>NC_089506.1:176423153-176735081 GCF_036850995.1 Saccopteryx leptura | reverse complement strand
ACATTTAAAAAAAAATAATTTGGGCCCCAAACTTAAGGTATGTCTTATATGTGGGAGCATCTTATACATGGGGAAATATGGTAATCCTTATTTCAGGGTTATGGGAAGCCAAGGAGAACGAATTGCCATGTGCTTTTATCTTATAGCAGCAAAAGCTAGGAGTCATATGCTCAGGAAGAATTACTAATTTCTGAGGTTTAGCATGAAAGGAAAACAGGATCTAGAGATAAAAGTAGAATGTATTAACTGATGCACAATGATACTGGCCATATAAATGTCCTTTTCTATAGAGTAGCATCTCATTTATCTGAAATCATTACAGTCAGTGATTTTGTTGGTTATTCACAGAAAACCAACAAAAATGGGCTCATGCAAACAGAAAAGGATTTAATCTGTCAAAAGTGAAATGTCTAAGTAGGGCTGTTTGATGAAGGGGCTTCACTGGCATCACCAAGACTCCCATTCTCTCCATCTCTTCTTTCTGCTTCCTCTACTGTCTTCCTTCCGTGGTCAGCTGCACTGCTGCAGCTGTTCCAGCCTCCGAGCTTCACTGCCTCAGCCCCTTTTCCAGTTGGACCTGCAGAACTTCTGGGATTCTCTCTAACTGAACCGGTTTAGATCCCGTGCTCGCCTCTGAACCTTGACAGTGATGTAGGGAAACACTATGTCCTGATTGACTTAGACCTGTGTCATTGACTTCCCCTGGGGCCTGTGGAGCCCTGAACAGTCCAGTGGATTGAGAGAAAGCAGGGATTAGTTCTCAAATGAAGATCAAGGGCGTAAGAAAGCTCAATGGAAGCTAGAGAGGCAATGATAAATGTCGACTACATGTACCAAAATGTATGTCATTTAAAAACCTATAATTTTCTAGTAGTCTTAAATAGTTTATTAAAAGAAAAGAAATAATATTTTGTAAAAGCCCTATCAGAGTCAATAGCATTTAACTGTTCTCAGTACTTAGATTTTTAAATTTCCATGCTGACTTGTGTGAGGCTCATCATATTTAATATTCTTTGCATATAAGCTTTTCTGAAAAGGTTTCATGAGATGGAGTGGACTAGATAGGAAATGCACTTGATATCCTGCCTTCTCCATTCAGATCATGGGTTCCCAGTGAACCACTTATGAACAGCGCTTCATGAGCCAGTGTGTCTTTCAGAAGCGAACCCACTGGGTGGGGTGGGTGAGCTCTTCTTAAATGCATGGTAGACTACTCTCTGTGGGAGTGATGCCTGTAGAAATGTACCTGAGTCAGAATCAGATCTAAGCAAGTGAGTTGGAATGAGAAGACTCATGCCCGATGACCCAACCTCCTGGTTTAGTCAGGAGCCGCGACGCTCCTAGGCTCTTGGCTTTAGAAGTGAGGGACGGTAGCAGAAAAAGATCCACATTTTTTCCCCTAGCACAGCACCTTACCAGTGATGATTTGCCTCTTATCAGTCTAAGACTTGATTATTTAGTGATTGTTTTAATTTTTATTAATTCTGTTATGTCTAGGGATGAATTTAAGATATTAAATAATTTCAGTTACTAGATGGATAACCATTTCAGTTACTAGATAGATAATGAAGATTGTGAAGCTTACTTGGAGGTATTTCTAAAGTCATTTAATCGTTCCCTCACTTTTTCTTTGTGCCTGTGCACGAGAGAGAAAGAGACAAATGGACAGAGAGAGAGGAAGGGAGAGAGATGAGAAGCATTGTGGGCAGCTGTGTTAGGCTTGCTTGCTGGCGTACTGGCTGCAAGCACTTTCCCTGATTGGGGCGTGAGTGTGTGGCTGCGGCATGTGTGTGTGGCCTATGTAAGGCTATGGGTGCTTACGCTCAGTGGGATTGTGGATGGCGGATTGTGGATTGCCTGCCCGCCACTGTGAGGGACCATTTTTGCTGTCTGTTTGCTGGAGAAGAGGTTTCCCCCTGCCTGTTTGCTCATCCATTGTGAGACTTGATTAAATGAGATGGCTCACCTGACCAGGTGGTGGTGCAGTGGATAAAGCATGAGACTGGGACATGAAGGACTCAGGTTTGAAAACCCGAGGTCACCAGTTTGAGCGTGGACTCACCAGCTAAAGCATGGGGTCTCTGGCTTGAGCATGGGATCATACACATGACCCCATGGTCGCTGGCTTGAGCCTAAGGTCACTGGCTGGAGCAAGGGGTCACTCACTCTGCTGTAGCTCCCTGATCAAGGCATATATGAGAAAGCAATCAATGAACAACTAAGGTGCTGCAATGAAGAATTGATGCTTCTCATCTCTCTCCCTTCCTGTCTGTCCCTATCTGTCTCTCTCTCTGACTCTCTCTGTCTCTGTCAAAAAAGAAAAAAGGGAGGGGGATTTGCCCAACGTTTTCTGGCTCTGCAGTTTCTCTACCATCTGCTTGAATCCATTGTGGTCCTGCCTGGCCTCGACCACGGGCATTACAAGCATGAACTCACAGTTGAGGCACCTAAGTTGTTCAGTGATTGCTTTCTCACATGTACCTTGACCTGGGGGCTCCAGCTGAGCCAGTGACCCCTTGCTCAAGCCAGTGACCTTGGGCTCAAGCCAGCTGTAAGGCCAGTGGATTCACACTGGATTCAGGAACTGTGGAGCCAGAAAATGGTGGGCCATTTCGTTTATTAGAGTCTCACAACAGCGGATAACAAGCAGCAGGGAAAACCCGCTTCTCTCTCTCAGGGCTGACTAGAGCAAACAGGCTGAGAGTGGTGGGAGGGAACCCTTCCTCTGGCAAACAATAGCCAAAATGGCCGCCCCAATGGCAACAGGCAACCCACAATCTATTATACAATCTGCTGCCTTGAGGGCAAGCACCTACAGCCTTATGTAGTCTATACACACGTGGTGCTGTCGTGTGCTCATGCACCAATCAGATGAAGTACAAGCGATCAGGCCTAACACACTTGTTTGCCCAACACCAGCGACCTTTGAGCTCAAGCCAGCAACCATAGGGTCATGTCTATGATCCCATGCTCAAGCTGGCGACCTCGGGGTTTCGAACTTGGGTCCTCAGTGTTACGGGCCTGTGCGCTGTCCACTGTGCAACCACCTGGTCAGGCAGCGCTTTCACTTTTCTTCTACCTCTGCCTCGATTGTGAATCTTCCCACTGCAGTATCCTCAGGGATCATGAGGCGACTAGAACTCTTTCTTTCTGTGCAGAGCACTCTTGGTTGTAAAGCTGTCTTAGTTTTATGTTATTTCTCTATTTCTGATAACTGTCACTTCTTACAGCTAGCAGTGTACCCGCTTTTAGAAGGCTCCTGGGCTTCCCTATTAATTTTGTTTCTAAGATAAGGATGACTGAAATGGCTTGCACATCATTCAAATGCATGTGTTTAAAGCACTGACTTCGGAGGACTTACTTAGGCTTTCTGAGTATCTCTTCCCTCTTATTTTCTGGGTTCTGGGTATTAAAAACCAGGTGAAGAGTGACAGGGTTTGCATTTTGCAAAACAAATGTCTAATTTTTAGTTTTAAGGACCTCAGAGTAAACAATCTAATCTTAATGACTTCATCCTTTACAATTGAACAAGTAGTTTTCCTTCAGCTATTCTGTTGAGAATAATGTTTTCAGATGATGAAGGAACTTACTGAATGAATGTATATTGGCAAAGAGACGTGAAATAAAGCAGCAATGGGTTTGCCTGGCGCTGACGGGCTATGTGGATGAGGTTAGCCTCGGGGGCCCTTTGCTGCCCTTCTGTTTTCTAGCCTCATTTACCACCTGTTTGAGCCTCCAGATACGCAGGGCTCTCAGGCCTCCTGGCAGGGAGTCCGGCTTCTTCTCTGTTCTGCCTAGCCAGGCCCTCCAGCTCCAGGCAGTGCAGCAAGCCCCCCTTTTACGTCTCCCAAACAAACATCTAACCTAAACAAAGTAGGTTCCTAATTTCAAAGTCTGGATCCCAGCTGGCTGCCACTACTGGGAATGAGGGCCACACCTGGAACTAAGCCTCATTAAAGTGCACTGTAATGTTTAATATATTCTTTCTCCCAAGGATGCTGGCAATTTGGTAAGAAACACTTAAGGACCGCCTGTATTTAAGTCAAAGGAATGATTATCCTAAAGTAGAATTTCCAGCTGTGGTCCCGTAGGTTTAGGAAGGGAGTGACTCTCAGTATCTCCTTTGGGGCAGACAGATTCCTTTCTTTCCGGGTTTTCTCTGTGTCTTGCTCCTCCAGTAGTTTTGGAGAAATTTCCCCTTATGGACAGGCTGGCAGAGGATGGCGCTCCAGCTGGGTTCCTGCCGGGCCCACATCCAGGTGTCCACCCTGTTTGCAGACCTCCCCGCCAGCTCTTGGAAAAATCTTCCTTGGATGCAGCCCTCCCCCAGATGTGACCCTCCTGCCATCTGCACTCACCTGACCATTTGGAGGCCACATCCCCCTCTGCTTCTTTGCAATAGAACCCTGGTGCCTTCCATCTGGACTTGCTCCAGAAATGCCACATCTAGAATATGAACTTACTCTGTAAATGTTAACACCTCCCTCAGGCAGCTGATTCTTCTCCCAGGTTTTCTGGGTTTGCTCTCCCCTTCTCTGTAGCTCTGCCTCCCGTACCCTGCATTGTAGACATCGTTGCCAACAACAGAATTATGATACAGAGCCTGGTAAGCATATGTGGATGACACAAGGCATTTTGTAGTAAAGGCAGATTCATGATTTGAACTTTGGTTGCCTCTGAGGGAGTACTCCTTCTTCTCTATCACAGATGAGTCTCCATTTTCCTAACATAAAATATTCCATCCCTCCTAGGATAGGATTGCAAGGTTCTGCATCATGCTGGCCATGTTCTTAAAGGAAAATCCACTTTGTCAATGTCTCCTTGAAAATTTGGTGTCCACAAAGGAGGCGGCATGACAGTTCACGTAAGTGTTTTATCACCCAGCCCACATTTCTCCATCTTGTCCGCAAAGATACCTCAGGAGACTTGATAAAAACCCCTCGCTGAAGTCCTTGCTTGTCTTCACCACGTCAAAGAGCAAATTGGCCTGTTTGATGTAAAACTTGCACAGGCAAGCACATGTGGGACAACCCTTACACCTTATAACTTACATGTGCAAAAAATAAAATAGTATTCTTTGTTTTCTAAGTGATCTCATCCTCAATCCCATATTCCATTTGGGAGCAAGAATAATAAATCTAAAACAGTTCTTGGTATCTTGGTAATTTGGTCTCTTCTGTTTCTAAATGGTCTCTGCTAGGTGAGCTCAGTGTCTTTCAGACGAAATATTCACTCAAATTCAAGATTCCAACTTGTTACCACAAAGGGGGCATTTCTGTCTTTTCAGACATTTGCCCCTCCACTTCCTGCTCCCTAAGGTGGGTCTTAGCGAGGGGGCTCCAGGACATTGGTGTAGGGTAGGTAGTCCTGGTCTGGGTCTTCTCTGGTTAATCCGGAGACGTTCCTTATGTTTCTTGATTATTGAGTGTCCTATTGGCATCTGCTCTGAAAGTCAGTAGCTGGTGAAACTCCCAGTTCGGGTTCAGTTTAATACCTCTACCTGCTATAAGTCATAGCCCCACTTCTCACCCTCAGGGGGTCTGGGGACATAGGCAGGGGACATAAAAGATGATACGATGAACTGTGTGGGGCTGAGAATGGGCAGAAAATGTTGGGCTGCTGAGTTGGCAAGAGTTGCATCAGTTACGATGGCTCTGGCAGCAAAATGAGCTACGGCTAAAGCCAGCCCAACTCCTTGGTCCATTCAACTGGCAGCTGGCCGGTCGAGTTTTGATGGCAAAGAGTTTTCCAGAGGAATGCTTTTGCAGATAGTTGATCCCAGTTGGAGATCTGTGTTTCAGGCTTTTATTTTCAGAAATGTGAGGATCTCAATACAAGTACTCACATGCAGGCTTTAGTCTGTGAGAGCGAACCAGCTTCCGTAATCATGGGCGCAGGGGACAGAGCGAACCGAACACAGGCTTGGAGACAGAACTGGGTTTATTTCTACCGGCTCCCTGGTGACTTTGGCCAGGTTACTTTCTGAACCTTGGTTCCACCATCTGTAAGCAGTGGTATAAATGCCTGGTTAAAGAAAAGCAGGGTCCATCAAACAATGACAACTATAACTGTAAATCATAACAATGTATTCTAAACACAAACACTGGTTTTCTAACATTCTGAAGAGATAGCATCTTGTTTTCCTTCCCATTAGTTAGCTTCATTAAGTATGACATTTCCCCCCAATACAACCATTTTTCTTTGAGACAAATGCCTTGTTTTCCTCAGGAGGATGTGTTTCTCCCCCTTCCTGACAGAGCCCAGAAGAGCCCCGGGAACATCCTTCCTGCCCCTCCCCTCGGGGACACTGGGGCATGCTGGCCTGTGTCTTTGCCATCATTACTCGGCCCAGGGAGGACGGCAGAAACTCCCTTTGTGGCTTATTGACGTCAACTCTGAGGATGTGCAAGATGGATTAAGAAAGAGCCTCTAATAATTTTTACTTTTCAGGAAGCCAAATGTTTTTCAAATCAGAAGCAAAAGGCTTTAGCACAGGCAGGCCAGGCCCTTATCTTTGTCAAGTGAGAGACAACGGAACTCTGACTCCCCCCCCCCCACGCTCTAGTGTATTTATTTCCCACTGGGCCTCGCCTCCCTGTCACGCTATAAGCCTTCCTTTCCTGATCTTCTACCTAGAAACCCGTTGTCTGGGCGCTGCTCTGTTCTGTATCCCAAGTGTGACCGGGACGAAGGCAGGCAAGGCCAGAGCTCCTACCTATGACAAGCAGGGCCAGTTCTGTTCTTGCGGTTGTGTGGGTGGGCTTTTCCCAGCAGGTTCTGCGAGCTTTCTCTCTTTACTTAATCTAGTTCTGCAGCAAAAGTTAAAACACAAGAACTACTACTTTTCCTACCAGTCTTTGACCCCTAAAATGCACATATCCTACCAATCTTTGATGCCCAAAATAACAGCATGGCAGCCTGGCTAAAGAAACCTGGTTCCAAACCCGAGTTCCTGTCCTCTTTATCCGAGGGAAGTGGCTCCAAACAGCAATGTACCTCTTGCCTTGTCCAATGGCTGCCCTTTGCCTGGCTAGCTATGGGGCACAGAGAATGCTGCGAGTGAGTGGAAGCTTAGTAGTAGTACAGTCAGATCTCTCTTGCTGATAGAGTTCTCAAGCTCTTAGAGCCAAAAGGCAGGTTAGAAGTGATCCTTGTCTTGGCAACGTGGCTAAACTGTGGCCTCAAGGAAGCATTGGCAGCATTAAAAGTCAATTCAAAGGCAGTTTGGTTTGGGATCTTATAATATGTAAAGATTTGTAGAGATGTCTGCAGATTCTTTTCTCAGGAGCCTATGATTCTATGATACACATTATGAACTGGCTTGGGGAAAAGGAGGCCGGCCTTGACTAGTGTCATGCAATAGAAACAGATGACCAGAAGGTGGCACTGGTGGTATTTACAACATGCCACTGCAGAGAATTAGATAACTGATGCAGTCTTAGGTTCTATCCAGCTGGCTAAAAGTCAAACAACTGTGTTTGGTTAACACTGTGTTACACAGAGGCTTTTTTGTGGATTTCTGCATTTACCCATACCAATGCGGCCTGCTTTCCTGGCATGTTAGGGGAGTTACCTGCAATGTATTCAAAGACCGGAAAGTTTTGTTTGTTGAAGTTTGCTACATGTATTTATGACGCTTTCTATTCTTTGAAGTATTGACAAGAACAATCCCCGGTTCTCTGGGAAATGAGAGAACCCGTTTGTTTAGCAACCGCTTTCTCATTTAGGGAGTGTTTCAGGGGGTCTACTTGCAAGGCTGTTATTGTCCATCCTGTCAGGCTTTTTGCTTGTCAAGGCTTTTAATATTCTTTTTATGAGTTTCATGTAAAAACACACCCAGTTAATGCTGCCCTTCCATGACTAATAGCCTCATGAATAAGTAACTCTGTCTATATATTTTTAATAGTACAATAGCTTACTTAAAAGGAACTTGAAAGCCACCAAGGAACCTGAGAGACTCTCAGTAAGAAGCCACCATGACTGTGATCACTTTGTTTAGCAGAGGAAGATTTCCCAAAGTACATAGTTGACATCCGCCCTCGTGATGGCAACAGAGAAGCCTGTGCTCTCATCCACTGGGGCGCGGGCATGCCAGTCTCAGGAGGACCAGAAGCAGAGGTTGCCAGGTGATCTGCAAAGATAGAAATGGAAGCTATGTGGGCTGTACAATCTCAGTTACAGCCACTCTATTCTGCCATTGTAGCTTGAAAGCAGCCAGTATGTAATTGACTGGGCATGGGCTTATTCCAATAAAACTTTATTCACAAAAACAGGTGGCAGGCTGGATTTGGGAGATGCCATTCACCAATGGACCATTGTGTGCAGAGCCCTAATCTAGAGGAAAGAGACTTAGCTTTTCCTTCTCTGATCTAGATCTTTCCTTTTGATTCTCTTGATTTTCTAGGCTGGTCACTGAGGGTTGTCCAGTTGTGTGTGACCTTGTCCTCACAGATTTCAAACTATTGCAAGAACAAAAGTGGAAGAACAGTTTCTGTTTCTGGGCCTACCTGCAAGTAGGGAAAATCACTGGTAAAAGTAGGGAGCAGTGGCCATTTGTTCCATCTCCTCCTCAGTTCTCAAAAGTGAGGCTTGTTTTGGGTCAAGTGGATTCAGCATCATCTTCTGGTGGCATCATATTTGGCCAGTAGTCATCCTTTAATAGAGGTGTTGTCACAGGACAGCCTGCAGGCCAAATCCGACCCTCCCCCTGTTCTGGTAAGTTAAGTTTTATTGGCACATGGCCACGCTCATTTGCTTACCCATCAGCCATTGCTGCTTTTGCTTTACAGTGATAGTCAAGTAGTTGCTCCAGGGACTTTACGACCTACAGCGATTGTGATATTAGCTTTCTGGCCCTTTATAAAAAGTTTTCTGGCCCTCTAGGGTAGTGCTTTTTCAATTCTGTGACAAAGGACTAGTCTTATTTCTTTTATGTTTTTAAACCCATCATGATGATGTGAGGTTCTGCTGTCCATGGCTGATAGAAGCTTGGGCCACGTGTCATTCTCCACTCAAACACTGAAACCCCAGATTGGCCCATTGCTTTTCTTTCTTTTTTTTTTTTTTTTTGTATTTTTCTGAAGCTGGAAACGGGGAGAGACAGTCAGACAGACTCCCACATGCGCCCGACTGGGATCCACCCGGCACGCCCACCAGGGGCGATGCTCTGCCCCTCCGGGGCGTCGCTCTGCCGTGACCAGAGCCACTCTAGCGCCTGGGGCAGAGGCCAAGGAGCCATCCCCAGCGCCCAGGCCATCTTTGCTCCAATGGAGCCCTGGCTGCGGGAGGGGAAGAGAGAAACAGAGAGGAAGGAGGGGGGGGGTGGGGGGTGGAGAAGCAAATGGGCGCTTCTCCTATGTGCCCTGGCCGGGAATCGAACCCGGATGCCCCGCATGCCAGGCCGACGCTCTACCGCTGAGCCAACCGGCCAGGGCCTGGCCCATTGCTTTTGAAGAACATGAATTCTCTGTTCATGTGCTTGGATGTGGGTACAATGTCAAATGATGATGCGAGTCTTCAGTGCTTATACCCAAAGTCTGTGCCTAATGGACTGGGACCAGGCAGGCTGTCGATCAGCAGCAAGATTCTAGGGCAGTGCTTCTCAGAGAGCACAAGCCATCAACTCTACTTACTATCTAGTGAAAATGCAGAATTTAGTTCATTCAGTAAATCTAGGGTGGAGCGGCATCAATTATAGCCTCTACACACAGAATGGTGCTGGCTGCATCATTCTCTCTTGACTGATGAAGACTATGTTACTTAGAGAAGTGAAGCAGTTTGCACTGGGGAACCAAGAATGAAATGCAGATGCCATTAGCCGAAGAATGCCTAATAAATTACACCCTTACCCTGCCCCATCATAATATTTATCTGGAAATCAGATTTCCTCGTGTTGACACCATTAGCTGAAACCAAATCACTAGAGATATTGATTACAGCCTGTTAAACAAATGAGGAATACAGAGAGATGCAAATCATTCTTAACCTCCTCCCCACCTCTCTCTACCTCTTCCTATGTGTTGTTTGGAGAGTCTCCAGATCTCCATTCGGACCTGCAAGACATTGGGAAAGAATATAATAGCAGGAAATGGAATCCTTTTTACATCTTGTAACATAAATGTGCAAAAAAATATACTTAAGAGATCAAGTGAATGCCTTTCTGTGTCATTTGGGGGCACTGTTATAGCCACATTTGCCAAACCTTGACTTTGCATTGAGATTTACAACACTAGAGCTGAGTTTTGCTGGTTTCCTGTCCTCCTCTAGCTACTGTTCTTCAGGAGCTTTTTGTGAGTTCAGCTGCTGTGTTTCTGTTTAAATGCTCTGGGCCATTGAGAAGAACAGAAAAAGAGGCTAATAAGGGGAGCTCAACTTCCTGGGCTGCTTACTGGGTAAAATTTATTTAGGAGACAAATGTTTTTTTAAAAACCACTCCATATATTACATTTAAAATGCTGATGATGTCTGCTCACCAATTCTATAACAAACGTTGCTTTGTTTTTGCATACATACTGTTGCTACATCGTCTTCTTTTTTTCAGAAATGTTTCCACTGGAGTTGATTCATAATGCCTTCAATCAAAGTTGTAGGCATATTTTCTTCTAAGATAAAGTACTTAGAAGCAAAGTCATTTGTATCAAATTCTTTGTTAGGAGCTTTCTTTTCCTTATAACACCTTGGCCTCTCTCATGTTTTCTTTTTTTTTTTCTTTTAGCATGTGTGCAAGACAGAGACAGACAGACAGGAAAAGACAGACAGGAAGGAGAGAGATAAGAAATATCAACTCATAGTTGTGGCATCTTAGTTGCTCATTGATTGCTTTCTCATATGTGGCTTGACTGGGGGGCTCTAGCTGAACCAGTGACCCCTTGCTCAAGCCAGAGACCTTGGACTCAAGCCAGTGACCTTTGGGCTCAAGCCAGCGACCATAGGTCGTGTCTATGATCCCACACTCAAGCTGGCAACCTTGAGGTTTCAAACCTGGGTTCTCTGTGTCAGAGGCCAGTGCTTTATCCACTGTACCACCACTTGGCCAGGTTTCATATTTTCGTTTTTGTAGTTTGCCAGAGATAATATCAAAACTAGGACAACTTTTCTCTGATTTAGGTCAGTACAGGAGTAATGTCACAGTGGCATTTGGCATTTGAAATGAGGGCCCCTAAACTATTGACAAAACACAACTATGTTGTTTGTGATACTCTGTGTGTGGAACAATTTACCTCAGATGACAAGGATCAAAATATAAGCATCCTAGTTGCCTGACATCTCAGAACATTTCATCCTTGAGAAAACCAGAGAACTGTCAAGATGAAATAGATTTCTATAGGCTTAGATCTTAAATTAACCAAGAAGAGGAGAAAGAAGGTATCTACAGGTCAACACATGAAAGCTTTTTTTCTTCTTCCCAGTCATGGAGTGCCCATCCTTCTGTGTGCTCTTACCACACACTGCAGGGCCACCCACCCGTGCTTCCTACACACGTAAGGACCTGTTCCTGGTGCTTTTCATCATCTGGTGTCTTGACTTCTGACATAGCTACCATGTACTTCAACTTCCTAAAGTCTTATTTTTCTTATGTCCTCTTACTCTCTGTCTGGAACTCAAATGCCATGTGTCATGCTCTTTCTGAGCCTCATCATTACCTAAGGGGTAATAACCCTTCACTCTGCATACTGTATCAGAGCTCATTCCGGCTCCATGTGTCTCCATTCCCACCTCCCACTGCTCCCCGCCTTGCGCTCCATACTTCAGTAATATGGAACTACGTGTAGTTTTCAGAAATGTCATGCTGTTCCACACCTTGAGCCTTTGCTCATGATTTCCTATATCTGCCTATATGATGTCCCCTCTATCTATAAAAGTCTGCCCTAATAGTTTTCAATACGAGGTGATTTTGCCTCACTGAGAGATAGTTTTCAGTGTCTGGAGACATTTTTGGTTGTAATAACTTAGTAGAGTCCAGGCATTCACAAACAGCCCCCCACAACAAAGAATGATCTGGCCTAAATGTCAGTTCTGCCAAGGTTGAGAAACCTTGCCTATCTCTACATTTCCAGCAGGATAATTTCTGCCTTCCAATTATGACACAGGTAAGACAGTCTCTCCTCTAGCAAACTGTCCTTGATACTTCCTCTCGTAGGTTTGGGAACATGCCTCTATGGAATTGGGTCAAGATGTGTTATGAAAATGTCTTTGATATATACCTCTAATATCACTGCACAGGTCATATATTATTGTTATTTTCTTTTATTTCATTTTTAATAATATAAGAGGCAACAATACAGTCTTTCTAATTGTCCCAGAATGATGCTAATCCCACATTCTTGGTTGAGAGCAAAGCCTACAGGTGGTTCAACTCTCAGGTGTAATATAGAAACAAATTCAGAAACAAACGCTCTGTACCAACCACCTTCCCTTCACACCTCTGTGGAGGAGATGCCTTCTTTTCTTAAGGCCAAGTGGAGGTCCCAAAAGAATTCCTTTTTTAAAAAAAAGACTACAGCTATGAAAAGGGTGACTTTCATTTTAAATTTTTTGTTTATTTGCTTTGCCAGAGCATTGGGGACAATCAGTGAGGTGTTTTTGTTTTGTTTTGTTTTGTTTTACCAGTGGACCATGTTGGAGCCACCTTCTGTCCACTCTAGCCACAAGGAGTGCATATAAATAAGCGAGCACAGCAATCACCACCAGCCTCAGGCAGGACCAGGACTGGGGCTGGCCCGGCAGGGCAGTGTTTTTGTTATCTGCTGCTTGAGCCCCACCCCGACAGAGAAGGAAGCAGCGGTGGTTGGAGGAAGGGTGGAGGGGAGACGCAGAGGTCAGACCATGGCCCCACCCCTCCATTTCCGGTCAATCCAGTCAAAGCTGTGGCCTGTGCCTGGGCTGGGCAAGGGTTAAGAGAAAACTTTTGTATCAAATATAATACTGAAGTTTTTAAAATAAATTGCTGAGTCTTGGAAAATGAAAGGATATTGTTTGTATAAGTCAGAATGTCTAAAAACTTATGGAATTGGGTCAAGATGATATTAAGGAAAGCATTACTTACATAAGACATCTAGGAATAGTTACTGGCAAAAAATCAGGTCTGTATCCTAATGAGCTGACAGTCCTCAGTAAGTCAGTTTTATCTATCCATGATAAAAAATTCAAACAGTATAGAAAGAGATGATAATCATATCATAGTGACAGAATCTATTCTGCAACACAACACCGGGCGTCCTTGGGTCCTTTAGCTTTCTTATGGGCCCAGTGTGGAGCTCCTGGGTGCTTCCTGCCTTGTGGGAGACGGTTACTTCAGAAAGCCTCCTGCAAGCCTGGGTGTGGGCTGAATGACCGGTACTAATGCTTTTCTCCGTCGGGGCTCAGAAGGAGAGGGACAGAGCCAAGTTGCCTATCCTGGTCCTTGTCCCCTCAGCCTCCAGCAGACCCTCTTGACTCACTCTAATGTCAGTATGTAAAGCTCTTTTTTCTTAGTATTGTAAGAAAGACTTTATAGAGGTCCAAGTTCTAGTTAACCCCGAAGTTGTCTTGTACTCCCCAAGAGAGGGCACTTCAAGCTTATGGCCTCTGTACACTGATCTGATGCATGGCTGGCTTCACGATCTACTATGCACAAGCAAGCACACGCCACACCACACACATGCACACACATTCTCATGAAACCCCATCTCTGGGTCTCTGAGTCTGACAGGATACCTCTTTACCATGAAAGGGTTCTCTCCCTGGGCTTCCTGCAGTTTGAGGAATGCCTTAGGCCAGGGGTCTCAAACTTGCGGCCCGCGGACCAATTTTGTGCGGCCTGCAGACTAATCCACGAAGTTCAAAATATTTTGGATAAAATTAAGTAAGCCTAGGGGCCTACTTGTATTTTTCATTTCTCTAGCATCCTAGCTAGATATTAGCTTAGTTAACAGCAGTTGTGATGCGAAGTACAGTTTCTGGTTGTTTTGTGACACTGAGTAAACTGCATGTACGATTGTGCTTGTTGTACTGATTTTTTTTGTTTTCAACTGCAGAGAAAAGTGTTGCGTAACAGTTGCCTTTTGTAGACCTAGTGCAGCCCGCCGAAAGGCTGTGATCTTGCTCTGTGGCCCACATGCTGAGTTGAGTTTGAGACCCCTGCCTTAGACTCTGTCTTCTTGAGCATCGTCCTTTTTTTCTTCCCTTCACACTGGCTCTGGCCGACTAGAGACCTCCCTAATTTCCTGAGCCTCGTATAAAATGAAAAGGTGGGGCCTCTTGTTGAAAAAATTATTAAGAATTTCAAGCCGGTAACCACAGAGCACTAAACCAAACACAGGGGCCTTTGTAAGTGTGACCCTGCTCTTTTGTGCGAGCAGGGACCCAGCTGCCACTTTACTGAGTCACTTCTAAAGGGAACATAGTTTTTAAAATCATTCATTTTTTTCTGTCAGATAACATAGTCATGTACATCTCCTGGAAAGAACATTTCCCTGCTGGTATGACTTTGACTTTGCCCTTCAGGAACAACACAGGTCCCACGATGGTGCGGTGACACTTCTGAGTCTTTACCATGTGCCGGGGATCAACAGCCTCTTCAAAGGAAAGACCCTCACCCTGACTTTTCATGCTGTCCTCTAGCTCAGGGAATGGTGTGTTGATGCCAGCTGATTTCTTCGGATTTATTCTACCTATATCAGAAGAAAGTGAGGAGAGAGTCTCTAGTGTGTGTGTGTGTGTGTGTGTGTGTGTGTGTGTGTGTGTGTGTGAATATATATAACATAAAATTAAGTAGTTTAACTATTTTAAAGTGTACAGTTTAGTGACATTAAGTATATTCATACTGTTTTGCAACCACCACCACCACTGTCTATCTCCAGAACTTTTCCATCATCCAAAATCTAATTCCTTTTATTGCATCAGAAGCCCCTTGAAGGCTGAGAACATGACTTACTCATTTTTGGATATCCATGGCCTTTCATATAGTAGACACTCAATCTGCCTATCAAACGTTTATATTCAGCAGTGGGAAACAGAAAAGAAAGCTGTTGTGATATTACCCATGGACGTGAAGGGAAGCCTAGGATATAGATGGTAATGTTGGCCGCTGTTATCAATGCCACCCTTTCTCTTCCCAGGAAATTATTTTCATATATGTTTTATCCTTAATGATGTCATGCTTCTAATTATAGAACATTCAGCATTTCAGTAAATTGAGTTATATGCCCCTAAACACATAAAGCTGTATCATAAATGCTTTCATGAAAATAAAACCCAAACAAACCAAAATTTAAAAACCCACAAATAATTAACAACCAAACTTTCACTTATATCTCATCCTGAATTTTTCTGTGGGTCCAATCCTTTTTCAAATGAATAAGAATTCTATTTTACCTAAAGTTTTTGTTTCTAAGTATGAGGAAACCACTTTTTATCTGATTGAAAACTATTTGGTCACATGTGCCTAAAATGTAAGTTTAGGAAAGAAAGAACTGGTCCAATTAATGTCTAGTTGTTAAAAGGTCACCTTAAGGAATTCTATAAATATTTTTATATGATTCCTTGAAGTTTAGAGTCTGGAGAGAAGTCTAGAATATTAGTAAGACCAGATGTTGAAGAAATGTTCTGATGGGAAGAAGATGGTCAGAGGATTCTCATCATCTCGGCTTAAAATAAATAGTTGGAAATAGAAAGTGAAGAGATGCAAAGCAGACAAATAAAGGGAGAGACACTGTGATTGCTAAATGCCGGTGTGTCCAAAAAAATTACCCCTTTGTGATAAATTTAAGCAAATAGAGATATAGGTCAAAATTAAGCTGCTTATAAGGTTTGAAGCAAAATTGCTTTGATGTCCTACTGTCATATATTTCTTGGAAGCATTTTTGGGTGTTAGGAAGGATTGAGGGAAAATATATTTGAGCCCAGGAATTCTCAAGTGGACTGTTCTGTGGAGCAAGCTGTATCTCTACTCATCCTCATAAGAGGAATCATTATTACCTGTTGGTCACTTTTCTTTTTTTTTTTGAGACCCACTATTATATCTGGGAATTTAATCCTAGTTAGATGTGTGGACAAAATAATAGAGAATTACTTATGTATAAGAACACATTTTTGGAGTCAGCAAATTAATCATACATGATGGCTTGCTCAGGAATATCTTAACATTCTCCCTTGATTACCTTTCCCTTATATCTTGTTCTAAATTGTAGCTATGTTAGGTAAAGATTTATAATTGTGTGTGAGTATTTACATTAGGAATTTAACTTTTGTCGTTGTTAGAGTGACAGTTGCCACAACAAATAAGCCACAAAATTTCAGTTGCATAACACAGTGGGTTTTCCTGGTCCACAGGCAGATACAACTTTCCTCCATGTGGTAAATTTGGGGACTTAGGTTGTGGCTTTACCATCTCCTAGAGTTTCAAAGTCCTTTGCATAAAGCCAGTAGAAAGGAAAAGACGGTAAAGAGAAAGCACACTTACCTGTTACCTAAATAGTCATTAGATAACACAAAGATGTGATCTTTCACCTTATAAAATAAAGGGTAATATAATAATAAGATTTATTTGGCATTCTCCAAACTTTAATTAACCCAAACTACTATGATAGTTTTTTGTTTATTTGTTCACCAGACTTGGCGCAAGAAACCCTGACAAGTTTATGGTTAGCCTCCTAAGTTAGCTATATAAAAGTAAGATGTGTAACCCTGTGTTTCAGTTCTGGTGTATATTCAAGTTCAAACAGTGCTCACGCTCAAAACAAAGATCGGAAAAAATACCTGTCTAGAAATTGATTTTTTTGTAAGTTTCAAGGGCTTTGTTGATCAGAAACAATCATGCTTTATTATAATAAGTGAAAAATCCCTGGAGTTTTTCACTGTCCTCATTATACGGAATATACTTTTATTCCCAGAGTAACCACTAATCAAATACTTAAAAATTATGGTGTGCCCCAATAAAGGATTCCACTCTCCTCCACACTTTTATTGCAGTTAGCATAAAAAATTGACCAGAATCATTTAGTCTTATTACCCACAGGTGTTTCTGCTTTTTCCTTATAAATATTTCCTCCAAAACCTTCTGCCATGGGCTGAAGATGGGGAATTCAGACTCCTTGAAGGAATGCTAAGAGAACTGATATCAAGAACATTTGACTCTTGATAATACAGGGAATATATTAACGGCTGCAATTGTGATACATGGATTCTGGGTGATACAGGGGATTTCCAGATGATTTGGGTCCTGTGGCGTTAGAGGGTATGAAGTGGGAGGTGTCTGCTCAAGACCATCAGAACAAAGTAACCCAGATACTCTATCACTAGACAGGTACAAACATGTCTTCCCTAATTAATTATCTTCACGTTACAGCTAAGGAAACCAGGGCTCAGAAAGTGTGAGGAACTCGAGAAAGTCATTGTTTATTGAATGGCAGGACTGAGTAGAGGACTTCAGTTTGCCTGATGCTAATTTTTTTTATTTAGAAAATCAATTAACAGAATAACATTGGTCAACAAGAGTACATAGATTTTGGGCAAACATCTCCACATCATTTGGACAATCGATTATGTTTTACACCCATCACCCAAAGTCAAATCATCCTCCGTCACCTTATATTTGTCCCTCTTTATACTCTTCACCCAACCCCCTGCCAATTTTTGTTTATTGATTGCTTTTTCACTGCCAACAAGTCCAGAAGAAGCAAAGACCAAAGGACGATTCCTGAGAAACTGGACAAGGCTTCATGGGCGGGCTCTGATGTTTAGAAGTTTGTTTGAAGGTTCCTGAAAACCACCTTGTGCCAGCGACCAGAGCTGTAAACAGAAAAGGCCTGGCCCAAAAGGGCCTTTTTGAGTCCCTGGTGCTGCAAGTATGAAACAGCATCAGGAATGGGGTTCTGTCACTCCTGCTTGGATGCTTCTAAGGGCAGCCGGGCTCGCAGGCCAGTCCCATTCTCCTTCACGTGAACTTGGGCTCATTAGGTTTTTGGTTCAGCCTTTTGAATACTAAGGAAGGAATGCTTTGCCTCTTTGCTAATGCAGATAGGACGTTCCTAAAGCCAAAGCACCAACCTCAGTTATTACCACTTACACTAAATTAGTTACTTGAGTGGTGTGGTAATCCTCTGTTGGTATTTGGGAGACACACCAGCAAAGATAGTTTTGACATCTTTTAGTTGATGGAGATGATAACAAATGACAACAATAGTGATGACAACAGTAATAGCAACAAGTAGTGCTGGTAAAATGCTTGTTATCTACCATGCACTGTTCTAAGCATTTCCCATTTAGTAACTCATTGAATCCTTCCAACAATCTAGAGGTGAAGCATTATTAGGGGCTTTCAAGAGGTCATACAGGAAGAAAAAGGTCACGTAGAGGTTTGAGTCCCCAGTCTCAAACATTCTGCTATCTCGATTCTCTTTTAGATATTTTAAAATCAAAGTTAAGGAAGCGCTGGTATTATTTAGTTAATGTGAAGTACACTGAAAACAAGTAATTCTTGCCTTATAAGAAGCTTAAGTTTAAAGTACTTGTTTTCTTAGAAAAAAGTTGTTTTGAGACTATCTTAAATATTTCCTCTACTTCTTATAATAGTGACAAATAATCATAAGAGTAAATATTCTTTCTATTTCCCCAGACTCACGATTTTATAAAATTACTTTGGATTATAATTTTTCTTGCTTATAGTTTAAAGGAAATGGATAAAAACATTTTAGTTTTATGAAAAACTTTAAACCAGTAAGTAGGTAAATGTGTCTTCCTTTTCTACAAAATGCTACATACTTACTACAGTATCTATTTATCAGAGAAGAAAGTGCTAGGTTTTGCATTCCCTGTTTCCATAGGAATTGTCAATAAACGTTGCTGTCTATATCTATATCTATATCTATATCTATATCTATATATCTATATATCAATCTATATCTGTAGATGTCTATATCTATATCTATATCATCAATATCTATGTATTTCTATACACACACTTACATATCTATATCTATAATGGTTATATTTTTAAATTCACTTCCAAGTGACACTTTGGCTTTTTTATTGACTTATTATTTATATCCTACTTCCACAAAAGGGAGTTAATATGGCTAAAATATATATACCCAGTAATACATGATAAAAAAGAAGAAAACTAGAGAAGAGAAAACACAAATAAATTAAAGATAAAAATCAGGTTAATGCTTTACCCAGATTTTTGCCATAAGTGTCAAAGTGCCTAGACACTTTTTCATATGTGGGCTACAAATTTAGCACAGAGTTTCTAACAACTGCTTTGAATGTTACAGAACTCACTGAGTTCCTAAGATAAGAAACAGAGTAGTAAGTAAGAGAGGTAAGACAGGCACAGTTATCCTCCGTACTGACACCTGAAAATAAACAAACCTTGAGAATATGTCAAGCACCCGGTATCTGTTTCCACACAGATGAATACAAAGATGTTCCTGGCCTGATGGACCTTCTTGGGGTATAGCATCACACTCATACTCAATACTTAGGAATATAAAACATGCCTCTCTGTTGGGCTCTCCCCTGCATGGCATCTCTGTTAAGTTTCTTGTTTTCATTCTCCTATTCTCCACAATGACTTTTTAAGCCTTTCCTATTTTCTTCAAATTTCCAAATTGTCTTTGCTCACCTCTCACCTTCCTTCTTCTTTTGATGAATGGGGCAGAGTTTACTGCAGTGGCTCTCAACCAAAGGACCCCAGCTGCTACTCTAACTCTCCAGCCTTGTTTCGCACTGCTCTTCGTTTTGCTTTTCATGTTCCACTCACACTAGCCTATGTTCAATTTCTTAGATAAGTCCTACTTTTCCTACCACAGGGCCTTGGCACATATATATTTCACCTGTCTATAAATTTCTTCCTCTTCACTTGATAATTTTAATTCTTCAGATTCAGATCAAATGCCCTGTCTTCTAAGGAATCTTCCCTAGACCCTCAGATTTGACCAGTTTCCCCTGTTATTATGTTATCAAAGTGCAGAGATACACCTTAATATCCCCATAAGGTAATGGCCAAGAGTGAGGATGGCTCTCTATCTTCTTTGGGGATAGGGTCTGAATTTTAATTCCAACTACACTGGAACATTCCAAAAGACGTTGGATATGGGGATGTGTGTGGCCAGTTTGAACTGTGGTTAGAACATCCTCTTAAGTCTGCGTGCTTATTCCCTGATGACTCGTGGGCCTTCCAAGGATGTCCAAGCACATCTCTGCTCATTGTCTTTATCGTGATCCCTGGAGTTGCAGAGAAAGGACATGAACCAGGTCAGAGGCCCTGAGCCAAGGCAGAAGGAGTCTAGATGCTGTCATGAATGTCCCTCCCTGGGTGATTCGTGGTTGCTGCTTCTGGTTGTCATCTTTATTGCTATGGGAAGCTTTACTGAGAGGTCACCCAATGCCTTAGAACAGGGGTCCCCAAACTACGGCCGCGGGCCACATGCGGCCCCCTGAGGCCATTTATCCAGCCCCCGCCGCACTTCCGGAAGGGGCACCTCTTTCATTGGTGGTCAGTGAGAGGGGCATAGTTCCCATTGAAATACTGGTCAGTTTGTTGATTTAAATTTACTTGTTCTTTATTTTAAATATTGTATTTGTTCCCGTTTTGTTTTTTTTACTTTAAAATAAGATATGTGCAGTGTGCATAGGGATTTGTTCATAGTTTTTTTTTATAGTCTGGCCCTCCAACGGTCTGAGGGACAGTGAACTGGCCCCCTGTGTAAAAAGTTTGGGGACCCCTGCCTTAGAATATGGCTCTTCCTCCCTTAAGTTTTCTTTTTGTTTTGTTTTGGTTATTCCTCTAGTTGCAAAGATTTCTTGGTCAAGAGTATTTACTGGGTAAGTGCAGGAAAAACAATACAAAAAATGATACTGTGTATAGCATTTTGCAAGTAATATTCATTTTTTTCTATAACTTAGAAGAGGAGGGAAGGGGCAGAGTGATACTGCCCATTTTTCACATAGGAAAACAGAGGTGAAATAAGCAATAACTAGTGAAGATGCTTATGGATCTAGGCCTGCCAACCTTAGGTACTGTGCTCTTTTATGCCATACCATTAATTTTAAAATGTTTCAAATACTTCATCCTCTTCTTTTCACTGAGTTCCTTGTGTATGTGCTCATTAATATCCATTTTCAATTCAGTGTAGCAAAGATCCATTGAGTATTGGCTATATAGAAGATTCTGGGGCTGTAAAATGATAATGCAGATTCTTCAAGTTTATAATTTGCTGGGAATGGGGGTGGGGATGGTTATAACCTAATCTATTACTTTAGTGCCTCATTCCTAACCTTCCTAGAATTGAAATTAGGCTTGACTTTAATTTCGTTTCTCTTACATCTCTTTCTTTCAGGATTCTATGTCTTGTGAATAGCTATTTTTATCTGATGAACCATGTCAGATGACAAAAGAACTTCTGAGAAGGTCCTAATAACAAATGACTTTGTCTCTTTTCCTTTAACCTTGATCCGAACCAAGGGGCAAGTGACAATTGAGATGTGAATGGGTCTTAAACCTGTAAAAATAAAATAATTATTTATTAATATTTTAATAAAGCTTGATGGCCTATTGAGAAAACTCCGAGCTTAGTTTTCCACTGCTATATCCACCATGAAAGAATAGAATGAATGCTCACCCTTTGCATCACAGACTGCAAGTTGACTTCCTTGTATCCAATCTGGCCGTATGGGATAAAGACTACATTTTCTAGCTTTGTGCATAACTAGTCTGACTGTGTGACTATGTGTGTGTTGGCCAATGAGATGTAATGAAATATTCTAGTGGCCCTGGGGAATCTTTTCTTGTTTTCTTTTCCAAGTGTGGGGAGGGGAGATAGAGAGACAGACACCTGCATGCACCCCAACTGGGATCCACCTGGAAACCCCCATCTAGGGTCAGTGCTCGCCCATCTGGGGCTGATGCTCTGCAATTTTTAGTGCCTGAGGCGGAGGCTCCACAGTGCCATCTCAGTGCCCAGGACCAAAGTGCTCAAACCAATTGAGCCATGTCAGCAGGAGGGAGAAAGAGAGAGAGAGAGAAAGAGAAAGAAAAGGAGGTGGGAGGGGGTGGAGAAGCAGATGGTCACTTCTCCTATGTGCCTGACCGGGAATTGAACCTGGGACATCCACATGCTGGGCCGATGCTCTATCAATGAGCCAACCAGCCAGGTCCATGGGGAATCTTAAAAGACCTCTGACATGCACCATTTACCCTTTTCCATAAGGTTAATATCTGAGCAGTCATCTTAGGTCATGTAATGGCATGCTACTGTTGGTAAAGCATTTGGATATAAACCTCCACCTCAGCTTTGGGTGCTATTTAGAACTTCTTTTTAGGGGAGATTAAATAAAACTTTGTCTTCTAAAGGCCATTATTTTTTGGGTTTATGTCACAAGCAGCTGAACCCAATCCTGGCTGGATATCCCCCACTCTACTACCATCACAATGTCCTAAAGCCTGAATTTTATTTGTTTCCTGAGAAAGACCAAGCAGATATTTTTGTGTTTCTAAGGCCTGAAGTCTATCTATCCATAAGCACAAGCCATGAAACAACATCATATAAAACATCATATATAAAAGATATAAAAACAGGTATCAATAACCTTTTTTCTTTTGAGAGATGAGAAGAGAAAGGAGTTAAGAGAGGAGAGTGAAAGGAACTCTGAGCTATTGGATGGCTACTTGAGAGCTGGAAAAGAAATTGGGGTTTATCGTTTCAGTTAGTAATGGAGATCTGATCTCACTGAACAGCAGTGCCTTTGTGGATGCAGGAATCCACATGAAGATGGCCATGTGGGTGCCCATGTAGACTGGACACTAGACACTAAAGTTTTGGGAGCTTCAGTGAGGGTCCCCATGACTGAGCATGGGGTGGAGAGAGATTTATAGATGGAGCCATTTTCTTTACCATAGATTGAGAACATCAATGACCAAAATAGAATGGCAGTCCTTGTCCCATTTTTCTCAACTCCATGGCTTTATATTTCTTGTTTGAAAGAATGGAAGGGGAGGTAATCCAAGAAGATGACTTTTATTAGATTTCTCAAAAAACTTGTTTTGGGGAGGATTATTGAGCCAGATTTGATCCATTTTGGTGCACAAAGAAATATTATATTTCTTATCCCTCATGGAATAATTCAGACCATTGTGAATGGATAGAATGTTCATGATTTCCTTTTAGTTTTCAGTCAAAACCCACATTGAAAATGTCCATCTTGTTTCCACATGCCAACTGCCAAAGCATTTAGCTTAGACTTTTACAGTAGGACAGTGGTTATTTAATAAATCCAACAAATAAATTGAACTCACACTTTGTGCCCAGCATTGTTACAGGCACCTGGGATTAATCAGTGAGCAAAGGCAAATCCTGGCCCTCCTTGGAGCTTACCCTCTAGCGGTGGACAGGCAATAAACACAATGCATTACTAACGAGAGCATGCTAGAGAGTGATTTAGTAGGAGTCGCAGAGTGAAGAGACACAATGTTCAATTGTTTCCTGGTTGCCTTAAACACAGCGAGGTGAGCCTGTCTGTGCTCATGAAAATGTACCAAACGAGAGAGTGCAATCCAATGCATTTTAAGAGAATGGCCCTTTGTAAGCTTATGTAAAGAATTCCTGAAATTGTCCATAACAGTACCCTTAGGTATTACTGAAAACTCTGCCAAAAGTAGCAGATTTGAGGAGCAGACATCTGATCCCAAACATTTTACAGCTTATAAACAGAGCGGTACACTGACAGGAGGGAAAGGCATTACAAATACAACAGATGAATGAATTTTTTACTTTCCTGAGGCTAAGGAGTGTGGTGAATTTGGGGTTAGTGACAGTCTCCAAGGAGAGAGATTCATTTCTGTTGGCCTTTGGCATTTTTCCCGTTATAGAAAACTTCCTGAAATGTGTGTAGCTCGAGAACACTTTCTTCTAGTAGGATGAGAGTGATTATCTTGTGTACTGGCTTTAATATAGGTCAATGTCTGTTCACGGGGAGGACTGCTTGGCAGCTCCTGTTGAGATGGATCTAGTGGATTTGGAGTGTTGGTCTCTGCAGGTGGTTCTGAGGGGAGAGGCCGAAGGAGTAGACAATTAGGTGTTGTAAGAAAAGATGAAATCTTTAAAAAGTCTGAAGATAGAGGGCAAGGTTTAGGCATCCTTGGCCATTTTGGAAAATAGAAAATAAAGGCTGGAAAGGGGGAGATCTGGAAAGCCATTATTCATTATGCCCAGAGATGAACGGGATCAGGCCAGGGAGAATGTTCAAGGAATTTGTGGAGCAAGAAAGGCTAGAAATAAGGGTCTTCTCCTTGAGTTGGGAAAAAGTGCCTCTGGGTTAAGGAGTTTTGACTTGGAACTGAGAGTTGAGTTTAAGGACTGAGACACTATTTAGGAAACTCGAAGGTTTATAGGCTGACTCTGCACATTGTCATAAAAGGACATTTTAATCCATGCCTGAGGGTAAAATATCAGCTGCTATGTGTCATTCTTTGGCTGTGGCACTGCTGTTCTACAGAGACATGTTGGCTTCGCCCTGGACAGGGTATCTCAGGATGTAAAGGATCCAACATAGACTGACGACACAGAGTAGGCATTCAAAATGTGTCTGGAATTTTGGAGTCAGTGTAGCCATTGACTCAAAGTGGCAGCAAATGGCTCCCTGGCCTTCTGGTTATTTTGTCCTCCCCTGGGATGTGTTTTCTCTTGGCATAATATATGAGAAGTTCAATTAGAACCCACAGACATTGTTTTCTTGTCACTTTGTGTGTGCCTGTGTGTGTGTTTGAATAACTACGTACCATATAGTATGTGAATATATATGGTTATGGTTATATATAGCATATACAACTAGTAACTACATGTATATACCATATATAACTAACTACATATATATAACACAAAAACAAGAAATATGTTATATGTGTATATAATAATATACATATATAAAAGTATATAGTGCTTCATAACTTTAAAGCATTTCATGTGCTTTGAAAGGATTCATGGTAACCTTTTAAAAAGCTAAACTTGCTATGTGGAAATGCTCTCACTAGGTGGCAGGTGCCTGGTGTCTGAGCCACAAGATTTTACTTTTTCCTAAGTCAGATGAGGTTCCTCTGCTCAAGCTCTAACAGTAGTTTTTCTTCTCTTTCTCTCTTTCAATCAGTAAATACGTATATAACCCACATTGGCTATGATACTGCCACTGCGCAAAGCTTGTAAATACGTATATATACATGTTGCTCACAAAAATTAGAAGATATTTTATCACTTCATATTTATTTTTGAAATATCTCCTAATTTTTGTAAGCAGTATATATATATATTAAATATACACGTATAACTACATAGAGAGATATATGCATGCTGACATACAAACACATACATATTCATATATGTACCTTTAAAAAACCAATTGAACATAGGAAACACTGAAAAATATAGCTTCAATATTTTTAAATACACTACTTTAGAGCAATTTTCTGATGAAATAATTTGGTGTATTTTTAACTAACCTTTTATCTGTCACCACTTTTTTCTAATTGTAATATATGTCATACTCAGCCTTGGATTACCAAACTTGATTTAAAGCTCACCCTATTTCTCTTCCTTGGTTGATACCATGACCTGGGGCCTCCTGCTCTGGGATCAAAGCTTTGCTACATCTCTGCAGATGTCTCAACTACTCTGGAGAGAGCAGTTTGAGTCCTTCCACGCTCGTCAAAGAGGTGTCACTTCGCCTGTCCCACAGCCCTGCTCTCAGAACCCCTGTGTCCTGTCTCCCATACGCAGTAGCCTAACGGGAAGAAAGTGCTGTAATAGAGGGCGACTCTGTGGAGAGGACACATGCCCTCCTGACTAGTGTTCTTCAGTCCTCAAAGTATTTCTTGCCATTTTTCTCTTTGTAAGTTTGAGAGCAGTTGATTAGTTATAGTGTATGGCAAGGAGCCACGAGAGTTTAATGACTGTCCAAATCTGCCATGAGGTAGCTGCGCCACTTGGACAAACCATGAGTTCTCTGATTCTCAGTTTGTTATTTGTAAAATGAGACAATGGGATGTTATGATCCTAAATTTCCTTCAAACTCTATGATACTAATCTATTCCTGACACCCTTCTTGTCATATTGATCTTATGTGCAGGATAGGGCAAAAGTAGGTTTACAGTTGTGAGTACATGAAACAGATTAGTAAGGCTATTGTAATAATCATAACCTGCACGCCTTTTTTCATGCAAACAATTGTAAACCTACTTTTGACCCACACTGTATATCTGGTAATTTTTTCCCCAACTCATCACTGGCTTTAGTCATTACCTTGATTTATAATCTTTTTTCTAAAAATTAAAATTAAAAAATTCTGGCATATGATCAAAACACTTTGAACAAATTTAAACAAAAGATTCTGCCAAGTTATATTATATTAAACTCTAGATTCTTCTACCGAAGTGTCTCTATTAGATGTTTGTTGAAAAGTTGTCATTACACATTAATGTATTACAGTGTTGAGAATTTGTTCACGGACATTCCTTATAATGTTACAAACTACCCTTCAACATGAAGAATGTAAAGTCATAAGACTGATAATGGAGTGATTGTTTTAGTGAATGCAAATGTGATATTCCAAAAAAGGATGTTAGTTGGACAGAATTTTTAAAAAAGTCCTGAGAGTTTCCAGCTGGAGTGGAGCTGGAGTGGGAGAGCGCGTGAGGGCTGCGGGGGATGGGCCGAGGCCACGGACCCCGGGCGTCCCCAGCACTGAAAGGCTCGGCCGAGGAAGGGGAGGAGTCACGGGAGACGAGGGGGGCGGGGACGAGAGGCAGGAGGCAAAGCAGAGGGAGCCTCCGTCCAGTCCGGGAGGCTAGGAGGGAGAAACTCTCAAAAAAGAGGAAGTGGTCAAAACTGTAAAACGTTATAAGGAGGCAAAATTTAACAGGGGTTTGGGAGGATCTTATGCTACAAAGAAATCCACTCAAGCTGCTGTAGTGGGGTTTATTTTAAGGACACTTTATGGAGTTTTATATAAAATTGAGAATAAAATCCAAACACAACTGGGAAAGTGAAGGACTGGCCACTGACATCTGGAAAGCCACCAGGAACCACAGCTGTACCCTCCACACCTCCCCAGGGGCCACCTCTGAGCAGCAGCTTCGTGAGCTGTTCTCAGCCAACACCTTTCTTTGTGCTTTCTTACGTATGGCCACAGTGGCCTCTTAGGTCCATCGCCTCCTCACCAGCTGCCAAATTTTCTTTGACCTTAGTTCAAATTCACGAGAGAACCTAGCCAAGATCTTCTTTTTGAACCTACACACACAAATCACAATTTTTTGGCCCATCCTAGGGGTTGGCTGCCTTTAGATCAGGTGTCTTCTGGTTAATCAGGTATTACTGGGCTGGGGAGTTGCCCAGGGCAACTTCCTTGTAGAGAAGACATCCAGGTCTACCTGACAGAGTCTGTGCGCTATGGTGCAGCAGGTTCATTTAGAGTAGGTGTGGACTGGCTGCTTTAAGTCAGAGGAAGTTTATTCAGTAGGTAAATTGATTAGCATGTCCAGGCCAGGGCCTATTCAATTTAGCTACTGAATTCACGTATAATTTTGGAAAGAATGCTTTCATTAGAATGGTATAAGGTAGCAGTCAGGTTATAGTGGAATGAAAGGTATAAAGTGAATGCAGTGTGTAAAGATTATTTCAGGCAGAGCGGTGGGAGTTGGCATATGACGGAAAGAATAAAGATGAAAGTGAAAGGAGGCATATAAACTTGACACAGGACTTTTTTTAAAGATTGAAAATATAAGAATAATTCTAGAATTTTTTTTCTGAAGGGAAGGTTGCAAATGGAGAGAGAGTGAGGATGATAGATGGAATAGATTGAGGAGAGAAGGTAAATGGAAGAACACATCTAAAATGGCGGGAGAGAGCATATTTTGTGATATAGGAAGAAAGATGTATCAGTGAGACTAGGCTAGATTATGCTACATTAACAACCAACTCTAAAATCTTAGTTGTTTTTTTAAAAAGGCTTAGTTCTCACTTATGCTCCATTTTTACTTTACTCTGCTCATCATAGTAACTTTGATGGAGCTCAAATATTGCTGGTTCTCAGTCAACACCTTTCTTTGTACTTTCTTATGTATGGCCACAATGGCCTCTTAGGTCCATTGCCTCCTCACCAACTGCCAAAGGGGGAAGAGAACTCTGCTGGTTCCCACTGGGAATTAAATGCTCTGATGCCGTACAAACACATGTCACCCCCCCCCCCCATGAACTATTGGTAAGAACTAGTTAACCACTCTCCAAGTACTAGTGAATCAGAGTGAGATCTTAAAAAGTGCCAAAAAGTTGGATAGTTGGGGTGTTTGATGAAGAACTTAATGACTACAACAAATAAAGTGGGTTGAGCACCCCAGAACACCTACTATTTCTTGGGCAAAGCCTGTTGTCTGGAAGAATCCTGCTGACTGATCTATGTGCATAGCTTTTCTCCTATCAGGTTGCTCTTAGTTGAAATGCTTAACACAAGTGTGGTATAAGCCTGTTACTGTAGAACTAAAACTACCAGAGCGGAAATATTCATTAGTCTTGATTATTCTTTTAAAAACCTAATATATAAGCTTGTTTTGTTGCTTAATTTTTCACAGACATGCTATATGTTATGGAGACATAAGCCCCAAATTCAGGTCTTGTATTAGGTACGGTTGATACTTGAACAACACAGCGGTTAGGGGTGATGACCCCTTGAGCAGACAAAAATCTGCATATGACTTTTGACTTCCCCAAAACCTAAATTGTCCCTTGGTACCCCGCAGGATTAGTTGTTGGGATCCGTGTGGATACCAAAATGATGTATGCTCAAGTCCCCTGTACAGAAGGGCATTGGTCAATGCACACAAGTCCGCTCTCTGCACCTGTAGACTCCCAAGTGTGGACTGAAAACAGTACTGGTATGTACTGAAAAAAATCCGCATATAAGTGGGCCCACACAGTTCAAACCCGTGTTGTTCATGGGTCAAGTTGTCCCTGTCTTGTCAGATACTGCTTTACAAGTTCTGTGATATATAAGGTTAAGGATAGAAAATTAGTTTGCTCTGTTTTTATTCTTTCCAATTTCAATAGGAGCAGTACAGAATTTACCAACATTATTCCATTCAATGGGCATTTATTTTGCCCATTCAATATGAAATGTAGTTTTTAGGTGCTTACTTGGGATGGAAGCAGAAAAGACCCCCCGTGCCTGCTCTCAGGGAGCCCACACTGTCACTGCTAATGCTGCTGAGGTGAGCACAGGAGTAACCAGAGCTCCTCTTCCTCTAGACCAGTGCTGGTCAACCTGGTCCCGACCGCCCACTAGGGGGCGTTCCAGCTTTCATGGTGGGCGGTAGTGGAGCAACCAAAGTATAAATAAAAAGATAGATTTAACTATAGTAAGTTGTTTTATAAAGACTTATTCTGCCAAACTTAGTGAAAATCCGACATAAAGTACTTGGTAAGCAATTATTATTATATGCTTTAACTTGCTGTAACTCTGCTTTATAAATTTTATAAAGCAAAGTTCCTTTCCTACTATATAAATCACCATTACTGTCGAACCTGCGGGCAGTTAGAAAATTTTACTACTAACAGAGATACAAAAGTGGGTGGTAGGTATAAAAAGGTTGACTACCCCTGCTCTAAACTTACAATGTGTCCTTTAGCTGTTAAAGAACCAAGGTGCTCTTATCTTTTTTTTTTTTTTCAGGTGAGACACGGCATGTCTTTTTTTTTTTTTTTTTTTTTTTTTTTTTTTTTTCTGAAGCTGGAAACGGGGAGAGACAGTCAGACAGACTCCCGCATGTGCCCGACTGGGATCCACCCGGCACGCCCACCAGGGGCGACACTCTGCCCATCAGGGGGCGATGCTCTGCCCTTCCGGGGCATCACTCTGCCGCGACCAGAGCCACTCTAGTGCCTGGGGCAGAGGCCAAGGAGCCATCCCCAGTGCCCGGGCCATCTTTGCTCCAATGGAGCCTCGGCTGCGGGAGGGGAAGAGAGAGACAGAGAGGAAGGAGGGGTGGGTGGAGAAGCAAATGGGCGCTTCTCCTATGTGCCCTGGCCAGGAATCGAACCCAGGTCCCCCCGCACACCAGGCCGACGCTCTACCGCTGAGCCAACTGGCCAGGGCCGGCATGTCTTTTTTTATACACTGTATCAATGCTTGAACTAGTTTTAGCTTGTTTGTCTTTAAAAAATGGAATTTTTTCTTATTCAGGAGCTTGTATCATTTCAATCACCATAAAATTGTTTGTTTTCTCATGGTTTGTTCGTTTGTTCTCTTCATGAATTCCTGGTTGTGAAATTGAATATTGACTTAAAAAATCACACCCTATAGTCTGTAGGCTGCTTTTTTAATGTCCCTGATTTTTGTAAGTCCACAGATCTTCTGTCTCCCAAGCCTGAAGGAAACAGGCAGGACTCTGGGTTGTCACTCTGCCTCACCCAGATGCCCAGAGGCGATCTCATCTTGCAAAGAATTTGAAACCGAAGGTCATGCTAACAGTGCACTTTATGAACAATGGATTTATCTTTAAAAACATGCTATATTTCAAAAATGGGTTCTAGCTGATTATATTTAGGGCTTTCCAAAGCTGCATGTATGGACATGGGATCTTCCTCTGGGCACCCATAATGCCAGGTGCATTCCTTTATCATTTCATTCTAGTTGCTTACTCTTATATGTTCCCTCAAAGCAGTAATTTCTTAAGAGCGGGTCTATTTTCTTTGACTGTGAGCTGGACATTTTAGCCACAATGTTTTTTCATGCACTTTTCTGTGGCCTACACATGCTATGTTTCAGCATTATGCTTGTTTACAGTTAGCCTTATGCTTCTGTACTAAAATTGTTGTAATGTGAACCACTGCCCCAACTATTTTTTCCACTCTACCTTCTAGGCTATGTGCAAGCAGACAGATTTTCTATAATTTGCCTGCTCCTTCCTGAATCTTTCATTCTGCTCTGGCCTTACACTTAGGCCGTATTTGCTGGTTTCCTGCCTGGCATAATTTGACAAATACTAACTGAGGTTACTAGATTCTCTGCTGGATCACTAGGGCCTACAATTCCACCATGGAAGGTATAAATTTGTTTTAGTCATGCGGGGCTACTGGAACAAATGACCCTTCACTGGGCAGTTTATACACAGTATAAATTTATTCCACACAAATCTGGAGGCCGCAAAGTCCAAAATCAATATGCCAGTAGATTTGGTGTCTGGTGAGAACCTTCCTCCTGGCTCCTAGATGCCTATATTTCTGCTGTGCCCACACGTGGTGGGAAGGCAGAACTCTGGTCTTTTCAGTTCATTATAAGGGGCTCGACTCTCAAGACCTAATCAACCCTAAAGGCCTCAACTCTTAATATTATCACATATTAAGAGTTAATATTAACTCTTAATATTCAACATATGAATTGGAGGAGCCTAATCATTCAGTCCATACATTCCATTGGCATTGTGTTCTATTATTATGCTAACTTTATGACCTCCCCAGAGGGTAACACATTTGCCTGACAAAGTATGCTGGTTTCATTGTGCCTTCTTCCACTAGCTGTGATAATCTATGGTCTCAAACCACCAGTGGTTTAGGTGGGCAAGAGTTACAGGCTGTTGCAGTCTGGCTCTGCCCCCAGGCCAATTTTCTGTGCATAGTCAGGACATAGACTGTCAACACAAACCTCTGTGGGTGAGGGAGGGAAGCTTGGCTTTTTACCAACCACATGAAGATGGTGAAAGTCTTCTTCATACCTGCTTCCCCTTTCCACCCTTGCAGAAATGTTTAATCGACCCTCCCCCCATTCTCCCTCCAAAATCAACCATCCCTTAGAGAAAATGATGTCTCAGAATAGTTGCACGTTGAGGTCTAAATGATCTGGTTTAGCGAGGTAAATGTATGCGAATGTTTATATTTCTTTGTGCACCAGCTGTCTATGTCAAAAGTTATTTGTCAATCAAATTTTGGAAATGTAATGTTTTAGATGCTCCAAGGGAAATTTTTACCTAAAGAAACCCAGCCATGAGACTTCTAGAAAGTAGATTTTCTCTTTTTTTATACAAATATTCACAAAATGTTCTGTGACTTTAGAGTTTAAAGACAGTCTATCTCTTTTTTTAATCTCTACAGGTAAATTTTTGTTGTGTAGAAATTGAGATTATACACTCATTACAATATTGGGGGTTATTTTCAAATAGTGAGGCAGTAGTAGTTCCTAGTATAAACCTGAACTAATTCTCAAAATTAACAATTTGTGGTTGACTCTCTCTTTTACATGGACATGTGACACAAATATACTTATAGATTATACTATAATTGAGAGGTGAAGGAGGTATGATTATGAGTATTGAAGGAGACTGAGAAACTTGAGGAATTTTGCAAATGAAAGTTGTGATTGGCAAAATGATTTTCTCTGGGAACTGTTTTGTCTATCAGTTGTACCTAGTTTGATTTTTTTTAATGAAATGTGAATTTTATTTTTAAAGTGTAATGATTTAAGATTCGCTTAGTACAATTGGTGCCATCACTTTGTGCTTGGTAATCTGTGTTTCATCTACCTAGAGGAATTTATTAGGAAGCAAAGCTATTTTTTCCAACTTTTTTAGTCAGAGTGCAGTGATATTACTATTACAAACAGCAACAACTAAAACATATGGGCAAGCTCATTTAATTTCTGTCTAATCTGAAGTTCTTCTTGCTATTTATTTTGTTGTCTTTAATAACCTAATTGCTAAGACTATTAAAGAAACTGGGACAGGGAGGATTGTTTTTACATTCCTGGTCCCTAGTCATCCTGCTGCGTTGTCCTGGTCCCAGACAGGTAAGGGTCCTTGTAAAAGGATCTTGACAAATGACTGTTTTCCATCTAAATGAAATTAGCACCATGTTCTGGCTGAGCACAACCTCCCCCAACAAAGAATTTGATGTGTCTCCTTTAAGTGCTACAGATTACAAAGACATAGAGCAATGCAAATAAAACCAATTGAGAGTGTCAGTTGTAGGGCTCCCACAGAGAACACAGCTAAGGTAGATGAGAAGGATTCTCTCATATGTTGGTTTACATCATCTTTGCTACCTGTTTTGAGTTCTTTCCTCTACAGACTCCAGACCCTGTCTAGTTCTGGTTTTCAGCTTGTCTTCGCAGGGAAGCTGATTTTCTTGGTGTCATAAATTGCCCATTTGCATTAAATTAAAGTATTTTGGCTGGTATAGTTTGCACTTTGTTCTGGTGTTGGCTTTTTGGAGGGCTTTCCTTGATACCTTGCAGATTCCTTAAAGCAAAGGCCTCCTGAACTCCAGGTTAACCAGGACTTCAGCTTTCTGTGGCCACAAATCAGGCTTTTGGTTCTTTCTCTGCAGTTTGCTTCTTTTGGTTCTTTCTGTGAGCACAAATCAGGCTTTTGGTTCTTTCTCAAGCCATCCCACCTCTTGCTGCGAGGGCCCTGCCTACAACTACTATCAGCCTCAGGAAAAATTGAAAATGACTTCGCTTTGTCTCGGAGAACCTAGTTTTCCCTCTAGTTATGCCATCCTACCGCGCTCGGTGGACAGCACCCAGAGATGGCGGTCACTATGGAATAAGCAGATGGCAGCTAGGGAATTCTGTACCTTCTGAGTGACTGGTACCCAGGAGAGCAGACTTAGCTATGTCAGAGACGGAAGGGTCTAATACAGAGCACTTGTATATGTCCACATGGCTAACACAGTATGTCATTCACTGGTCATTCACACTGTTGATTCAATTTGCAAGATTTTTTATTTTATTTTATTATTTATTTATTTTTATTTTTTGAGAGAGAGAGGTGAGGAGAGATAGATACAGAGAAAAAAGGAGAGAGATGAAAAGCATCAACTTGTAGTTGCAGCACTAAACTTGCTCATTGATTGCTTCTCATGTCTACGGCCATACCACCCTGAACGCGCCCGATCTCGTCTGATTGCTTCTCATATGTGCCTTGAACAGGGGGCTCCAGCTGAGCCAGTGACCCTTTGCTCAAACCAGTGACCTTGGACTCAAGCCAGCAACCTTGAGCTTCAAGCTAGTGACCTTTGAGCTCAAGCCAGCGACCTGTGCTCAAGCTGGTGAGCCCGCACTCAAGCCCATTGAGCCCGCACTGAAACCTGCAACCTCTAGTCTTTGAACCTGAGACCTCAGCATTTCCAGCTGACACTTTATCTACTGTGCCACCACTTGTCAGGCCAATTTGCAAATCTTTTTTAAAACTAATTAAAAATTTTAGACTTTGGCCGTCATATCTAGTATAAACTAACTGGACTTGAGAAGGTGATAGTCATATAGTGCACTGGCATGGAAGCACTTCCTTGTAGGTAAAACCGCTGAGATTAGGTTGAACCTCAAGACCCAATTCCAGTGCCCATCTTGAAAAATGCATTTTTTTCATGCCTTTGCTGATTAGACAACCTGATACTTGAAATTATTTCCTTTTTTAAAAAGTTTTAATTTGTTTTTTTTTTTTACTTTATTCACTTTAGAGAGGAGAGAAAGAAACAGAGAAAGGAGGAGGAGCAGGAAACATCAATTCCCATATGTGCTTTAACCAGGCAAGGCCAGGGTTTCAAACTAGTGACCTCTGCATTCCAGGTTGATGCTTTATCCACTGTACTACCACAGGTCAGGCACAAATTACTTTCCAGTACGGCAGGTACTTTCTTTTATCTTAAGGCTTTAAACCAAAGTTATACCTTCCTAGTATTTTTCAACTGGTTGAGAGGAGCTAAGATGAGGTGAGATCCAGGGCCACTTTTTCTGAATAGAGAGCTGGACATTTATGCTTGAACATTGCCAGCTAAACGTACAAAAATCTAGCCAGCCCAGTGAGGCCAGTGAGAGTGGTTAATATTCTTTCCCCAGAATTGCATGCCTAGCCCACATGGAGTCCCCCAGAGGTTCTTTCTGCTTCTTTTTACCCTCTCCATACATTTGTTTTTCCTTCCTCTAACTGTTCACCCCTTGAAACTTGCTAAAATACTATGTTCTCTCATGAATACTTCTCTCTCGTGGTAGTCTTTTTTGATTTCTTAAGCATGACTTGTTGTGAAATTTCAAGACTATAGGCCTGTATTTAGGCTTTACTTTGATTCTGAGCCAATGTTTTTCTTTTGAAAAGATCTTCTTGTATAAATACATTAAAACTGCTGAAGGGACCCTCTCCACATTGACATGGTGAAGACAGAGGGCTGCACCTTCCAGTAACCAAGATTACTAAGGAATCCTGGTTGGCTTTCTGCCCAAAAAATGGTTGTAGATGTTGAACCACGGGGTCTCAAGTAAGTACCCACCTTTATCTAGTTAGCAAAGACCGAACATGTCAAATGGACAAGTTGTGTTGGATAAATCTCATAAGAAGCCAAGAGCTAGAGACCGGGATGGGATCAAGGAATAGAAAATCAGGATGCAATTGATGGTTCTTATTTTTTGTGAGAAGAAAAAGTACGAATGTGTTTGCTGAAAAATAAAAAAACTCTCATACTTGGAAAAGTTTTCCAAGTAGGCAACTGATAAGAACACACCCAATATTTCACTCTCTGGAAAATGAAATGTGAGTTATAGTCACCCTCAGAGTTTGGGTTTTGAAATTACTTGTGGGGCTCACATTCTGGAAATGTCCTAGTTGATTTGCTCCTTCCTTCCTCCAGTCTCTTTCAGATTCAGTTTGCTAATATCTCTGCTTTCTAAGTCTTCAGCTAGCATGTATTTTAAAAGATAGTTAAAAATATGTAAGCCTGTATTCATTGATCATAGTTACTGAAATAGCTGCTAAGTTCCATATAGTGATATTAGCTGGCATTGCTGTTGTATGGTATACTGAAACTATTTATAATTTTTAAAAAGAAAAGTTAAAATTCATTTAAAAAGTGGGGAATTTTCTGATGTCTGATTTGTATGAATAAATGATAAAGTCATATTAGAAAACAGAAAGCAATACTGAGGTGTAAAAGTGTTAGAGATATGAAGTTAAAACTGAGCCACAAATTATGCTAAATTTGAAGTTCAAGTTATGCAGATGGTAGATAGAACAAAGACCCCAGACATGCCCATGAATGACTGACTGTCATGTTGCTTCTTAAAATGCACGTGAGCTGAGGGTAAGAATCTCACTATTTTTAAAGTTGTTTCAGTAGTTTGCCATTATATTTTAAAGTACAGAAATAGTATTGGCTCTTTAAACACATTTTATTAATTTACTTCAGTTGCTACTCAAGTATGCTTATATGTGTTTATCACATTAAATTCATGTTTACATTGCTTTTGTATCTCAGGAATATACAGTATTTCAATTATCTATCACACTTCTGATTCACTTGTGTTACTCAAATGTCAAACGTGACGCCACAATTATACATTTCTATGTAGTAATTTATAAACAAACATAAACATACCCTAACAGGTCTTCTGTAATAACAATCAAAGTTACATGTTCACGAGTAGTTAAAAACACGTCACAGCCTCATCTGGACAACAGTGTTTATATGATACAGTCAATTTCAGATATGTTTGAAACTGTGAAAAATATGTAAGTCATGAAATGAATTCAATACAGGAATTCTTTTCTTATCACAAACAGGCCTTTCTTCAACCCTAACCACAACTTGGCTGGACAACAAAATAAAGCAATATAACTTACTGTACTTACAAAAACAAGCACACCTTGGAGATGTATGTGTACTTAAAAAAAACCCCGTACCTTGACCTGTATTAATACAGTTACTAGAAAGAAACCAAGTTTGATGTCAATTCCATTGCCTATTATTAATAAGCTAAACTGCTTATTAATAATCACTCTTTTTCTCATTTTCAGGGGTATATATTTTAATTCAGAGAAGTTGGAGAGTAACCTGATGTTAGTCCATTTCAATGTATTGATAACGATGCTATGGCCTAAAATGCCTGAGTCATTTGCCTGAGCCTATAGTACTTGTGGCCAGTCCCACAGACAAGTCCCCGACCAGAGCTGATGCTGCAGCTGGACTGGCCCTTGTGGTTCTTATTATGATTGCAGAACTCATCTCAGCAGCAACCATCAGAGAACTTTAAAAACCAAGATTTATACTCCCAGGTCCTGGAGGGTATGTGACAGGCTACACAGTGAGGTTCAAGTTGCCCCATAGATAGAAAGGGAGGGAGCCTGGACCTAGGGCTCTGCCTTGATTTGAGGTGAGGGTGGGTACCTAGCGTTTTGAGGGATCACTCTTTATTGGAAAGTTTAAAACAAAAGAGCAGGAATTAGGGAGTGGGAAGGAAGAAGCAAGGTCACTCAAGTGGTTAGTTACCTAGGTTACCCAGGGTTTTTCCAAAAGGGAACTTCATGGGTGTGGGTGGCCTAGCCATGTCTAGATGGTTTGCTCGTAGCTGTGTCATGCAGCTGGTAGTATGTTCATTCTAGAGGGAAGTCTTTCAAATGAGTACCTAGGTAGTTAAAAGCTTAATGTCAGGCACTTACACATTAAAGACAGAGAAAGGACTGAATCAGAAAGAGAATCCAGCTCCCATTCCAGTCCCTCTTAACCAGCTACTAAAATTCTCTACCCTCCCACCAACACCCACATTTTTTTTGTTTAAATGAGAGGCAGGGAGGCAGAGACAGACTCCTGCCTGTGTCCTGATCAGGATCTATCTGGCAAGCCCCCTACCGGGCAATGCTCTGTCCATCTGAGGCTGCTGCTCCATTGCTCAGCAACTGAGCTATTTTAGCACCTGAGGTGAGGCCATGGAGCCATCCTCAGTGCCCAGGGTCAACTTGTTCAAACCATTTGAGCCATGGCTGTGGGAGAGGAAGGGGGTAGAGAAGCAGATGGTCACTTCTCCTTATGTGCCCTGACCAGGAATAGAACCTGGAACTTCCACATGCCGGGCTGATGCTCTACTGCTGAACCAACTGGCCAGGGTTCACATTTTTAAATTTTTTGGTTTTTATCAGAGTATATTCTGTTTGAAATTTCAAAGAAAATTTCAAATTATAATTCATTTTAAAAATTAGAATATGCTAATTTGCAAGTCATTTCACAATAAGTAAGCATTTTAATGTTAGGTTGAACTTCAGATATAAACCACAGCTCACTTAGAAAGATCAGAGTGAATAGTTGTATATGTTACCTTTTGGCATGACCTTTACTGGGAGAGACAAGGGGTTTATCAACTATCTCAAGGGCAGAAAATTTAATTTAAAAACTAATGCTTAGGAGATCAACATTTTCCATGAAATCCCCTGTACGTTTGCCTTAAGGAGTCTGCCTTTTTTTGAGGGAAAAGTTCTCTGTTAGGGTGAATAATGTTTTTCTCACCACAGAAGTGTCAGTTTTCGTAATACTTGCGGCAGAGAGCCTGTTGGCAGGGAACTGCTAGTTCTGGGAATGGGCTTTATTTTTTAATCAGAGAACTTGTGATCCTTGATATGTGGGCTCCAGTGGCTTAGTGTTTGAAGCATATATTTGAACTAAGGAAGGCTAGATTTTTCCCACCAAAAGGCAAGGAACACTCTCATCAGGGTCCCACTGGGGACTGATGTTCAGGAAGCTCCTGCGGCGGTGTGGAACTGTCACTCAGCTGTGATTCTGCATGGGGAATGGGGAATGCACACCGTGTGAACTTAAAAGCTGTGAAGGCAGCACATGCAGAAATCTTTTCTCTACCCAGTAGTAGTGCACATACACAATGGTAACCTGTTTTAGTTGGTTAAGATGCACAGCCTCACTGTTGAAGATCTGATTTGTAGACAGTCACTGTAATCTGAATTTCATCTTCTTTAAGGAAAGAGCCATGAGCAAGATTGCTTGACTTGTGCAACAAACCAATCCCAGTTCTGGATTGGGAAGCCTTTTATATGTAGAGGGTAGAGGACTCTGTGACATACTAAAATCCATTGGCTTGTATATTTAAAATAAGTCAGTTGTATGGTATGTAAATTATGTTAGAGTGAAGCTGTTATAAAACAATTACAAAGAAAAATCTCATGTAACCGTGTACCAAGTAAAGAAATCAAACATTTTTTTTTGTATTTGTTCTTAAATTTGCTGCCTATTTATACCTACCAATACTGGTTTTGCATTTTACTGTATTTGTATAAAACCTTATTTCAAAGAAATCTTATTTAGTCAAACCAGATAATGATATGAAGAAAAATATTATGGTAGAATGCAGATTTATGAAATTTGGGAAACCTAGGGTATATACATGATGAATAATTGGAGCTCATTCATTGATTTGTATAGTTTTTTGAGTGCCTACTGTGCATCGGAATGTGCTAACTGCCTTTCTGGAGCTCACAGTCTAGTAGAGAAGGTAGGCAAGATTAAGCATCCTAATCAGAAGAGTGACGTCAGAGAAATGGCACTGTGAGGAGCGCGACCAACAAATCTCCCCAAAATTTCAACAAGTTCATCAACCAGAGACAGAAATATCTATCCTTGGGGCATCTGGGAGTTCCACACACTGAAGGCAAAGTGCTATCAACAAGACCACCCTCAGAAGCCATTAAGAAAAAGGAAATTGAATATCATGGATAAAAAAGAGAAGTAGCACAGATAGATGTGGAAAAATCTATGGAGAAAAAATTTAATATATTGGAAACCTTGGAAGTAAATGACAGAGAATTTAAAATAGAAATCCTAAAAATACTCAGAGATATACAAGAAAACACAGAAAGGCAATTTAGGGAGCTCAGAAAACAACTCAATGAACAAAAAGAATATATTAGTAAGGAAATTGAAACCATAAAAACAAATCAAACAGAGATGAAAAACTCAATTCATGAACTGAAAAACAAGGTAACAACCTTACCTAATAGAACAGGCCAGATAGAAGGTAGGATTAGTGACATAGAAGACAAGCAACTTGAGGCACAACAGAGAGAAGAGACAGACTCAAAAATTTTAAAAAATGAGAAAGCCCTAAAGGAATTGTCTAACTCCATCAAAAAGAATAAGATAAGAATAATAGGTATATCAGAGGGAGAAGACAGAGAAAATGGAATGGAGAATATATTCAAACAAATAATAGATGAGAACTTCCCAAGCCTGTGAAAAGAACTAAAGCCTCAAATTCAAGAAGCAAACAGAACACCGAGTTTTCTTAACCACAACAAACCTACTCCAAGGGACATCATAATGAAAATGGCACAAACCAACGACCAAGAAAAAACTCTCAAGGCAGCCAGGGAAAAGAAGAATACAACATATAAAGGAAAGCCCATTAGATTATCATCAGATTTCTCAGCAGAAACTCTACAAGCTAGAAGAGAGTGGACCCCAATATTTAAAGTCCTGAAAGAGGGGAACTTTCAGCCACGAATACTATACCCATCAAAGCTATCCTTCAAATATGAAGGAGAAATAAAAACATTCACAGATACAGAAAAGATGAGGGAATTTATCATCAGAAAACCCCCACTCCAGGAATTACTAAAGGGGGTTCTCCAATCAGATACAAAGAACAAAAAAAAAACAAAACCACAAGTAAAAGCTCCAAGAAGAACACAATAAAACCAAATTTAAACTGTGACAACAACAAAAAGAAAGGGGGGGGAGAGGATGGAGATTAACAGTAGTAAAGGACAATGGAGTGCAAAAGTACTCACAAAATAGTTTGCTACAATGAACAGGGTACGAACCATTTTCATTACTTAAAGGTAACCACCATTGAAAAAACCACCACAGAAGCACATGAGATAAAAAAGATAGCAACAGAGGAAAGATGTATGGAATACAACCAAATAAAAACAAAAGATAGAAAAACGAAAGAGAAGGATCAAACAAGACACAAAACTAACAGAAAGCAATCTATAAAATGGCAAAAGGGAACCCAGAAGTGTCAATAATTACACTAAATGTAAATGGATTAAACTCATCAATAAAAAGACACAGAGTAGCAGAATGGATTAAAAAAGAAAATCCAACTGTATGCTGCTTACAAGAAACACATCTAAGCAACAAGGATAAAAACAAATTCAAAGTGAAAGGCTGGAAAACAATACTCCAAGCAAATAACATCCAAAAAAAAGTAGGTTTAGCAATACTTATATTTAATAATGCTTACTACAAGACAGAAAATGTATTTAGAGACAAAAATGGTCATTTCATAATGATTAAGGGGACACTGAATCAAGAAGACATAACAATTCTTAATATATATGCACCAAACCAAGGAGCACCAAAATATATAAGACAGCTACTTATTGACCTAAAAACAAAAACTGACAAAAATACAATCATACTTGGAGACCTCAATACACTGCTGACGGCTCTAGATCGGTCATCCAACAGAGAATCAATAAAGATATATTGGCCTTAAATGAAACACTAGAGCAACTGGATATGATAGACATCTACAGGACACTTCATCCCAAAGTGACAGAGTATATATTTTTCTCTAGTGTACATGGAACATTCTCAAGAATTGACCATATGTTGGGCCACAAAAATAACATCAGCAAATTCAGAAAAATTGAAATTGTACCAAGCATATTTTCTGATCATAATGCCTTGAAACTAGAATCAACTGCACAAAAGAGGGAAAAAAACCCACAAAAATGTGGAAACTAAACAACATACTTTTAAAAAATAAATGGGTCAAAGAAGAAATAAGCCCAGAGATCAAAAGATATATACAGACTAATGAAAATGACAATACAACATATCAGAATCTCTGGGATGCAGCAAAAGCAATAATAAGAGGGAAGTTCATATCACTTCAGGCCTATATGAGCAAACAAGAGAGAGCCCAAGTGAACCCCTTAACTTCACACCATAGGGAGCTAGAAAAAGAAAAACAAAGACAACCCAAAACCAGCCGAAGAAGGAAATAATACAAATCAGAGCAGAAATAAATGAAATAGAGAACAGAAAAACTATAGAAAAAATTAATAAAACAAGGAGCTGGTTCTTTGAAAAGATCAAGAAAATTGACAAACCCTTGGCAAGATTCACCAAGGAAAAAAGAGAAAGGACTCATATAAACAAAATCCAAAATGAAAGAGGAGACATCACCACAGACATCATAGATATACAAAGAATTATTGTAGAATGCTATGAAAAACTATATGCCACCAAATTTAACAATATAGAAGAAATGGATAAATTCCTAGAACAATAGAACCTCCCTAGACTGAGTCATAAAGAAGCAGAAAGCCTAAACAGACCAATTAGCAGGGAGGAAATAGAAAAAACTATTGAAAACCACCCACAAAATAAAAGTCCAGGCCCAGACGGTTATACTAGTGAATTCTATCAAAAATTCAAAGAATACTTGGTTCCTATTCTACTCAAAGTCTTCCAAAAAATTGAAGAAGAAGCAATAGTTCCAAACACATTTTATGAGGCCAACATAACCCTCATACCGAAACTTGGCAAGGACGGCACAAAAAAAGAAAACTACAGACCAATATCTCTAATGAATATAGATGCTAAAAATACTAAACAAAATACTGGCAAATCGAATACAACAACATATTAAAAAAATAATACAGCATGATCAAGTGGAATTCATCCCGTAATCTCAAGGATGGTTCAACATACATAAAATGGTTCATGTAATACACCATATCAACAAAACGAAGAACAAAAACCACATGATCTTATCAATAGATGCAGAAAAGGCATTTGATAAAATACAACACAACTTTATGTTTAAGACACTCAACAAAATGGGTATAGAAAGAAAATATCTCAACATGATAAAGGCCATATATGATAAACCATCAGCCAACATCATATTAAATGGCATAAAACTGAAGACTTTCCACCTTAAATCAGGAACAAGACAGGGTTGTCCACTCTCTCTACTCTTATTTAACGTGGTGCTAGAAGTTCTGGCCAGAGCAATCAGACAAGAGAAAGAAATAAAAGGCATACAAATCGGAAAAGAAGTAAAGGTATCACTTTTTGCAGATGATATGATCCTGTACATCGAAATCCCCAAAGACTCCACAAAAAGATGACTAGAAACAATAAACCAATACAGTAAGGTTGCAGGATACAAAATTAACATACAAAGTCCATTGCCTTGCTATATGCCAACAATGAAACATCAGAAAATGAACTTAAAAAAAAATCGCGTTCACAATTGCAACAAAAAAAAATAAAATACCTAGGAATAAACATAACAAAGAATGTAAAGGACCTATATAACAAAAACTGCAAAGCATTGTTAAAGGAAATAAAAAAGATACAATGAGATGGATAAATATTCCTTGTTCTTGGATAGGAAGAATAAATATAATCAAAATGGCCATATTACCCAAAGCAATTTATAAATTTAATGCAATTTCCATCAAAATACCTATGACATTTTTTAAAGAAATGCAACAAAAAATCATCAGATTTATATGGAACTATAAAAAACTCCGAATAGCCAAAGCAATCCTAAGGAAAAAGAATGAAGCTGGGGGCATTACAATACCTGACTTCAAACTATATTATAGGGCTACAATAATGAAAACAGCATGGTATTGGCAGAAAAATAGACACTCAGACCAATGGAACAGAATAGAAAGCCCAGAAATAAAACCACATATATATGGTCAAATAATTTTCAATAAAGGGACCAACAACACACAACGGAGAAAAGAAAGCCTCTTCAACAAATGGTGCCGGGAAAACTGGAAACCCACATGCAAAAGAATGAATCTCGACTACAGTTTGTCCCCTTATACTAAAATTAATTCAAATGGATCAGACCTAAATATAAGACATGAAACAATAAAGTACATAGAAGAAGACATAGGTACTAAAGTCATAGACCTGGGTTCTAAACTGCATTTTATGAATTTGACTCCAAAGGCAAGAGAAGTGAAGGCAAAGATAAATGAATGGGACTATATCAGACTAAAAAGTTTTTGCTCAGCAAGAGAAACTGACAACAAAATAAGCAGACAGCCAACTAAATGGGAAATGATATTTTCAAACAACAGCACAGATAAGGGCCTAATATCTAAAATATACAAAGAACTCATAAAATTCAACAACAAACAAACAAACAATCCAGTAAAAAAATGGGAAGAGGACATGAACAGACACTTCTCCCAGGAAGAAATACAAATGGCCAACAGATATATGAAAAGATGTTCATCTTCATTAGTTATTAGAGAAATGCAAATCAAAATTACAATGACATACCACCTCACACCTGTTAGATTAGCTATTATCAACAAGACAGGTAATAGCAAATGTTGGAGAGGCTGTGGAAAAAAAGGAACCCTCATACACTGTTGGTGGGAATGTAAAGTAGTACAACCATTATGGAGGAAAGTATGGTGTTTCCTCAAAAAACTGAAAATAGAACTACCTTATGACCCAGCAATCCCTCTACTGGGTGTATACCCCAAAAACTCAGAAACATTGATACGTAAAGACACATGTAGCCCCGTGTTCATTGCAGCATTGTTCACAGTGTCCAAGACATGGAAACCACCAAAAAGCCCTTCAATAGAAGACTGGATAAAGAAGATGTGGCACAAATACACTATGTAATACTACTCAGTCATAAGAAATGATGACATTGGATCATTTACAACAAAATGGTGGGATCTTGATAACATTATACGGAGTGAAATATCAATAAGTAAATCAGAAAAAACCAAGAACTACATGATTCTATACATTGGTGGGACATAAAAATAAGACTAAGAGACATGGACAAGAGTGTGGTGGTTACCGGCAGTGGAGGGTAGGGGGAGTGCAGGAGGAAAGGAGGGAGAGGGGAAAGGGGAGGGGGAGGGGCACAAAGAAAACTAGATAGAGGGTGATGGAGGACAATCTGACTTTGGGTGATGGGTATGCAACATAACTGAATGACAAGATAACCTGGACATGTTTGCTTTGAATATATGTACCCTGATTTATTGATGTCACCCCATTAACATTAATAAAAATTTATTAATAAAAAAAAGCATCCTAAGCAGACTGTGATTACTAGGATGCAGGTTTCTCTGTTTTAGAGGAGATTATTGCACTGTTTTAGGAATGTAAGAAACAGACAGGAAAAGGAGTAAATCATCAGGGAAATAAACACTGATGGAAAACACTTAAAAGTAGAGTCAATGCATTATGAAGCTTCCCTTCCTTCTTTCCTTCCTTCCTTCTTCCCTTCTTCCCTTCTTTCTTTCCTTCCTTCCTTCCTTCCTTCCTTCCTTCCTTCCTTCCTTCCTTCCTTCCTTCCTTCCTCCCTCCCTCCCTCCCTCCCTCCCTCCCTCCCCCTTCCTCTCATTCAAAAGACAAACTGAAGCATATTAAAAATTTCAAGAGTTTAAGTAAAAATTGATTGGGAGCAGAGAGCACCAAACCAGAAGTGGTTAGGAACACTCTGCTGAAAGGAGCCAGGGGAAAGGCTTACATAGAGACAGTCTGAAGGAAAAAAAAAGGAAAGCTTTTGATTGGTTATAGTTTAAAGCCTAGTTGGCTGTTTGTGATTGGTTATCTTTAGTGTTTTGATTTTGTAACCTTAAGGCATGGACAGACTTATATTTTGGTTTGCTTGTGTAGTCCGCCATGGTATTCAAGCTGCATTAGTCTAAAGACCTTCTGCCTGACCAAGTGGTGGTGCAGTGGATAAAGCATCAGCCTGGGATGCAGAGGACCAAGGTTCAAAACCCCGAAGTCTCTGGCTTGAGTACAGGCTCACCAGCTTGAGTGTGGGATCATAGATATGATCCCATTGTCCCTGGCTTGAGTCTAACATTGCTGGCTTGAAGCCCAAGGTTGCTGGCTTAAGCCCAAAGTACAATAGTTGGCTTGAGCAAGGGATCACTGGCTTGGCTGGGGCACTGGCTTGGCTGGGGCACTGGCATGGCTGCAGCTGCCTGGTCAAGGCACATAAGTGAAAGGAATCAATGAACAAGTAAGGCGCTGCAATAAAGAATTGATGCTTCTCATCCCTGTCCGTTTCTGCCTGTCTGTCCTTCTCTCTGTCTCTCTTGCTAAAAATCAAACAAAAAAAAACCCTCCTTTTTCAATTAAACACTTCCTCCTTGTTCCCCTCCCTCCCTTCTTCCCTTCTGTCTTTCCTTTTTTTTTTCAGTAGGATTTGTGTGACTTGAAAATATTTAGTCCTTAATAACATGATTTTGGGATGTCAGAGAAATGGCGCCGTGAGGGGTGCTCCCAAAACTCTCCCTGAAATTTCAACAAATTCCACAACTAGAGACAGAAAAAAATCCCAGGAGCATTTTAAATACACATATATCAAACAAAGTTATGATTGGGTGAAAAGGTGACTGAATATATATATAATCTACTCTGAAGGAAATAAGACAGAGAATGGAGTATTCTGCTTTCCTCATTTACCTGAGGACGGGCGGTTTTCACTTGGAACTGAGAGGAAGGGAGGGCTAGGGGAGAGGGAAGAAACTGACTAGGGCAGAGACGTTCAAGCTCAGGAGAAGAGTGTGCCCACGGCTCAGATTGACATCACCGACACGGAGCTAACTTCAGCAGCAAACCCCAGCAGAGGTGGCCAAGCAGGCTGCCTGTGCAGACTGATACCAGAGTGGCTTTGGGCTTTGTTCTCTCCCAGTCTCCTGGTGGGCGAGTGCAGGCAGTGTGCAATTGGTTCCACCTGGTGTTTTAGAATGGGTGCCCGTGTTCCCGGATGGAAGGTCCGGGTAAGAGACTGTCAGCAGTGGCATTCTGCTTGGGCTGTAGCCAGAGGTCCTATGTAATCCCCACTCCCCGAACAAAGGCATGCAGGAAGTGCGTGAGAGCCAGCTTCCTTACACCTGGACCTATCCGGAAGGAGTGCCTCTGCCAGCCATACAGGCTAACCATGCACATTCCCACAGAAGAGCATGGAGGAAGGGCTGGGGGAAGGGTGCACAGGCCGCCTCTGGAGAGCAGACCTGCAGAACGCTGAAAGGAGCCTAAGCAGCAGTCTGCTCACTGCCCGGCCATCTTACATTGGCGGCTCTGGCTGACAAAGCCTTCTTTCCCAGGCCTGTGATTTAAGTGGATCTGGAGGAGGGACTTGATAGTTCTTAGGGCCTCTTGCTCTGCAGGCAGAGGCTGGGGCAACTTCCTGCCAGCCAATACAGGTTAAAAAGCACAGTCCCGTGGAGCAGACCTTAGAGAACACTGCCGAAGTTGGGCGGGCTGGGCTGTATGCTTCCCAACAAGGGAGAAGCCTGTGGAGAGCAGACCCATGGAGTGCTGAGGCAAACTAACTAGACGTACTCGGGGAACCTTATAAAGGAGCCTGACCAGAAGTCAGCTCACTCACCTGCCTGCTCAAGCTGGTGGCTCTGGTTGACAAAGCTTTCATACCTAGAGCTGTGCTTTGAATGGACCTGGAGGAGGGACTTGGCAGCTTTTAAGACTTCTTGCTCTGCAGGCAGTGACTGGGGCATCTTCCTGCCAACTGGTACAGGTTATAAAGTGCAGAAAGCCTGGGAAGAGTAGACCTGCGGAGTGCTGAGGCATACTAGACATGCCTGGAGTCTCATAGAAGGTTACCTGAAAAGCAATCGGCTCCCAGCCCTGACTGATTATGCTGGCGACTCTGGCTGGCAAAGCCTTACCCAAAACCCTGCTTTGAGTGGGGATATAGGAGAAACATAGCAGCTCCTAGAGCCTCTTGCTCTCCAGGCAGTGGCTTGGGCAACATCACAGATGGGTCCTCAGGCTGCTGGTTCAAGAAGGAGAGATTTGGGAGAGGCTCCGCGAAAATGGACTCTCCCATTGTCGGAGACTGCAAACGATAACAAGCCCCGCCTACCAACAGGACTGAAGCCTAGTTTATGCCATCACCATAGTGACACATCAACTGCAAACCTCTGCCTAAGTGTGCCACAGGGGCAGAACCAGGGGTACAGTGCCACTGGCCAAAAAGAGAAGAAAAAGGAAGAACATAACCTCTCAAAACCAGGAAAAATCCTCAGTCTTTATAACTTTTTCCATATTTTTTTCTTTCATTTTTTTATCTTTTTTTCTTCCCCCTTGGTCATTTTATCCCCTTTCCATTTTATTCTTTTCTTTTCATGTTGAATTTCATTACCCATAGGTGTTACATTTTCTATTCTTTTTTTTCTATGAGGGTTACATTCCAAAAATCTTAACTCTCTTTTATTTTATTTTTTCTTTCTTTCACTCTCTCTTTTGGTTTTTTTTCTCTCTCACTTTTTCTCTCATTTGATCCTCACTCACAAACAAATTGTTTTATTCTGAATTCAAATTTTTTCTTTGTGGCATTTTGTATGCTTTTTTCTTTGCTTTTTATCTCATTAGCATTTCCCCCAACTCTGGCTATCCACTCTATATAGTTTTTTTTTTAATTATATTTTATTTATTTATTTTAGAGACAGGTGAGAGAGAGAGAGTAAGAGTGAAGGGGGGAGGAGAGAAGCAGGAAGCATCAACTCCCACATGTGCCTTGACCAGGCAAGCTCGGGGCCTTCAACCAGCGACCTCAGCGTCCCAAGTCAACACTCTATCCACTGCGCCACCACAGGTCAGGCACTCTATATAGTTTTTGTTCCACTTAATACAATAGGATTTTCATTTATCACTGTATTATTTTTCTTTTTCCTCTTTTTCTTTTTTTCTTCTTTTCTCTTTCACTATTTCTCTCATTCAACCATTATTTACAAACAAATTATTTTATTCTTGATCCAATTTTTTTCCTTGTAGCATTTTGTGGGTTCTTACCTCTTTTTTTGCCTCTTTGTCACCTCCCCTCAACTCAGGCCCTCCGTTCTATGTAGTTTCAGTTCCACTTAGAACAATAGAGTTTTCAGTTATTCACTCTATTTTTTCAAAAAAAAATTTTTATTATCAACTCTTATTAGTGTTATTAACAATACCACTCTCAAATGCCATTAAGGAAAAAGAAATAGAATATCATGGATACAAAAGACAGAGATGTAGCTCAGCTAGATGAGAAAAAATCTGTAGAAAAAAATTTCAATAGCTTGGAAACCTTGGTGTTAAATGACAGAGAATTTAAAATCAAAATCTTAAAAATACTCAGGGATATACAAGAAAGTACAGAAAGGCAATTTACTGAGCTCAAAAAACAATTAAATGAACAGAAATACATCACCAAGGAAACTGAAACTATGAAAACGAACAAAACAGAGATGAAAAACTCAATTCATGAACTGAAAAACAAGGTAACAAGCTTAGCTAATAGAACAGGACAGATAGAGGAGAGAATTAGTGATATAGGAGACAGGCAAGTAGAGGCACTTCAGAGAGAAGAGGAGAGAGACTCATGAATTAAAAAAACAAAAAAGCCCTACAGGAATTGTCTGACTCCATCAGAAAGAGCAACATAAGAATAATGGGTATATCAGAAGGAGAAGAGAGAGAAAATGGAATGGAGAACATATTCAAACAAATAATAGACAAGAACTTCCCAAGCCTGAGAACTAAAGCCTCAAATTCAAGAAGCAAGCAGAACACTGAGTTATCTTAACCCCAACAAACCTACTCCAAGGCACATCATAATGAAATTGGCACAAATTAACAACAAAGAAAAAATTCTCAAGGCAACCAGGGAAAAGAAGAATACAACATATAAAGGAAAGCCCATTAGATGATCAGATTTCTTGTAGAAACACTACAAGCTAGAAGAGAGTGGATCCCAATATTTAAAGTTCTGAAAGAGAGGAACTTCCAGCCAGAATACTATACACATCAAAGCTATTCTTCAACTATGAAGGAGAAAATAAAACATTCACAAATACAGAAAAGATGAGGGAATTTATCAGAAAACCCCCTCTTTAGGAAATACTAAAAGGGGTTTTCTGACCAGATACAAGAAACAAAACAAAACAAAATACAAGTAAAAGCTCCATTAAGATCACAATAAAAAGAAGTTTAATCTGTAACAACAAAAACAAAAAAGCGGAGAGTACAAAGATTTTTTTTTTCTTTTAATTTCTTGTTCACTTCAGCCTACAAGATAACTCTGCGCCGCCTGACCTGTGTTGGCGCAGTGGATAAAGCGTCGACCTGGAAATGCTGAGGTCGCCGGTTCAAAACCCTGGGCTTGCCTGGTCAAGGCACATATGGGAGTTGATGCTTCCAGCTCCTCCCCCCCTTCTCTCTCTCTGTTTCTCTCTCTCCCTCTCTCTCTCCTCTCTGAAAAATGAATAAATAAAATTAAAAAAAAACTTTAAAAAAAACTTTAAAAAAAAAAAAAAGATAACTCTGCGCCTTCTTAACTCCTCCAGCATCTATTTCCTGTACTGATACAGTGAGCGTGTAAATGTAAATGCAATGGGTACACTGTAAGTGCCGTCACAAACATACACTACCCTTAACGACGTAAATGTTCCTACACTTTAAAACCCTGTGCACAAAGTTACAAGGAGTTAGCGAAAACAGAAAGGTCCACGGGGGGAGGGGGAGCTGGAGACACAGACCTAAACAGCACTCTCCTCGGTCCTAGTTTAGGAAAGTCATAATGAGCACACAAAAATTATGCTATAGGTAAATTTTAAAATAGGAAATTTAGGCTTGCTTTGAAAAGCATGTTAAGACAAGAACGGTTAAAACGAGTGCCTCACCTAGAGCCGAGGAAACTGCGGGGCCGCCCTCGTACAGCGGTTGGATCACGTTCCCAATGCTGGAGCTCTGAGCACGGCGGCCCTCACACCTCTCAGCGGCCACATGACCACGCCTATCCATCACGCGCGGGGTGAGGGGTGGGAACACCGCCTCGCCACTCTCCCCGCTGCTCAATAGGAAACCCAGAGCGGACGAGGTGAGTGGGCCCGTGCTCCCTTCCCGCGGTGACCGCCCAGCGCAGGGCGGGCCAGCCGCCGCCCTCCAGGGAGTTTGGGATCCTTGCTCGGAGAGGCGAAAGGGCGAGGCAAACGTCAGTCAGGCAGCCCGGCCAATGGGCTCGTGCGATGCGCTCGCGCCCGCCCCCACTTCAGCCTCCCAGCACCCATGCTGCTTTCCCTCAGGCCGCGGCGGCCCTTGGACCAGCGCTCCTATCCGGATTCTTGTGCGCGGCTCCCGGGCTACAGCGGGCGGCAGCGGGCTCAAGGGCCGGGCCGACTCCATGTAGGGTGGGTGCAGGAGGCTGCCTTCTCTACGAGCCTGAGGTGGGTAAGGTAAATGGACGGCGTGCGCGGGTCTCTCGCCATTTTCTTTCGCTGGGACTCCCGGGTGGGAGAAAGTGAGCGATGGGGCAGACCGGAAGAGGCCTGGGGGCCGAGGTGGGCGGGCAGGCCTCGAGGGGACCCCGGGTGGCGGTGGCAAAGACGGGGGATGGGCGCAGCGTGGCGAGGCCAGCTGGCCCCAGCCCCCCTCTGTTTCCCACCCAGCGCCTCAGGGACTGCAGAGAGAGTACAAAGATTAACAGTAGCAAAGGAGGATGGAGTGCAGAAGCACTCATAAGATAATGTACTAAAATGAACATGATATGCATCCTTTCCATTACTTAATGGTAACCACCCCTGAAAAAACCACTACAGAAGCACATGGCTTGAAAAAAGAAGTAACAGAGGAAAGAAGTATGGATTACAACCAAACGATAGAAAAATAAAAGAGAAGAACCAAACAAGAAACACAACTATTAAAAAACATTATATAAAATGGCAATAAGAAACCCTCAATTGTTAATAATTACACTAACTGTAAATGGATTGAACTCACCAATAAAAAGACACAGAGTAGCAGAATGGATTAAAAAAGGAAATCCAACTGTATGCTGCCTACAAGAAACACATCTAAGCTACTTATTGAAAGTGATAGGTTGATAAAAACAAATTCAAAGTGAAAGGTTAGAAAACAATATTCCAGGCAAAGAACATCCAAAAAATGGCAGATGTAGCAATAATCATATCTAACAATGCTGACTACAAGACAGCAAATATAATAAGAGACAAAAACCATCATTTAATAATGATAAAGGGGACATTGAATCAAGAAGACATAAAAGTTTTTAATATATATGAACCAAACCAAGGAGCACCAAAGTATATAAGATAGCTACTGACTGACCTAAAAACAAAAACTGACAAAAATACAATCATACTTGGAGACCTCAATACACCGCTGACAGCTCTAGATCATTATCCATACAGAAAAATCGATAAAGAAATATTGGCCTTAAACAGAACACTAGAACAATTAGATATGATAGACATCTACAGGACATTTTATCCAAAAATGCCAGAGTATACATTTTTCTCTAGTGTACATGAAAGATTCTCAAGAATTGACCATATGTTGGGCCACAAAAATAACATCCACAAATTCAGAAAGATTGAAATTATACCAAGCATATTCTCTGATCATAAAGCCTTGAAACTAGAATTCAACTGCAAAAAAGAAGTAAACAAACCCACAAAAATGGGGAAACTAAACAACATACTTTTAAAAAATGAGTGGGTCAAAGAAAAAAAGAAATCAAGAGTTATGTACACACAAACGAAAATAACAATACGACATCAGAATCTCTGGAATGTAACAAAAGCAGTAATAAGAGAGAAGTTCATATCTCTACAGGCCTATATAAACAAACAAGAGAGAACTCAAGTAAACCACTTAATTTCACATCATAAGGAACTAGGAAAAGAAGAACAAAGGCTACCCAAAACCAGCAGAAGAAAGAAAATAATAAAAATCAGAGCAGAAATAAATGAAATAGAGAACAGAAAAACTATAGAAAAAATTCATAAAAGAAGGAGCTGGTTCTTTGAAAAGATCAACAAAATTGACAATCCCTTGGCAAGACTCACTAAGGAAAAAAGAGAAAGGACTCATATAAACAAAATCCAAAATGAAAGAGAAGAAATCACCACAGATATCAAAGATATACAAAGAATTATTGTAGAATACTATGAAAAACTATATGCCACCAAATTTAAAAATATAGAAGAAATGGATAAATTCCTAGAACAATACAACCTTCCTAGACTGAGTCATGAAGAAGCAGAAAGCCTAAACAGACCCATAGGCAAGGAGGAAATAAAAACAACTATCAAAAACCTCCCCCAAAATAAAAGTCCAGGGCCAGACAGCTATTCTATCAAACATTCAAAGAAGGCTTTGTTCCTATTCTACTCAGTCTTCCAAAAAATTGAAGAAGCAATACTTGAAAACACATTTTATGAAGCCAACATAACCCTCATACCGAAACCTGGCAAGGACAACACAAAAAAAGAAAACTACAGACCAATATTCCTAATGAATACAGATGCTAAAATACTAAACAAAATACTAACAAATCAAATACAACAGCACATTAAAAAAATAATTCATCATGATCAAGTGAGATTCATCCCAGATTCACAAGGATGGTTCAACATACATAAAATGGTTAACATAATACACCATATCAACAAAATAAAGAACAAAACCCATATGAACCTATCAATAGATGCAGAAAAGGCATTCAATAAATACACCATTTTATGTTTAAACACTCAACAAAATGGGTATAGAAGGAAAATATCTCAACATAATAAAGGCCATTTATGATAAACCATCAGCTAACGTCATATTAAATGGCATAAAACTGAGAACTTTTCCCCTAAAATCAGGAACAAGACAAGGTTGTCCACTCTCTCCACTTTTGTTTAACATAGTCCTGAAAGTTCTAGCCAGAGCAATCAGACAAGAAAAAGAAATAACATGCATTCATATTGGGAAAGAAGAAGTAAAGGTTTCACTTTTTGCAGATGATATATGATCCTGTACATTGAAAACCCCAAAGAAGTAAAGGTTTCACTTTTTTGCAGATGATATGATCCTGTACATTGAAAACCCCAAAGACTCCATAAAAAGACTACTAGAAACAATAAAGCAATACAGTAAGGTCGCAGGATACAAAATTAATATACAAAAGTCCATTGTCTTCCTATATGCCAACAATGGAACATCAGAAAACAAACTAAAAAAAAATAATCTCCTTCATGGTTGCAACAAAAAAAATAAAATACCTAGGAATAAACATACCAAAAAATGTAAAGGACCTATATAATGAAAACTACAAAGCATTGTTAAGGGAAATAAAAAATATATATAATGAAATGAAAAAATATTCCTTGTTCTTGGATAGGAAGAATAAATATATATATTCAAAATGACTATATTACCCAAAACGATATACAAATTTAATGCAATTCCCATCAAAATTCCAATGTCATTTTTTAAAGAAATGGAACAAAAAATGATCAGATTTATATGGAACTATAGAAAGCCCAAAATAGCCAAAGCAATCCTAAGGAAAAAGAACGAAGCTGGGGGCATTACACTGCCTGACTTTAAATTATATTATAGAGCCACGATAATCAAAACAGCATGGTATTGGCAGAAAAATAGATATTCAGACCAATGGAAGAGAATAGAAAGCCCAGAAATAAAACCACATATACAGTGTGTCCATAAAGTCATGGTGCATTTTGGACCGGTCACAGGAAAGCAACAAAAAATGATAGAAATGTGAAATCTGTACCAAATAAAAGGAAAACCCTCCCAGTTTCTGTAGGATGATGTGGCAGCATGTGCACATGTGCAGATGATGATGTAACACCATGTATACAGCAGAGCAACCCACGGCCATGACAGTTGAGATGTGGATGGTACAGAGGAAAGTTCAGTGTGTTCTGTGGCTCGCTAAATTCAAATCCGTGACCAAAGTGCAATGTGAATATCAGTGCGTTTATAACGAAGCGCCACCACATAGGAATAACATTACTCAGTGGGATAAGCAGTTGAAGGAAACCAGCAGTTTGGTGGAGAAACCCCGTTCTGGTAGGCCATCAGTCAGTGATGAGTATGTAGAGGATATACAGGATAGCTACCTAAAGAGCCCTAAAAAATCTGTGCATGAGCCCACATCAAACTGCACTGAATAGGTATGAAACTGGGAGAGTTTTCCTTTTATTTGGTGAAGATTTCACATTTCTATCATCTTTTGTTGCTTTCCTGTGACCGGTCAAAAGTGCACCATGACTTTACGGACACACTGTATAATGTCAAATAATTTTTTTTTTTTTTTTTTTTTCATTTTTCTGAAGCTGGAAACGGGGAGAGACAGTCAGACAGACTCCCGCCTGCGCCCGACCGGGATCCACCCGGCACGCCCACCATGGGGCGACGCTCTGCCCACCAGGGGGCGATGCTCTGCCCATCCTGGGCGTCGCCATATTGCGACCAGAGCCACTCTAGCGCCTGGGGCAGAGGCCACAGAGCCATCCCCAGCGCCCGGGCCATCTTTGCTCCAATGGAGCCTTGGCTGCGGGAGGGGAAGAGAGAGACAGAGAGGAAAGTGCGGCGGAGGGGTGGAGAAGCAAATGGGCGCTTCTCCTGTGTGCCCTGGCCGGGAATCGAACCCGGGTCCTCCGCACGCTAGGCCGACGCTCTACCGCTGAGCCAACCGGCCAGGGCGTCAAATAATTTTTTATAAAGGGGTCAACAACATACAATGAAGAAAAGAAAGCCTCTTCAACAAATGGTGCTGGGAAAACTTGAAAACCACATGCAAAAGAATAAAACTAGACTACAGTTTGTCCCCTTGTACTAAAATTAATTAAAAATGAATCAAAGACCTAAATATAAGACCTGAAAAAATAAATAACATAGAAGAAAACATAGGTACTAAACTTATGGACCTTGGTAATAAAGAGCACTTTTTGAATTAGACTCCAAAGGCAATGGAAGTGAAGGCAAAGATAAATGAATGGAACTACATCAGACTAAGAAGCTTTTGCACAGCAAGAGAAATTGAAAACAAAACAGACAGCCAACTAAATGGGAGATGATATTTTCAAACAACAGCACAGATAAGGGCCTAATATCCAAAATATACAAAGAACTCATAAAACTCAACAGCAAACAATCCAATAAAAAAAATAGGAATAGGACATGAACAGACACTTCTCCCAGGAAGAAATACAAATGGCCAACAGATATATGAAAAGATGCTCATCTTTATTAGCTATTAGAGAAATGCAAATCAAAACTACAATGAGATACCACCTCACACCTGTTAGATTAGCTTGTATCAACAAGACAGGTAATAACAAGTGTTGGAGAGGCTGTGGAGAAAAAGAAACCCTCATCCACTGTTGGTGGGAATGTAAAGTAATACAACCATTATGGAAGAAAATATGGTGGTTCCTCAAAAGATTAAAAACAGAGCTACCATATGACCTAGCAATCTCTCTACTGGGTATCTACCCTCAAAACTCAAACACCCTGGTACGTAAAGACACATGCAGCCCCATGTTCATTGCAGCATTGTTCACAGTGGCCAAGACATGGAAACAACCAAAAAGCCCTTCAATAGATGATTGGATAAAGAAGCTGTGGTACATATACTATAGAATACTACTCAGCCATAAGAAATGATGAGATCGGATCATTTACAACAACATGGATGGACCTTGATAACATTATACTGAGTGAAATAAGTAAATCAGAAAATACTAAGAACTATATGATTCTATACATAGGTGGGACATATAAATGAGACTCAGGGACATGGACAAGAATGTGATGGTTACATGAGTGGGGGAGTGGAGTGCAGGGGAGAGGGGAGGGGAGGGGCACAAAGAAAATCAGATAGAAGGTGACGGAAGACAATTTGACTTTGGGTGATGGGTATACAACATAATCAAATGTCAAAATGAACTGGAGATGTTTTCTCTGAATCTATGTACCCTGATTGATCAATGTTACCCCATTAAAATTAATAATAAAGGGAAAAAAGATTATTTTGGATCTTATCACATCAAATAAAGTCTAGTACTTGAACCACAATAAAAACAAATCATAGAAATGTACACTTGAAATCTATATGATCCTATTAACCAATGTAACCTCAACAAATTTAATAAAAAAATAAAAACAAACAAAAAACCAAATACAGCACTATAATACCTACATTTTAAAATATTTTTAAAATTAATTTTTAAAAATGTATTGGGGTAACATTGATTAATAAAATTATGTAGGTTTCAGAAGTACAGTTCTCTAATACATCATCTGGATAGTGAGCTGTGTGTTCACCCCAACTCAAGTGGTTGGTGAAATCTAAGGAGTCCTTCATGATAATGTTTTGGGATTTCAACTTCAGCTTAACTGTTTAGTGTGAAGAGACCAAATGCTTTTATTCTAAGATGTGAAGCACTGATTTTCAGAAATCCCTTCCTTCAATACTGAAAAAGAATATATATATATATATATTTTTAATGGTTTCTGTTTCTAGCTTTGCAAAAGTATCTCTGTATTCCAGGTGAAATAAATTAAATTAATTGACATTCCCACTACAATGAAGAGGATCTTCTTGTACATTTCCAAAAGAATTAAAATCAGAACAAAAGTGAGGTAGGAAATAGTAGTGGATTGTCTGATTCAGTCTTCCAAAATGACAAATGTGTTTTAAAAATTTAGGTAAAAAAAATGTAAACAATTTGGTCAAGAGATTATGACATAATGTTAATACCCCCAACTTAATCTAGTCAGATCACAAAGCTGTTTTATTTACTCCACAAATATTTTTTGAATATCTGTTGGTTGTGGGGAAATGAGTGAAGTGTCACCTGATAGAAGCCCTTTCTATGAAGGGGTGAACAAAACCTGATCAGAATTGATAGATGAGAGATGTAGGAAACTTTTTTTGAAGGGAGGAAAGAAATGGGTAGAAGCTAGAGAGAGAGAGAGAGAGAGATGGGTCAAGGAATTATTTGTTGAGATGGGAAATAATATAGAAAATTTATATGCTGATGGATATAAGAAAGAGCAATAAAATTCCTTTTTTTTTAAAGGCAGGAAAGGCATTAGGATTTTTGAGAAGAAACGGGAATGGAATCTATACACACATGGAGGGGCTGACTGTAGATGGGGTTAATGACAGGAGGAAAACCAGGTGTGTACAGCTCTAAACCTATGAATGGATTTGGTGGGAGATGATAGATGGTTTGATCTGATTTTATTTATTTTATTGTCTCTCTGAAGAGTGAAAAGTGGGCTGGAGAACTGAGGACATGTTGTGAAATGACTAACTCAGATGGAAGATAGAAGGAAGGCAGATTTCCTTGGTAAGTATGGTGGAGTTGCTTGTTAGTGCTGAGGGCCCATTTGAGAATTGTCGAAAACTTTGTAAAGAGAGACATGTCATGGGTGATTCTCTCTGGAAATAATTAGCTGTGTGGAAATAGTCACATGGTATGTAGAGAATTGGAATTTTCTAAAGTTAGTTTTTCCAGATACATATGATACCAGGAAAGGAGGCAAAGGAACCATAGTATTTTCAAGGAAGTTATTAAAATTCTAGACCAGCGATTTTCAACTTGTGTGCTGCAAGAATTTTGGTAAATCCTATCTGAGCCAATGCTCAAATCAATCAAGCTACTTTTACTGCCTGAGGCTGACACTCAGACTAACCAAGCTATCCTCAGCACCCAGGGCTACGCCCAAACCAATGAAGCCACTGGCTGTGAGAGGGTAAGAGGGACAGAATAGGGAGTGGGAGGATTAGAGAAGCAGATGGTTACTTCTCCTGTGTGCCCTTACTGGCAATTGAACCCGGGATGTTCATATGCCTGGCCAGCTCTCTACCCACTGAGCCACTGGCCAGGGCCACAAAAATGTTTAAAATATGGAATTCCTGACTATTTAGTCAGGGTACTGATCTCTTTTCCTTTAAATTGTCAAATAATAAAATGATAACAGCCAAAACAACAATAATTGTCCAGTGTGAATGCTCTTGCTTTGAACCATAAATATACAGGTCATAAAATAGAGTTGTATCTTATTGGTTACTTTGCATAATAGGGTTGTGTCTGATTTGTTAATTAATGGTACCAGAAGTCCTTACATACAAGTATAGGCACCTGATTTTTTAAAAAATCACTTTAGAGTAGAAGGAGCAAGTAATTGTTATTATTATTACTTTTTGTGAACCAATAAAAATTTACCCATTTTTTGTCACATCAGCACAAAATATAAAATATAAATATAAAATCATTGCTCTAAATCATGAAATCTAAGCTGGGTAGGAGGACAGTGAGACCATGGAGGGGTAATGAACACTGAGAGAGGGTAATATCAATGGACCGGAAGTCCCTGCAGTAGGAAAAATGACCGAAGTTGAGCAAATGAGTAAGTCATCTGGAAGGACAGGAGAGACTAGAGAGAGTGGGTCTTTCAAGTCAAAATTGTGATGGTGATGTTATGGCAAAGTCTGGAGCAGGCGGATAAGATGTTGAAGAGATTTCGGGGGGTAGGAAGTTCAGGGACTGAGAGGCCAGGATGTAGGAGACCTGGCATACATGGATACTAAGACCCCCCAAGACTGTTGAGGGATTGTAGAGATTAGCATCTCGATCCAGATGCTGCGGTCTTTCCCAAATAAAGAGAAGTGACTGCAAGGTCAGTAAATGACATCGCCAGGTGACTGGTGATACAGCTGTATGTCATGGGCCTTCGAGGAACAGAAGAGAAGAGGAAGACAGTCAATGGCTTGGTAGGTAGGGGTCAACATTCCTTCACTCAGCAGTTTGTGGGCAATGGGAGAAAGAACAGTTACCACTTGAGAAAGCCTTGGGGGAGCAATCTCTGAGGCATAGTCAAGTTTCGTCAGGTCAGGGAGAGGCTGAGGACAGAGGGTGTTTGTGAGTAACTGACCATACATTTCATAGCGTACAGTTGAGGCTTTGGGTGGTTGGGGAAAGATAGAATATGAGGAGATGTTGGAGAATATACACATCCAGTATGGGGATAAGAAGAGCAGAGAGGATGGAAAACCTAGAAGTTGATTTAAATAGAAAATATTGAGACACTGGACATTGACCATCTGTAGGTCAGGTGGTGCAGTGGCTTGGGAGAAGGTCAGAGCATCCTCCAAGGGACAAGTTTCTGAGGCAGCCCCTATGGCCAAGGTGATTCGAGGAAGCTGTAATAAGTGATGTGAAGACATCGGTGTGGTCTGTTTGGCATCTTCCAAAGATAGTGCAGGTCTTTGTCAGAGAGTGGGGAAGGGAATTTTTTTCCTGCTCCTGTGTATACTAGGTGTAGGTACACCAATATATTCCTCTAATGTTTTCTGTCAGAACAATGGCATCTGTGCCCAACAGAACTATAGAAACCAATGTGCTCAGCCTACAGTGATTCGATTAACAAGAAATTCTGACTTTCTTTGTGTTCTCCTCCCTAGTTTTCATCTCATAGGTCTTTGAAAGTAAAGTCTCTCTGCTTTGTGGTTTGCTGTGGCCATTCTGCAGTTCATGGTGACTAACCCTTCGGCTACCTGTGCCATTGCTGACCAACTTTAGGTTCACTGGCCCTTATGTTCTCTCTGACCAACCAGCCAGCTCCTTCTGTTTCTGTGAGCAGAAACCACAGAGTCCCAGGCGACCTTTATAAACTATAGCAGGAGCCCTGGGTTCTGCTGATATTCAGGCCTACTTCTCAGTCTGGCCCACACTGCTGGCTTTCTTCTCTCTGGTGCTGATCTCTGAGGGGCTCATTATCACACACATCACCTGGCCTGAAACTGTTGGAAACTGTATTCTTACTCTCATCTATAAGCTCATAAATCCTGTGCTAATTAATGCATATGGCTTGGTATCTGTTTTAGTGTCCCCAAATAAACAATGATCTGTTAAGAAGTTCCTGAGTAGTCAAAGACAGTTGGGAGACTTGTTGATCTACGACAGTGGTTCTCACATTTTGACCTGTACTGGAATCATCTGGAGGGATGTTAAATCACAGATCACTGGACCCAAGACTCTTTGTCCTGTAGGCCTGAAATGGAGCCAGAGAATTTGGGATGATCTCAAGTGATGTACTGTGGCTGGTCATCGAACCACACTTTGGAAACCACTAGACTAGAACATACTAAAGACTTCTTTGAAATTGTATTGTCTAATGTCAAATGTCAGCCCAACAGAGTTTCAATTATAAGTCAATCAAAATATTCATATAAAAGTTAGATAAAAATCAAATTTATATTCCTTTTTAAAATATTTTTATTTATTTATTTTTTAGAGAGGAGAGATAGATAGAGAGATAGAGAGAGAGAGAGAGAAAGAAAGGGGAAAGGAGCAGGAAGCATCAACTCCCATATGTGCCTTGACCAGGGAAGCCCAGGGTTTTGATCCGGCGACCTCAGCGTTCCAGATTGATGCTTTATCCACTGCACCAGCACAAGTCAGGCAAATTTATATTCCTAATTGTAATCATTTTGAGAATAGTCACCATTTCTTTTTTCATTGGTGTATCCACTACAGTAGAACTCAGACTTGAAAGAGCAGGGTAAAAGCCAAAATGAAGGGATATGGTTTGCATCATTGTATATCTGGAAATATTTCTGAAAATAGTTAATCCCACCTCTGGGTGTCTTATTTGATCCTATCTCTTTTCTCTTCACAGATGAAATTACTTATGTTGAAATGAGTGTTTTGCCCACTGGATAAGTTAAGTAAGAACAAATAAAAGCACTCACTACTCTAGTAGACTGAAGCAGGGGGAAAATTTATTTATTTATTTTCAAAAGGTGACAATTCTAGAAGGGAGAAGTGAGCTAAGAAGATAGCACATCTGTAACCAGAGTCCATAACCACATGTCCTAGGGCTTCTCATAGCTTAAAGATTCCAAATTAGTCATGTAGATGGCTAGATTTAGAGCCAGGTTCATCTCTATATACCAGGTTTTATTGCTTAAGAATATGCAACCTGTCTTTGATTCCCTTGCTCATCGTTGGCCATCAGCCTATAGACATTAAATTCCATAAAATTGAGTAAAAACTTTGTAGTTACTGTCATTGTGGGAGGACTCAGCACGGATGGGATGAAGTTGAGCAGGCAGAGTGGGCCTGTGACATGAGCTGTAGACAGAGGCCCCTTGCAGGTGCTCAAGACTAGGGGAATCAGGGGTGAGGAGGGGAAAGAAGGGAGAGAGATGTGTAGGAGAGAAGGATCAAGGCTTTGAAATATGACTTTGAACTTGGTTTTAGTAAATTCCACAATACACAGTCTTTTCCCATTGTGGGTGGCTTATGTTTGGGCATATGAATAGCACCATAGAATTGAACAGTGAGTCATTTACTCTTTGTGTGTGTGTGTGTGTGTGTGTGTGTGTGTGTGACAGAGACAGAGAGAGGGACAGATAGGAACAGACAGACAGAAGGGAGAGAGATGAGAAACATTAATTCTTTGTTTCAACTCCTTAGTTGTTTGTCAATTCCTTTCTCATATGCCTTGATGGGGAGGGGGGCACTATAGCAGAGCAAGTGACCCCTTGCTCAAGCAGTGACCTTGGGCTTCAAGCCAGCCTCCTTTGGGCTCAAGCCAATGACCGTGGAGTCATGTCTATGATCCCATGCTCAATCCAGCGACCCCACATTCAAGCTGGTGGGCCTGCACTCAAGCCAGATGAGCCCATGCTCAAGCCGGTGACCTTGGGGTTTCAAACCTGGGTCCTCCATGTCCTAGTCCAATGCTCTATCCACTGCACCACCATCTGGTCAGGTAAGTCATTTACTCTTAAAAGAGAGTCCAAACACTTGGTAGAATTTACTTTTGCAATGCTTTGCTCTGTCACAAGAATTAAATGATGTCTTGCTCTCTCCATTCCACTCCCTATATCAGCTTCTCTAAAGCAAAGGCAGAATATGGTGCATTGACTTCAGCTTGTAGTCTCTTTTTCTTTAGCATCTCCTACTCACCTCTTCTGATTTCCAAGGGCACTGATTTAGTGGTTCTGAGTTTTGTTATCAGAACCCTAAGTTCAAAAGGCAGAATCAATGTTACCACATAATAGTTCACCCACATGGTTCATTTATTTGCAATGCTTAAAAAATTTCCCTGAAAACTTAGCACAGTTTGAATGTTGTAAGTGATTGCCTGGCATATCTGATACCTAGCAGAGCTTATTGTCTTAGCTAATATCTTCCTGTGATTACCTTACAGCCCATTGGGCAAGGGCTAAAATGTCCTAAGTCTCTAACTATGTGTTGAGGATGAATGTGGATATTGAAGTAGAAGGCTAAAACTGTGAGTGTATTATTATGGATGCTGTTGTTCTCTATTATAATTCCTCAGGCTGTATATTTAGGAACAAGAAGCAAAGGGCATTAGATGGTGCTATGGTTATCATATCCACCCCATAGCAGTCCTGGAAAGCATTGACAGTAATTCTGCAATGGCATTTGTGCTGCAAATTTCCTCTTATCCCATATGCTTTTGGGTGGCTGTGCTTTGGGGGTCCACTTATAACACTGTGAACAACTGTTTTAACCAAGTGATAGATGGGATATTTCCATCAAAGGTACACTGTTCATAAGCGAACTAATCACTCTATTAAACTTTATGTAAATAAAGCCAAATTCGATTTATTAAGATGATGAAAGAGAATAGGGACTTTTTAATGGGTGGTGATGCTGTGCGTTATCTAAAAGCACAGCAAATGTAATGATGCATTAGAAATGCCAAGAAAATTTAATCAGCGTAGAAAAAATATAATGAAATGGTTGTTGAAACACTGTAAAGCTGATGTTAGAGTAATTAATTCCCACTGAGCAAGGTGTGGAGCACATTACCCGGGCTCTGTTAGATTAGTCATCCCACCTGCAACATCTGGTCCTTGGATCTATTTTCATTTTAGTATAATTTCTGACCTTCTGAATTTAAGCTTTAGGATGAATGAATAAATAAAATGACTTCTACAGAAGACAAAGTTTTTACTAGCCCATGACAAATGAAAACCATGCTCCCCACCCACTTCTATCCTCTCTCCCCCCTCCCCACCCCCCTTACCTCTCTATGGTGAAAGAGAATGCTGAAATTCAGAATGGTGCACTTCCTTGTTTTTAAGATTAGGTAACAAATACTTGAAATACGTGGTTTTCTTTGGGTTGTCTTTCTCTTGACACACAGGTGGAGATAGGAATGGTTTCTTACCTATTGATAGAAAAAGAATGGAAAGGATTGATTATAATAGTTAATATTTTTGCTTCCTCTTTTTTTTATCTTATTTTTATTAATTTTAATGCAGTGACATTGATAAATCAGGGTACATATGTTCTGAGAAAACATCTCCAGATTATTTTGACCTTTGATTATGCTGCATACCCCTCACTCAAAGTCAAATCGTCCTTCGTCACCTTCTATATGGTTTTCTTTGTGCCCCTACCCTCCCCCCACTCCCTCCCTCTCCTTCCTCGCCCCCTCCCCACCCCTCCACCCCACTCCCTGTTATGATCACATTCTTGTCCATGTCTCTGAGTCTCATTTTTATGTCCCATCTATGCATGGGTTCATATAGTTCTTAGTTTTTTTCTGATTTACTAATTTCACTCCGTATAATGTTATCAAGGTCCATCCATGTTATTGTAAACGATCCGATGTCATCATTTCTTATGGCTGAGTAGTATTCCATAGTATATATGTACCAAAGCTTTTTAATCCACTCATCCTCTGACAGACACTTGGGCTGTTTCCAGATCTTCGCTATTGTGAACAATGCTGCTATAAACATGGGGGTGCATTTCTCCTTCTGGAACCATTCTATGGTGTCCTTGGGGTATATTCCTAAAAGTGGGATGGCTGGGTCAAAAGGCAGTTAGTTCGATTTTCAATTTTTTGAGGCGTCTCCATACTGTTTTCCACAGAGGCTGCACCAGTCTGCATTCCCACCAGCAATGCAGGAGGGTTCCCTTTTCTCCACATCCTCACCAGCACTTATTCTGTGTTGTTTTGTTGATGAGCGCCATTCTAACCGGTGTGAAGTTATCTCATTGTGGTTTTAATTTGCATTTCTCTAATAATTAATGATGTTTTTGCTTCCTCTTTATGAAAGTTTGTGTTTCTTGTTGAAAATTTTAGAAAATATAGGAAATAGAAATAAGAAAATAAATATCACCCACCATAATTCTATTTCCCAGAAGTAAACATTAATATTTGGGGGGATTTTTTTTTACTAAAAACTTATAATTCATCTTCTACTCTAGTAATCATATAACTCAGGAGTTAGCATTGTGGATAAGGCTGTAGGAGTACAACAGCCTTGGTTCAAACTCTGATTTCACCTTGGGCAGGTTAATTATTTTCTTGGTTCCTCATTTTCCCCACTTAAAAATGAAGATAGCAATAGTAACGACTTTATTTCATCATAGTAAAATTTAAATAAGATAATATACTGTGGGCTTAGAACAATGCCAGAGGCATGACTATTATAAATGTCAGTTATTGCTACTACTACTATTAATAATACTTTTATGAATATTGTTGTACATGTTTGTGTCTTTTCACTTCTTTCAGGTATATGCCTAGGGGTGAAATTGCTAGGTCATATAGTAACTCTATTTTAGCATGTTGAGGACCTGCAAAACTATTTTCCAAACTGGATATACTATTTTACATTTTTATCTTCAGTGTATGTGTTCCAGTTTCTCCACATTCTATCAATATTGTTGTTATCTTTGTGTGTGTGTGTGTGTGTGTGTGTGTGTGTGTGTGTGTGTGTGTGGCAGTGACAGAGAGTCAGAGAGAGAGACATACAGACAGGAAGGAAGAAAGATGAGAAACATCAATTCTTCGTTGCGGTTCTTTAGTTGTTCATTGATTGATTTCTCATATGTGCCTTGACCGTGGGCCTTCAGCAGACCGAGTGACCCCTTGCTTGAGCCAGAGACCTGGGGCTCAAGCTGGTGAGCTTTGCTCAAACCAGATGAGCCCACGCTCAAGCTGGCGACCTCGGGGTCTTGAACCTGGATTCTCTGCATCCCAGTCCGATGCTCTATCCACTGCGCCACCACCTGGTCAGGCTTTATTTATTTTTTTATCCTAGACATCCTAGTGAGTGTGAAGTGATACCTCACTGTAGTTTTGATTTGCATTGTCCTCATGGCTAATGACAATTTTACTTTGGAACAATTTTCTCTTTCTTTCCTAAAAGTGCCTGCAGAAAAATCTCTCCTCTTCTTTCCTTGCTTTTTGCTTTATGTTCTTTCTTTACCCCCATACTGTTACTCAGTTCAGGACAGAACATCGAGACATAAGATCTGGGTGGATGTGGATATTTCAACCCAGGAGGATTTAATGTAAGGACTGAGGCATGTGGAAGGACCAGAAGAACAGAAGTGGGGAGCTACCTCTTGTCTGTTGATTTCAAGGACTGGAGCGGAAATGCACAGATCAGAGCACTGCTCCAGCCGTGGATTCTGCTGCTGCTGCTGCGGTGACCTGGCCAAAAACCCTCGAGTCCCATTGATTATTTTAGTCAGCAGCACTAGCAGCAGGAAAATGGCCTCCTCCTCATTCACCAAACTCCTGCAAGTGCATCCCATCAGAATAATTTAACTTTGCATGCAGAACCCTAGGTTTTTTTGAGGTCAAGCCCCATTTATACTGGAGCATATGTAGAAAGGAATGTGAGTTAATGCTGAGTGCTCATAGATTACGAGGGCTGCTGTTAGTTGCCTTAAGACCTGGTTGAAAACATGGATTTATGAATGGCCACAGCTTTCCCTCTCTCCCATCTCCTGAATAGAAAGGATCTTTTGTTATCATCAGTGGCAGCAACACGTCTGAGATTTGGTTGAAAGTATAATAGGTAGAACTGGGAATTAAAAGGAACCAAGAAAGGTGAAATTTGTGTGAGGTTTACATTGGGAAGAGTAAAATTAATATTGGAAGAAAGGCTTAGTCGAACATGTTCTGACTAATGAGGAGAGAAGCAGCAGTTGGGGCGGACTCCTGAGGAACTCTCTGGGGCAGGCTGGAGAGTGAGATTGGGAAGGACTACAGGCACCACGCTGTACTGAGGGCCGCTCACCCCACACGGATGTGAGAAGAGGGCTTGGACTCTGCGCGTAATGTATAGTGATCCCTTTGGCATATTTCAAGAGACTGAGTTAATGTTTTAAATTGCCTTTCAGTTTTTATGTGCATTTCAAATATAATATTTTTTATCTGACTATAACACTTGCTGGGCCTGGTTGAGAAGGGACCGACCTTTATTCTGGATTTATCCTTTTTTTTCTAATTATTATTAATAAGAGTGACTTGACATTTCTGTAGACTGAAATGAAATTTTCATGGCTGGGGGAGGAAGCATCCATATATAAAAATATCAGAACTTTGAGCAAAAGGTGTTCGTAGTTAGCACGATTCCTCTTCTCTCAGACAAAGGCTCCCAGGGGACACCCCTCACCTCGTGAATATGTCTAAACCTCCTAGTTGAGACATGGATAAGGAAGGAAGAGGACATTTCACCTCAGCGGGATATTTAATATTATTTCAAAGCTAACTAATGAGGCCATCGTTGTTCAAACCATTCTATAAGTGGTATTTAAAGTCTGTTTTGCCAAACTCAAAATATCTTTAAAGGTACGCATTGTGAAAAAGATTTGACACTTCTGAGAAAAGATTCACTTCTCAGAATAAAATTACTTAAAGTGAAGGGTCTTGAGAGTAGAGTTAGTTATTTTTTTAATACAGGGCTTAGTATAAAGTGGTCTCACTGATAAGCTTCAGAAGAGGCACGGCATTGTGTATATTTGTCAAGTGGAACAAAGGTAAACTTTAGTTCACTGCTGGAGAAAATTTAATTAATTAGAAGGATGCTAAATTCTTTGTTCAGATCTCCCTTTTTGTTTTAGGTATTGCTTCAGATTGGAGGAGCATTCTTTTCTAATACCAAAAAGAATCCACAAAGACTTTGGAATTCAGGAAAGGGAAGAATTAAATTACAATAGATGGGAGGGTTGGGAGGCTTTCTTTCCTCTAAGATTTCAGGAATGGCATTCAGAATTCATGCATTTCTTTTAACAAATAGATTGAATGATAGCCTGACCTGTGGTGGTGCAGTGGATAAAGTGTCGACCTGGAAATGCTGAGGTCGCCAGTTCGAAACCCTGGGCTTGCCTGGTCAAGGCACATATGGGAGTTGATGCTTCCAGCTACTCCCCCCTTCTCTCTCTCCTCTCTCTCTCTCTGTCTCTCCTCTCTAAAATGAATAAATAAAATAAAAATTAAAAAAAAATAGATTGAATGATAGACTCAAAAGCAGTTTCAAGATTTGAGTATTGGAATGGACGTTAGAGTTTATCTAGTCTTGTTTCCTCATGTGTCTTAGGAGAAAGTTGAAAAATGCAGAAGGGTGATAAATTTCCCCAAGGCCATACTGGTTGAATTTTGCTGCTGGACATTAAGGCTTCTACTGCACTAAAATCTATGTATGGTGAGGCCATAATGAAATGTAGTGGAGGCTTCCTTATAGGAAGGCCAGAACTGATGATACACTGAAGAGAAGAGCCACTCAGAGCAATGCATATGATTAGCGGCTTTCACGTTAAGAAAAGTCCTAAGTATGTTGCTCTCCAAAATTGAGCAGCAAAGGCTGATGATGAGTAGAACCAGAGTAAGGTTGTGTCTCCATAGTATATCTCTCTGTAACTTACTGAGGCTTGCAGCCCCATGTTAATTTATCTTTTATGGAGAATTGTTTATAAATCAAGATTTTAAAATTTAAACACTTGACTGAATTGTCCGTTTGTAGGTTGGCTATCAGTTTGTCATTTTTAAATTTGAAGGTACCTGAATTTTAGAATTACGTTGTAAACAATATTTTTGTTTATTTGTTTTCCTATTAGACAAAGGTGACAGGTGCTTATGTATAAGAGGACTTCTTGTCCAAAATTATCTCACCAACTGTTCTATTATTAGTGTCTGGATGCAGCCAATAGGGAGCCATTCCTTTGATTTAAGCTTTTCTTTATTAGTCTGTTTTTATTTTAAAATTCATATATACCAGGAAGGGATAAAGAAAGAAGAGTGAATGTGAAAAATGGTTTCATTTACTTGACAATCTGCCCAACATTCTAATCAGACATTGCAAGATTAAATTAGTTTATGTGTGTTATTTTTATCATTACATTTTATAACACATATATGTTTCATGTGTATTCTTTTGCATTTGTCAAATCTAATATCAAATATTTAACACGAAGTTCCTAGATGAAACAGAGACTTAAGAATAGTGATCATTTGAAATTTTCACATGCGTATTTTAAATAAAGCACTTAAACTGTTTGGCCCAAAGCATACCATACTTTAAAAGCCAGCATCTAAACAGGAATTCTGTTTTTTATTCTTTCTGTTTTCAGTAATTATCCCTATTTGGGTTAGGCTAGCTGGGTACTGTATTATATAAACTAGTTGAGGAGCGACAGTGGATCTGAGGACTTCTGAGATGCTCCAAGCAGATTTCAGACTGGACATGTGATTGCTATTGGCTGCACATCCAAACTTGAAGTAGTAGAATTTTCAAAACATGAGAGATCTAATTCAGAAGATTAGAACTAATAATTTACTTTGGGAACACTGCATGATATTCGGTAGCTGTGTAGTCTTGGATTTAACGTGTCAGGAAATGGGGAGTTTTGAGGGGAAGGCCTTTTTGCTCTGAGTTGCTGAGGCTCCTGAGAAGGAATATTTAGTCTGTTCTTTGATGTATTTTAAACAGATAACCCAGGATTTGTGTGTTGCCTATTGTATTATTCAGGGCTCTTCAGAGAAACAGAATTATTAGGAGGTGTGTGTGTGTGTGTGTGTGTGTGTGTGTGTGTGTGTGTGTGTAGATAGATAATGAGAGAGAACGAGAGAGATTTATTATGAGGCTATTCGGTTATGGAGGCTAAGTCCCACAATCTTCTGTCTGCAAACTGGAAACCCATAAAATCCAGTGTAATAATTTAGTCTAATTTTGCAGGCCGGAGAATGAGATGAGCTGATGGTGTGAATCCCAGTCAATGGGCAGGAGAAGATAAGGTGAGATGCACTAGTTTAAGGCAGCGAGGCAGGGCGAAAACAGGGTGAATGTGTCCTTTTGCCTTTTGCTCTGTTCAGGCCCTCAGTGGACTGGGCGATGCCCACCCTCATTGGGGAGGGCAGTCTATTTTACTGAGTGCACTAAGGCAAATGCTAATCTCATCTAGAAACACCTTCACAGACACACCGGAAATAATGTTTAATCTGAGCAGCCCATGGCTAGCAAAATTGACACATGAAGTTAACCATCACACTTATGTTATGACTACAGCCTTCCCTGGAGAGCTGATAGCATTTGGTGTTTCTGTACTTGTATGCTTTCCTGTCAAGCAAGTGAACTTGGCACGACTGCAAGGTCCACTATGAAACTGCCCACTAATATCACTCCTCTAGGTGGGTGAAGCATTTCACATCTTGCTAAAATGCACTCTGGTGGTACTGTTTTTGGATCCTTCATCAACCCTGGTGTCAAGTGGCCCAGTTTTTCTCATTCTCACTTTGTGGATGGATGAACTGAGGTTTGGCTAGGGGAAGGGACTTGCTCAAGACCACGTGGCTATTAAGTAGCAGAGCTGGAACTAGATTATAGATGAAGTGTTCTGATTCTTAATATCGTGCTCTCTTCCCAATAGTTCCCATAAAACCATGCTGTTGCTGAGCTGACCACTTGGACCATTTGCTCCAATAACTGCATTCTGTTTTGAACTTTTTTTTTTTTTTTTTTTTTTTGCAGAGACAGAGAGAAGGACAGATAAGGGGCAGGCAGACAGGAAGGGAGACAGATGAGAAGCATCAATCCTTCACTGCGGCACCTTAGTTGTTAATTGAGTGCTTTGTCATATGTGCCTTGACCAGGAGCTACAGCAGAGTGAGTGATCCCTTGCTCAAGCCAGCAGACTTGGGCTCAAGCCAGCAACCTTGGGTTCAAGCCAGTGACCATGGGGTCATGTCTATGATCCCATGCTCAAGCCAGCAACCCTGCGCTCAATCTGGTGAACCTGTGCTCAAGCCAGATGAGCCCGTGCTTAAGCCGGCAACCTCAGAGTTTCGAACCTGGGTCCTTTGTGTCCTAGTCCGATGCTCTATTTACTGCATCACCACTTGGTCAGGCCTGTTTTGAACTTTTAAAAGGAGCAGGGAAAGGAAGAAATGCCACTTGAATAGGATGTTTCTCTGGACTAAGATTGTCCACATGACTTTCTTGCATTACTATACTAAGTGACAATTTAAAATTTTGGAAATTCTATAGATGCCTAGTGTAGAACCATGAAGAATTAGTATGTGGAATTGGGATAATTAGTCTGCTTGTCCTCTGTTTAATGGTCTCACTCTGGAGTGCCAACCTATAATAGGTTTCTCCCAGCAAGAAGGAAATACATACTGTAATAGAAATAGTTGGTCAAGACCTCTTTTTGGGTGTCTGGCCACTGCCAAAGTGCAGGTTTGTGATTACACCACATCAACAAGCAGGTGTCATTAATAAGGCTGATAATTTGTACTGACTTCACCCCATTTCCCTACCCTCTCAGCCCTGATGTTTTGTTGGGTGGGCTTATATAATTTTCTTGGGACTAACTTATCTCTGGTTCCAGGTACAGCAGATGCTGGCTGTGTTTGTGTATCAGGAAAGACCCAAACATTACTGCATGTTCCTTCCTGCGGCTCTGCCTTTATTTGCAGCTGTAGTCAGTATTGCAGCACTTCTTAGATTCTGCCCAAGTTCTAACTCCAGAACCCCTATGGACCCGCAGCACCTTTTGTTTCCAAGTAGACTCCAGCTTCACTGATTTGTGGAGTCTGGTCACCAACTTGTGGACATCTATGACAGCACCCCAAAGAGCAGCTGCTCAGGTCAGATGTTACAGTAAGGTCAATAAAAATAGTAACAAGGAAAATGAAACATTTAAAAGGGCCATTGAACTCTTCCAAGTGAAGCTGTTAGGTAATCACAGATTCTTGTTCTAGTGCTCCCATTGGTCTGAAAATGACAAATGTATTCATGTAAAATTAAAACCATAAGCCAAGCTGGGAAGAATTGAATAGAGCCTGTTCCTACTTCTCCCATTTTAAAGGTGGAAGGCTACCCCCCACCCCACCAAGAGCCACCTTGGGAGACTTCTATTTTTACTTATGGTTATTTCTATTGTCCTCCCAAAGGACAAACAAGGTTACCAAAATCAATTGCTGACAGGGGACAGCAGGTACGATGTGTGAGCGGGGTCACCTGAGCAGGGCCGGGGGCCGGGGGACTGCAGGGCACTGCCACCTGCGGGGCTTCCCTGCTCCAGCAGCCTGTTGGCGGGGTCACCTGAGCAGGGCCAGGGACTGCAGGGCGCTGCCACCTGTGGGGCCGCCCTGCTCCAGCAGCCTGTTGGTCTTTAGTAATGCAGGCCCCGTGCTGCCAGAGCTTCTGATTTCAGCTCAAATCAGAAATCTGGGTTTTAAATGTTGGTGACTAATTAAAAATAAAATAAAAAAGAAACCACTTCTGTACAGACCAGTGGATTTTGCGTTTCTTCAGACTCTAGCTGGAGAAATTCCCTTAAGACTTTTCTATTTTTCCTTCTCATGTGGCTACCCAACAGTCATTGATTTAAAGTGCAACAGACTCGATTTTTTTTCCTTTGCTCTTTTTACAAGCAGGCCCCTTAACATTTCGGGATTAGTGAAAGTACATATACATAACACAGAGATATAGATAACAGGACCCCAAATCTTAGAGGAAAGGGGAGAGGCAGTTAGGGGGGACGGGGGCTAAGGGAGTATGAAAAAGGACACAGGGGTGAGGGGTGAGGGAGTTATATTCAGTGGGTCACTTGAATCCATGTAAACAAAATAAATTAAAAATTAATAAAAATTTAAAAAGTGGAGAAAAACAATTTAAAATAAAGTTCAAACAAACAAACAAAAAATCCCAACAAAAACAAACAAACAAAAAATAAAGTGCAACAGACAGCTACTGTACCAGAACTCTGTGCTGCATGCCGGCCCCTGCCACTGTCCGCTTTCCCTTCCCGGCCTCTGGATGTAGCCGACATTTTCTTTTTAGCTTGTTCCTGTTTCCCTTCTAGTCTACCCGGAACCTGTCTCTTTTTAGGATCATTGCTGAACATTCCCAGGCCTCTGTCCTGGCTGCCAGCTGAGCAGTGCTTCAGCATCTCCCCAGTGGCCAGAGCTTTTCATCTGAGTTAGCTCTTCTCCACTCCTGACTCAGGTCCTCCGCTGTTCCGGAGCTCCACACACTTCTCTGGTTGTCCCCTGTGCTCACACAGCTGCAGTTCTCCAACTCCTGACCGGAGTCTCTCTCCTCTCGTAATCCCTTGTTCTCTCTCCTGACCAAAGATCTGCCTCATGCTCTTAAGCATTACAAACAATGAGCCACATTATTATGATTGTACATCTAACATTAAATATGTGTTTACACATCTATAATTTTTACACATGATTAAGGTTTAACAGATAACGAAGTTTCAGCATCATTAGACAATAACATCACAGTATCCCGCCTGACCAGGTAGGTGGTGGCAGAGTGGATTGAGCTTCGATTTGGGATGCTTGAGGACACAGGTTTGAAAGCCTGACCGAGGTTGTTGGCTTGAGGGCAGGGTCACCAGCTTGAGCACTGGGTTGCCAGCTTGAGTGTGGGATCATTGATATAACACCATTGTTGCTGGATTGAGCCCAAAGGTCATTGGCTTGAGCCCAAGGTTGCTGGCTTGAGCAAGGGGTCACTGGCTCAGCTGGAGCCTCCCAGTTAAGGCACATATGAGAAAGCAATCAATGAACAACCAAGGTGTCACAACTATGAGTTGATGCTTCTCATCCCTTTCCCTTCCTGTCCATCTGTCTCTCTCACTTTCTCTCTCTCACTAAAAATTAAAAAACCACAGTATCTCTATATGTAGATAGAAAAGTGTTATTAACCCCAAATAAGTAATATTAAATACTGAGTAGGTACAAAGAAATACTACAATGGGCCCTGGCCGGTTGGCTCAGTGGTAGAGTGTCGGCCTAGCGTGCGGAGGACCCGGGTTCGATTCCCGGCCAGGGCACACAGGAGAAGCGCCCATTTGCTTCTCCACCCCTCCGCCGCACTTTCCTCTCTGTCTCTCTCTTCCCCTCCCGCAGCCAAGGCTGCATTGGAGCAAAGATGGCCCGGGCGCTGGGGATGGCTCTGTGGCCTCTGCCCCAGGCGCTAGAGTGGCTCTGGTCGCAATATGGCGATGCCCAGGATGGGCAGAGCATCGCCCCCTGGTGGGCAGAGCGTCGCCCCATGGTGGGCGTGCCGGGTGGATCCCGGTCGGGCGCATGCGGGAGTCTGTCTGACTGTCTCTCCCCGTTTCCAGCTTCAGAAAAATGAAAAAAAAAAAAAAAAAAAGAAATACTACAATGTATGTGGAAGATATTAAAATAAATCATAACACATGTGTGGGTGCTGCTCAGTTTGAGATATGAAATGTTTATGTACTTTTGAAGGCTCTTAGTGTCCTTCAAGAACCTATCTGCCTTTCAAAATAAACTAATATGCTTGATTTCTGTTTGTTTTTCTTCTGCTTTGTTTGAGTATGTAAAAATTTATTGTTCAGTGTTGCAGGTTTTGAATTTTATGTGTAAAAATTTTACTGTATGTAGTCCTCTTGTAGTTTTCTGAGTTTTATAGTTTTTTAAAAAGATTTATCCATGTTGATGGGGCTACCTGTAATTAATTATTTTTTATTGCAGTATAATATTTCATTGACTAAAAATTCTACACTTTATCTCCCAACATACTGGTATGAATAATGAGACTGTTTCCTTTTTCTTTCTTATTATAAACATGTTATTATGAATTATTATTCTGGTCTCTTGCTAAGAGTGAGCTATATCCCTATATCCTGGGATTGTAGGATATGCATATATGAAATGCATACACATGCAACAATGCCCCATTGTTTCCCAAAGAAATCGCCAGCAGAGTGTAAATGTCTATTGCTTTATTAAATTCTTGTAAACTTCTGGCATTTTTAGACTTTTTAATGTTTGCCAATGTGATAGGCCTAAGGTAGGATTATCATCATCATCATCATTATTATTTTGTGGTTCTAGTTTGCATTTCATGTTCAGGTGGAGCATCTTTTGAGATGTTTGTTTTTCCTCTTCTGTGAAGTGACTACTCCCATCTCCATATTTTCACTTTTGTTTTGTATTTTTCTAGTTCATTTGTACTTCTCCTGATAAACTGAATGTGAATCCTTGGGCAGTCCAATAGGTAACAATTTTTTTTTTCAGTTTGTAGCTTGCCTTTTTATTTTCTTTATGGTATTCTTCTGCCAACAGAAGTTTTAAATTTTAATTTAGTTAGATAGATTAATCTTTTCCTCTATGACTTGTGGTTGTTATTATTGTGTGTGTTTCCTCTTTGTAATATATATTAATAATCTGGTGGGGTGTCCCTCCATCTTATTCTTTTTTAGGACCATGTATTACTTTTGATCGTTTATTTTTTATGTACATTTTAAAACCAGCTTATAAAGTTTTGCCAAAGCCTATAATATTTTTTTGGAATTAATTTATCTTAGATAAATTTGAGAATAATTTACTTCTCTATAATTTTTCCTCTTATGTGTAATATATTATATATTTTTTATTGATTTAGATCTTTAATTTCATTTTATGAAGTTTTACTGTTTTATACATAAAGTGCTCATATATCTTTTATTACATTTATTCCTAGGTACCTTGTATTTTTGTTGCTTTTGTAAATGGTGTCTTTAAAAAAAATTCTTTAGTTAAGTGTGGGTTTTTTTGGTATCAAGTAAAATTATAGAATTATATGTATTGATTTCTGTCTAGCTACTTTGCTAAACTAATAATTCATCTGATTCTGGGGTTTTGTATGCAGAAAATGAAATTATCTGTAAATAATGAGAGATTGTTTCTTCTTTTCCAGTCTTTATTTATTTATTTTCTTTACCATAATGTGCTGACTTGGTCCTCTAACACAATATGGTAAGGAAAATAATTATAGTCATAATGGGCATCCTTGTATTTTTTCTGATTTTAATGGAATTGTTTTCAGTTTTGCCATTATGTATGATGTTTTCTGTGGGGTTTTTATAGATCCTCTTTATCATATTAAGGAATATTCCCCTAATTTGCTATGGTTATTTCTTTTTTTTATTAAGTGAAAGGTGGGGAGGCATAGAGACAGACTCCTGCATGTGTCCTGACCGGGATCCACCTGGCAAGCCCACTAGGGAGCAATGCTCTGCCCTTCTGGGGCTGTTGCTCCATTGCTCGGCAACTGAGCTATTTGAGCTCCTGAAGCAAGCCCATTGTGCCATCTTTAGTGTCCAAGGCCAACCTGCTTGAATGAGTGGGAGGGGAATGGAGATAGAGAGAGACAGAGAAAGAAAGAAAGAAAGAAAGAAAGAAAGAAAGAAAGAAAGAAAGAAAGAAAGAAAGAAAGAAAGAGAGAGAAAGAGAGAGAGAAAGAGAGAGAGAAGAGGGAAGGATGGAGAAGAAGATGGTTGCTTCTCCTGTATGCCTTGACCAGGAATTGAACCCAGGACATCCAGATGCCGGGCTGATGCTCTATGACTGAGCCAACTGGCCAGGGCCTGATTACATTTTCTTGATCACAAAGTGACGTTGAACTCTATAGAAAATGCTTTTCTTCATCTATTGGGATGTGTATTAGACGTGGAGACTCGCTGTCACATCCCCCTCCATCAAGAAAGGCCTTGCCCTCTAGCTAAAGGCATGTAGGCTGCAAGGGGCCTCTCGCTGTCAGTCCTGTGGAGCTTTCTTGGCCAAGGTCATATCCTGTCCAGTGCAGCCTGTACCCAATGACTGAGCAAGGTGAGGGAGGAAGGTCCAGTTCCCTCTGACATGGGATAATTCTGATGGGGATCCCTGCTGGTCATCCTAGGTGTGTTGGGTCGACACTGTAGTTCAATTTCATTCTCTGCCCAATCAATCCTACTTCTCCTCCCTTCCTTTCATAGGTGTCAATTTCTAATAAATATTTGACTCCTCAGACTCAGTCTCAATGTCTGCTTTTGGGGAACCCAGCTTGTGACAATGTGATATTTTTCCCTTTATTTTTCTCATGTAATGAATTATATTTTTGTTCCTGATATTAAACCAACCTTGCATTTCTGTGATAAACTCAAATTTATCATTACCTATTATTCTTTGATGAACTTTGTTTTGTTAATTATTGTTTTAAATTCTTATCATCTATATTTATGAGTGAAATTGGCCTGTTATTCCTTATATGTCCTGTACTTCCCTGCTTATGTCATTGAAAATTTTGGCTGATTCATTAAATGAAGTGTGGCAGTGTTCTCTTTTTCTTTATTCTGGCAGAGTTTATGTAAGTATGTAATTTTTAAAATAACTTACCATTAAACTTAGCTGTCTGGTGTTATCTTAGAAATTTTTAAAAAGGATTATTTAGTGTTTTTTATGAAATCTCTTTAAAAATAATGGCTCCCCAGACAAGTAGATTTCCCCCAGCACATCCCCCTTAAACTGAACTCAATTAGAGAAAATATTTAAAGGAAATCTCCAAGTGATTCGTGAAGGCAGTGTTAACGGGCAATTTATCTGTGTGGTCACCATAGACAGTTGTCTGGGGATCCCAGATGGGCATCCTCATTCCTTTCCTGTGTCCCATAGGGACTGAATGACATCATGTTACAGAAAATCTCCCTAGTGACTGTTGTTAAAGGCAGATATTTCTTCCAGCTTGAATTCATGAAGCATGTGCAAAGCACTAAGCCAACACTATCAGAGGCATCTGGAAATCTGGGGTCTAGTCTTGGCTTTGCTATATGGTGATTATTGACCTCAGACAAGTGTTGAAACCCTTCCTGGGCTTTCTCATCTGTGATATGAGATGCTGGATTAAATGTTACTGGAATATTAAACTGATTTAATTTATTTAATGGTTATAGGAAATTATACAAACATCTTTCATAATATTCCATAATTTTTCCAGGAGTTATAGCTCTTTTTTTATTTGAATGACTGTTATTTCTACCTTCTCTCTCTTTTTCAAGATGAACCTTGTAGATGTTTATTCATTATGTCTTTCCTAAGACCCAACTTTGGCTATGTTGATTTTATGTTTTCTATTTTGTTAATTTATGATCTAAAATATTTTTTATTAATTTTTTTGGTGGTGTGGTTGGAATTCTATTTACCAAATTATTTCTTTTTCATACTATTTATTGTGTTGATTTTAGAGAGAGAGAAAGGAAGGGAGAGAGGGAGAGAGAAACATTGATCTGTTCCAGTATGTGCCCTGATTGTCCCTCTGTGCTTTGAGATTATGCTCTAACCCAGTGGTCCCCAACCTTTTTTGGGCCACGGGCCAGTTTAATGTCAGAAAATATTTTCATGGACTGGCCTTTAGGTTGGGACGGATAAATGCACAAAATAAAATTATGCGACCGGCGTAAAAACTGTGATATTTTAAAATATAATTGTTGAACTTATGAGACAAGTGTCAAGAGTGAGTCTTAGATGGATGTAACAGAGGGAATCTGGTCATTTTTAAAAAATAAAACATTGTTCAGACTTAAATATAAATAAAACGGAAATAATGTAAGTTATTTATTCTTTTTCTGTGGACTGGTACCAAATGGCCCACGGACCAGTACCGGACCACGGCCCGGGGGTTGGGGACCACTGCTCTAACCAACTGAGCTATCGAGCTAGGGTCAAATTCTTAAATAGATAGTTTAGTTCATTAATATTTAGTTTTTCTTCTTACATAAGTTCTTAGGCTATACAATTCCTTTTAAGTATCATTTGGTTTCATCAAACATGTTTGGATATATAGTAATTTAAACGTTTTATGGTTTCTTTTTTAACTTATTTGAAAGTATGTATTTAAATTTTCAAACCTTTGCAGTTTTTCTATTTACCATTCTGTTATTGATATCTAACACAAAGGCATCATGGTCAGAGAACATGCTCTAAGTGAAGGCTTTGTGATCACAGCTGCTCTTGTTTTGCTGTTACTAACTTGTTTTGTGCTCTCTGTTGGTCCTGCCTTGGTGGCATTGCTTTTTTTTCTTCTTCCATTTTTGTCTTTTTTTATTTTTTGGATTGACTCTCTTTTCTTCTTTTATTTTTCCTTTTTATAGTCTAGTTTGAAAATTATACATCTGATCTTTTTAGAAGGTAGATAAAATATGCATTCTTAACATTGTATAGAACGAATATTTTTACTCTCCTCCAGAACAATACAAGAATCTGAGTATACTTATTTTTGATTATTTCCCATCTGATTTATACTACATTATTGGACTGTGTTTTAGTTTCTTGACTTTCAGTTTAGAAATGGTGTTGTTTTATGTAGTTTGTTTAGATTTGTGCACGTGCATGCCATGTTCCTTTTGTACTACCCAATTTTTCATTTTACATCTTCCCACTAGTATTGTTTTTCCCTTTTGCTTGAAGTACATTTTCAGAATTGCTTTTCAAGAAGGACTAGATTAACAAACTCAGTTTTTGTTTGTCTGAAAATATCTATATTTCACCCTCATTTTTTTTTTCCAGAGGAGAGTCATTAACTAGGTACACAATCTCAGTTTGAAGTTCTAGTCTCAAAATTTTAAAGATAATACTTTACTGTCTCTGGCTTCCATTGTTGGTATTAGGGGATCTGTCATCAATTTGATACTAGGCTCTTTGTAGGTAATCCGTATTTTCTCTTTGACTTGTTTTAATGTTTTTCTCCCTACTATCATCAAATTTCCCTATAATATATCTAAATGTGGATTTTAAAAACTTACTTTTCTGGACATTAACTGCATTTCTTTCTCCAGATTTATTGTCTTAATTTAGTTTTGGGAGACTTTCAGCCATTCTCTGTGTATTTTATCTCCTTTATTGTTTCTTTTCTGCTGGATTTCTTATTAGGGTATGCTACACTTTTTCATTCCATTCTCCATGCTTTTTTGATTATTTGGAGAGATTATTTTGTCTGCTTATGCTGCATTTTGAATATCTCCAAGTCTACTAGTTTACAAATTTTCTCTTCAGCTGTTTTAAATTTACTGTTGATTTCATGTATGCATTTTAAATTTTAATTGCTATATATTTTTTCCTTTTTCTTTTATTCAGTGTGAGGAGGGAAGTCAGAAACAGACTCCTGCATACCCCCGACCCTGATCCACCTGGCAAGCCCACTAGGGGGCAATGCTCTGCCCATCTGGGATGTTGCTCCATTGCTCAGCAACTGAGCTCTTCTTAGCACCTGAGGTGGAAGCCATGGAGCCATCTTCAGCACCTGGGGCCAATGTACTCCAATAAAGCCATGACTATAGGAGGGGCAGAGAGAGAGAGAGAGAGAAAGAGAGAGAGAGAGAGAGAAACAAGAAAAGGAGGGATGAAGAAGCAGATGGGTGCCTCTCCTGTGTGCCTTGACCAGGAATCAAACCTGGGACATCCACATGCCGGGCTAACACTCTACCACTAAGCCAACTGGCCAGGACATTTTTTATTTTTTCAAAATTTTATTTTTCAATTTTTCTTTATCTAGTTATTGTTACTATTCTCTTATATTTAAATACTATCTTTAATATCTTTAAATATTAAAAATACTTATTTTATAATCTGAACTTCATATTTTCAGTGTATAAAATCTTTACATGCCTTATTTCTTCTGGTTATTATTTCTTTGTATTTTATGTTTTATTCTATGTGCTATGAGCTTATATTCCTCAGAATGTTATTTGTTGGAATTTTTGTAGTCTCAGATAAATACTTCTTTCTCTAAATAAGATTTATGTTTGCTTTTGAGGGATGTTTGGTGACACTACTGATATAAGAAATTAAATAAGTTGATTTTTTATAACTGTAGAATGAGAGAAGTCATATATATTATATTTAACATTTTATTTATTGACTTTAACAGAGAAAAGAGGAAGAGGGGGGGCAGTGAGAAATATTAACTATAGTTGCTTCGCTTTAGTTGTTTAGTCCTTGTTTGTTGTATCTGCCTTGACAGGGCAAGCACAGGGTTTCGAACCAGTGACCTCCACATTCCAGGATGTTGATCTATCTACTGTGCCACCACAGGCTAGGATAATTTGATTTATTTATGTATTTATTTTGGATCACAAAGGTAATGTCAGAGGTCAGACTAGAATCATAAACAATGGCTGCTGCTGGTTATGTCATATCAGAAGAGACCAATGGCCAGGTTGAGAAATGCTAATTTACTTTTCTATCTCCTTATGAAAAGAATGTTTATTTCCAGTTGACTCTTTGGGCCTTTGGAGTCCAACTTTATGCAGCCGTTTTCTATTAGACAGCTCTAGGCTCATTTTCTTTCCCCTTTTAAAACTCAGGCTCAGGGTCACTGGGTTAATTTTATGACCTCAGGATGAAAACCTTCCTCGGTGTTCTGCTTACCTTTCTGGGTTCTAGCTTTCCTTTCTTCTTTCCGGTTCTGGAGAGCTCTTATTTGCCTGCCAGGTCAGTGATGACTGTTAAAGATTTTAGGAATGTGTTTGTGCGTGTGTGTGTGTGTGTGTGTGTATTCAGTATTTTTGGTTCTTGTCAGTGGAGGGTGATATTCACTGTGTCTGTTTCACTATGTTGTTGGAAATGTAGTCAAGTTGTTCCCATGATTAAAGATGAAGAAACTTAAGTTCAGAGAGGACAATGTCTGCCTCAGGTCTCAGGACTAGAAGGTGAAATTGCTCTTGTCAATTACTGACCCTCCAGAGTCCTCAACCATCAGTTAAAAGGCAGATACATAATAAACATACAGTTAGATAGATAATTTTCTACAAGATTTTAAAGCATTTTTTCTATTTAGAAAGGCACTCTCAAATCGATGTTTTAACAGTCTTTTATTAAAGAAACAGAGTACGCATTACTATCTTTTCATTTAGAGACCAACACAGTAGGAATTCACAGTCAGCTAAGGTTAATGCATGAAGTCTTTTCGAAGTCAATTTTGGGAAGTTGAAAGTAAGCTTTTAATTTTCAATGAATTTAGATAGAAATCTACAAAATAATGAAAGATGATTATGTATTTTTGATATTCCCCTTGGAAAACAAGAAGCAAAGTATGTAGGTATATTTTTTAAACAACAGTAACTTGGATGTTTCGAAAAGTTAAGTATTGGTCCTGGCCAGTTGGCTCAATGGTAGAGTGTCTGCCCAGCGTGTGGATGTCCTGGGTTCGATTCCCCATCAGGTCACAGAGGAGAAGTAACTATCTGCTTCTTCACAACTCCCCCTTCCCTCTCTTTCTCTTATTCTCTCTCTCTTTTCCTTCTGCAGCCAGGGCTCGATTGGTTTGAGTGTGTTGGCCTGGGTATTGAAGATGGCCCCAGGGAACCTCCGCCTCAGGTGCTAAAAATAGCTCAGTTGCAATCATGGCCCTAAATGGGCAGAGCATCAGCCCCAGATGGGGGCAAGGTAGAGATTTTGCTGGGTGGATCTGGTCAGGACACATGGAGGAGTCTGTCTCTCTATCTCCCCTCCTCTCACTTAAAAAAAAAAAGAAAAAAAATTAAGTGTTGTGACTTTGAGAAGTACTTCATATTGAAGAATGTACTGAATGACCACTTTAGTAAATTTCTAGATTTAGGGCAATTCTTTTCTTTCCTTAGATAATTCTAGGAACACTGATCAGAGCATATGAGGTGAGTTAAAAGGGATAGCCAATTCCATGGACCTGATGTCTGGGTGGCAGCTGGTCGAGTTGCTACTTTTGGTATAACCCTATAATGTGAAAGGAAATTATAGGATCATTTGAGATAGGAACAAGTGAAACTCAAATAATTTTAGTCTGAGAAGAGCTGAGCAATGGCAGCAGTTCCAAGCAGCCCTGGCACAGTTACGGTAGCGTTTGGACAGGCCTGCCTCCTAATGTGATTTCATTCCGCTTAGGTTAGAGATGGGTTTTAGACCAACGATGTGCATACTTGGTTGACCACCTGTGCTCAGAAAAGAGATGACAGAAGAATTCTAGCAGGTGAGCTTCAGTGTGTGCCAGGAACTCCAGCAGAAGCCTTGTTATTCTTAGGTCTCTCATAGAACAAAAACTCTGACTAGAAATGTGAAATTTGCATTAGAGAATAAGAAATGGTTAATATTACGAGAATGCTTTTAAGCAGTATTCTTCATGTCTGTTTGTGTTTGTGTGCTTAAATATTTAAAAGTAAGTTTTGCTCCCCATTGAGCAGTTTTAGTCCATCCAGGACTATGTGATTCTGGTAGTTGTACTGAGAGTGACCGCATCAGAGACTGGTCCCACCCAGCGAGGCCTGTCATCAGTGGCACTGCCATGGCTAGGGAACAAATCCTAAAGCCCAATTTGTCCTTGTCAGAAGAGCAACAATGCTTTGGACTAAAACACAAAGTTATACATGACTCTAAAAAGAGCAATTTGTCAAGCGTTTCATTGGCACAAATTGAAATGAAATGAGGCCCTGGGCTCTTGAGGTCACTTTGCAACAGGAAGAATTCATTATCGAACTATACACAGAGGAAATGACTCACAATTGTATTTGCTTGTAAGGGATGAGTGCCCACACATAAAGCCAAAGTGGCAGAGGTCATTTACAAGAAATAAACTACATGAAAGTAGAGACTCATGAAAGCATCTGTCCCCTGGCTGATAGACTTGCTGCTTCCTCCTGATCAGGGCTGCTTCGGAGCATATTGCTTAATGTACTGAGAGACATGCTTGGGGAGCTCTTTGTTATTTATCCAAAACGCTTTGCACAGGTCCTGCTAATTTGTCTACTGGAAGCCTCGTGCAGTCTGACAATATATCTTCCTTTCTGGTGGTGGGGGGACTTTGAGCCCCATCCTTCTGCATATTCTGTATCTTTCTGAAGTGCGCATTTTCTCTTAAGGCATTTTATGGCATCCTCCGAGTGTGGAGAAGGTGCAACCTTGAATATTTAATAGCTCACCAGAAAATTACTGATGGGGAATTGGTTTCAGTTTAAAAAGCAGAGAGAAAGAAAATGCATGTTGAACACATTAGTTCTAAGGATTGCATTTTTCAATGTGTTTATAAATAACTTAGAAAAGAGAATTAATTACTACCTTTTCAATTAGGCAGAGTTGATGATAGCTGGTAAGATAACAAAAATCAAAGTCCTTTTAAATGAAAGAGAAAAATAGCATGGCTAGGGAGAATGGATTTAAATAGGGATGGGGCAAGACAGTGGACGTGGAGATGAACCCCTCTGATCTTTTACCACACCTTCACCCTCCTCAGACTCAGCTCTCCCGAGGGAGGAGCTAGAGAGGCTCACATGTCAAGTCCAGTGGCCATTTTTCCCCCTTGCATTTTTTCTTTCACCCAATCAATTTTCCTAGTCTTTTTATGTTTTTTTTCTAACTTCTTTTCTAATAACATGATACTTTATTTATTTTTTCTTACTTTTTAAAATTATTTATTTTGTTTTAGAGAGAGAGAGACAGACAGACAGACAGGCAGGGATAGGCAGGCTGGAAGGCTGGAAGGGAGAGAGATGAGAAGCATCAATTCTTTGTTGCGACACCTTAGTTGTTCATTGATTGCTTTCTCATATGTGCCTTGATGGGTGGGGGGAGCTCCACCTGAGCCAATGACCCCTTGCTCAAGCCAGTGACCTTGGACTCAAGCCAGCGACCTTGGGTTTTAAGTCAGCAAACTTTTGGCTCAAGCCAGTGACCATGAAGTCATGTTTATGATCCCGCGCTCAGGAGGTGACCTTGGGGTTCGAAACTGGGTCCTCAACATCCCAGGCTGATTCACTATCCACTGTGCCACCACCTGTCAGGCCTTACTTTATTATTATAATTAATTAATTAGTTTTTACTGATAGGGATTACACTGAATCTATAGATCACTTTAGGTAGTGTGGACATCTTAACAGTATTGAGTCTTTTAATCCATGAACTTTGGCTATCTTTCTATTTACTTGTGTCTTCTTTAATTTTTATTAGCAGTGTCTTTTTATGTTTCTAGAGTGTTGTTACAGGTGGTTGCACGTTTGTGTTATAGTTTTCTTGGTAGGTGATGTTGAACATGATGACGGTGCCCTTCATAAGACACAGCATACCTAAACAGAAGTATGCAGGGCATGTTGAAGACCATGAACCCAGTGCTGGCCCTACTGAGTTTTAAATACTAGTGTGGCATCTAAAAATGTATGTGGATGCAGAAATTTGGAGCTAGACATGGATGATGAATAAAACCTTAAGAGTGGGTGAAGATGCTTAGGGAATATATATATGCAGAGAGGGAGAAAAAAAATTGGTTCTCTTTTCATCCTCATTCTCTTCAATAATAAACCATCTAAGTGAGGTAGTATCCCACTGTGCTAACCTAATTCTTTGAGTGCAAGCCACAGCAGCCAACAAGACAACTTAGACATGAAGAGAATGGAAGAGTTGTGACAATGGTGATAATTTTCCTCACATCCCTTATGATTATGCAATTTTATATTTTATATATGTCATTAGGATGTAGCTTCCATGTAACTTCATTTTCACAATCTCATTTGCAGTGCTGAGCACAATACCTAGCACACAATAGTCACTCAATAGAGAATTAAAGCCATTTTTGATTTGGAAAATATAACTGTGGTCATGTGGCTTTGCATTAAACACATAATTTATTTTCTAGTTGTTTTGATGACTTTTCCCTCTACCTTAGTTTACCATTGGGTCTTGGGTCTGCCATTGGATGCTGCTATCATCTGTGAAAATGTGTTGATACCGATTTAGACCTTGCATTCATCATTACTGGTCTGGTCTTCAAAGAGACCTTGATAATTGACAGTTGTATTCGAGTCCTTAAAGGACTCAGGGAGCTGGTGAGTAGGGACGCCCTGTAGCTGTGACTTTAATTTCAGTGGGACTGAGATGGTTTCCTTTACAGTCTCCCTGTAGAGAAATTTCACCAGCTTTGTGGGGGGAAAATGACACCTACTGACTTACTTTTCATCTGGAATTAATGCAGTCAGCAACATCTGAAAAAGGTAGATAAGGTCTGTTTTCATTTCAATGAAATCAAGATTTTCAAAGCTTTTGAGCTGTTAATGCCTTTCTCTCCTTTGTGCTACTTTTTCCTTTTTTCTCCAAATCAGTGTCTGCATCAAAGCTACATCTTTGACATGACCAGAACAATCAGAGGCAAGGAGAACATGCAATTCATGATGATTGCACACCATCACTTCACAAAGCAGCAGATAGAAGACTAGGTTTGCAGAATGCCCCATCCTGATTACCAACACACCAGGAAGTGGAATGAAAGAGTCCAGGTTGGATTATCCTGGGGCTTCTTGGCAGTCATGGAACTCGCTATATACCTTTTAACGAGAGATCAAAAGCTTAAGGAAAGTTCGATTCCAGAAAATGGAGGGAATGATTGTTTTCTCTGTGTCCAAGGCCAGTTTCTTATTATCCTCCCTTGGTTTTGGGAAATGACTTTACATTGACAACTGACAGTAATGTTGCTGGGAGCTGGGAAGTGGGAAAATACTCTGTGGATCGGGTGCTTGGGCTTGCTAATTAAGTTAAAGTTAGACAGTATGACATGTCTGTATATGAAATACTGGTACTGTAGAAGAGGTGGCAATGAACCCCACAGAAGAAGCAGAAAGCAAAGTCAAAACAAGGTTTTATATTTGGAAACTCACAGTTGTTTACATCAGCATCAGGCAGTTTTGGCCTTCTCTAGTGTGGAAATTGGGCATACTACTTAAATTGAGTGTATCAACAAAGTGGAAGAAAATACTAACTTGTAAAATGTTTTAGCCTGTGTGTTGTAGAAAATTAGCATTTTAGATTGGGTGAACAGTCTCTCACCAAATTTAAGAATGGTCACAGTTTTCTGCTGGGAGAACCAGAGAGAGAGCTTGCTTTATGGATTTTAGTTTCTCTCCCGTTAATCTTCAGTTCTGGGGCCCAGGAAATCTTAACGTTTGCTGCATCACTGACCTGGCATAGCACTGCAAATACTCACAAAAGGGGAGATGAATGGCTTTAGGAGAGAGTCTATTAATATGAGGTCTATACCCCAAAGCCAGAGGGCTGCATGCCCCTACGTGTTTAGTTAAAATTCTGTGTGGCAGCTTAGAGGCTATCTACCTAATGAAAAGTCAGGCTTAAATAAGAGGGGATGAATATATTATGGTAGGAGTCTGGGGGGTAATGGAGTAGTAATGGCTAGTGGTGGAAGGCAGTGGAGTGGAGGAATTAGAAGCGTACGCTCTGGTGCTATTTTGATTGAGTCTCTCTCCCTACTGTGGGTCCTTGGGTGCTTGGGCAAGTCAGTTAGTGTTACAGGCTAGGTTACCCAGAAAACTGACTCTGAGATGAGCCTAGCATGCATGTCATTTATTCTGGAGTGTTCTTGGTCCAATACCCGAGGGAGGGATGGGACAGAAATAGGACTGGGCAGCGGGACAAGTCATGCAGCCATGCAGTGGGGCTCTGGAGCTTAGATAGCCCATCGTCCCAGGCTCCACTCTTTATATTTGGTGCTCCACCCTAGGTCTGGAAATTAAATTCTAGAATATTCTTTGTGTGGTAAGATGTTAGCACTTTCATTTGAAAGCTAGATGAATCTTAACTCCAGTTATTTTTGTATCTGTGTTGTAGACATGCTTTGGGAAAATCTTTTCCTAGGGCCTGAAACTGACATGTGAGTGAACAATTAGAACACAACCTCTTTGTAAGTTGAGTCTGCCTATATTTACTTCCTCCCTGACTTACAGATTGAATAACCAATGAGATTTTTTTTTACTTTACTATTTCTTCCTTCATAAATACATTGATGGGCAAGCATTTATAAATAAATCACTGTCTGCCCAGTATTCTAGGGAATACAGTGAAATAAAAGGATCTGTATTTTCAAGGTGCTTGCAGCCTAGTTCAGGGTTGTATTACTCAATAAGAAGTGGGGAGGAATTTTTAGAGGACTTTGCTTATGTGACACTTAGTTCTTCTGGGTTCACAGCACAAACCTAAAACTGAAACTTTTATTGTTGATATTACATGCAACATATATACATTATAGAGATAAAAGAGCAATAGGAATATAAATAATTTGTAATAACTAAGTGCTCAACCCAGTGGTGTAATCTATCAGCTGCCCTCAGTCCTAGCAAAGCTTACTCATCATGGCTTGCAGGTCCTCATTCACTCAAAAACCAAAGCAGATTTTATTCAAAATTCAATGGCTTTTCTCCACCCTCTCAATTAATCCTTCCCAGAAGAGGAAGACTGACTTAATTTTATTGGTGACTTGGAAGGAGGTAATAATGGGCATGTGCATTCCAGCATTCCATCCTTTTTTTCTCTCTTTAGGGGAAGTCCTGCTTATAAAGTGCCTGAGTTTTCTCACCAGAGGGAATTCTGTCCTGGTGCATTTTCTAGAACTGAGTGTGTAAGTCTAATTGTGGAGCTTGGGGTTGTGAAGCCATTGACCTACAAATATGAATGACAACTTTCAGTTCTAGGAATTTATCCTAAGAATCTGAAATGCTAATTCAAAAGAAGAATGCACCCCTCTGTTCATTGCAGCATTATTTACGATAGTTATAATCTGGAAATAGCCCAAGTGCCCATTAGTAGATGAATGAAAAAGAAAAGCTGTGGTATGTTTATAGTGGAGTTCTACATGACTATAAAAAAAGGAGGAAATCTTACTTTTTGTAATAGCATGGAAGGACCTAGAGAGTATTATGCTAAGTGAAACAAGCCAGTCAGAGAAAGACAAGCACCATATGATTTCACTCATATGTGGAATCTAATGAGCAAAATGAACTAACAAGCCAAATGGAGACAGACTCATGCACAGAGAGCAGGCTGACAGCTGTTGAGATTGGGGGGGGTTGTTGGGTGAGGGAGGTGAAGGTATAGAGCAAAAAACAAACAAACAAACAAACAAAACGATAAAACTGATGGACACGGACAACAGTGCAGAGTGTCCTGGGGAGTCGGGAGAGGTGGAACAGAGTACAGGGTGGATAAATGTAATAGACAAAGACTTGACTTGGGGTGGTGAACATACTATACAGCATGAGGAGATGTGTTATAGAATTGGGCACTTGAAACCTGTATAATTATGTTAACCAGTGTTCAGTGTCACCCCAATAAAATTCCATTAAAAAATAAATCATAATCTCCAGTATTAGCTTAACCAGTAAAATGTTGATACTGTATTTGGATTCCATCTGTATTTTTTTTTAAGTGAGCTAGAAAGGGACAGACAGGGACAGACAGACAGGAAGGGAGAGAGATGAGAAGCAGCAATTCTTCATTGTGGCACCTTGGTTGTTCATTTATTGCCTTCTCATATGTGCTTTGGGGGGCTCTAGCTGAGCCAGTGACCCCTTGCTCAAGCCAGTGACTTTGGGCTCAAGCTAGTGACCATGGAGTCATCTCTATGTTCCCACAATCAAGCCAGTGACTGCGTTCAAGCTGGATGAGCCCCTGCTCAAGCTGGTGACCCCAGGGTTTTGAACCTGGGTCCTCAGTGTCCCAGGCCAATGCTCTATCCACTGAGGTACCACCTGGTCAGGCCCATCTGTCTTACTCTTATCTTATTCCCAATTTGAACCTGATTGGTTCAAAGCTGGTATTAGGGATTTATTTATCAATCTCTACTCAATCTTAAAAGCAGGTGTTATGGTATCCTATGACATTAGCTCCAGAGTCAAACCACTCCATGCTAGATAGATCAGCATTTATTTAACAAAGTGTGTGCGTGTGTTACTTTTAAAACTCTAACATGGGTAGACCTTCTTGAATTTAGCTGAACAAATTGTTATTAAACTCCTGAGATGAGCTATGTTGCACAGGGCCCAGAGAATATAGATACTAATAGGACATACCCAAGGAGCTTTTGGTTCTATATCAGGTAGGAGCATACAGGAGTGGAGGAAAGGTAAGCCAGGGGTCAGGGTGGAAGAGTGGTTATTCTTTTTCTCTATTTATGACACTGTTATTGAATAAGCAGCACTTGGGTTAGGCTGTCAGGTCAAGTGTTATTCTGGTGATAAAACTAGTGAAAAGTAGTATAATATTATTCCACCCATGCCAAGTTTTGTGTAATGGATAGAGAAGCAGTAAGATGAGTCATAAAGAATGTGTGCCTTGGAGTTTGACTGACTAGATTCATTGCCTTGCTTTCTAGCTGTGTAACCTTGGTTAACTTACTTAACCACTGCATTTCTGGTTCCCCACATGAGAAACAGGGATGATAATACCACCTGCATCATAATGATATGGTGAGGGTAAGTGAGTTAATATAAGTAGGGTGTTAAGCACAGTGCCTGGCACAGACGGTTCTCAACAGAGGTTAGTGCCTATTGTTATTAGCTATTATCAAGAATGTGCATGTGTGTCCAAAATTTATCTAAACTACTCCATGATATTGCTGTTTCAGCATCCATTTTTGTGTAGTCATGTAGCCTGTAGGGGCCTTGAACTGACATTAGCACATCTGGAGACCCTATGTCCTAGACAACAGCCTTAGAAAACAGACCGTGGAATCACAAGCAAATGTTCTAAGTTTCTGATACAACTTCCCCAGCAATCCTTGTGAAGAACAGTCTCCCCAGGGCCTTCTCCTTTGTGTCCTTTAGGTAAGACTGCCTTGGAGCTTAACAAAACCCTGGTGTTTGTGGTTTGAATTGACCAGTCTAGCCTTAGCTTGAGCAACCCAAGGCACTTATTTAACCAAAGTATTCAATATTTAAGAAGTTAGACAAAGTTCTCATCATTGAATTAAATAAGGCATTTATTGAATGCCTACTAGGTACATGGGTCCATACCAGAAACTTATTTATTGTAGAGTTTAACCTTGTAAAAACTATTCAAGTTAGATGTTGTTAACTTGGTTTGTAGATAAGAAAATTAATGTTTAGAACCTTTCCAAAGACAATAAAATGGAAGCTGTGGAATTTGAACTCAGGTCTACAATAAAATACCTTAAAAGTTACATAGGTCTTACCATTTATTATTAGTATATTGTCTACTACTTAGTGAATTTTAGGAAATTTTAGAAACATATAAGGTCATCCAGAAGAAAATAATTATCACCCATAATATTACAACTTAGAAATAGTCACTATTTAAATTTTTGAATATTTTCATCCAATTTAAATGCATATGTAAATATCTTTTTTTTGACAAAAGAAACTTCTGCTATGTTATTTTAAAATTCCCCTTTAAATAATTAATATGTCATGAAGTCTTTTTCTTATTTTAAATAGTTTGTTTTTTTTTAATAATTTTATTTTTTTAATGGGGTGACATCAATAAATCAGGATACATATATTCAAAGATAACAAGTCCAGGTTATCTTGTCGTTCAATTATGTTACATACCCATCACCCAAAGTCAGATTGTCCTCTGTCACCTTCTATCTTGTTTTCTTTGTGCCCCTCCCCACCCCCTTTCCCTCTCCCATTCCCCCCTCCCCCCCCATAACCACCACACTCTTATCAATGTCTCTTAGTTTCACTATTATGTCCCACCTACGTATGGAATAATACAGTTCCTGGTTTTTTCTGATTTACTTATTTCGCTTCGTATCATGTTATCAAGATCCCACCATTTTGCTGTAAATGTTCCGAAGTCATCATTTCTTATGGCTGAGTAGTATTCCATAGTGTATATGTGTCACATCTTTATCCAGTCATCTATTGATGGGCTTTTTGGTTGTTTCCATGTCCTGGCCACTGTGAACAATGCTGCAATAAACATGGGGCTGCATGTGTCTTTACATATCAATGTTTCTGAGTTTTGGGGGTATATACCCAGTAGAGGGATTGCTGGGTCATAAGGTAGTTCTATTTTCAGTTTTTTGAGGAACCACCATACTTTCTTCCATAATGGTTGTACTACTTTACATTCCCACCAACAGTGAATGAGGGTTCCTTTTTCTCCACAGCCTCTCCAACATTTGCTATTACCTGTCTTGCTAATAACAGCTAATCTAACAGGTGTGAGGTGGTATCTCATTGCCGTTTTGATTTGCATTTCTCTAATAGCTAAAGAAGATGAGCATCTTTTCATATATCTGTTGGCCATTTGTATTTCTTCCTGGGAGAAGTGTCTATTCATATCCTCTTCCCATTTTTTATTGGATTGTTTGTTTGTTTGTTGTTGAGTTTTATGAGTTCTTTGTATATTTTGGATATTAGGCCCTTATCTGAGCTGTTGTTTGAAAATATCATTTCCCATTTAGTTGGCTTTCTGTTTATTTTGTTATCAGTTTCTCTTGCTGAGCAAAAACTTCTTAGTCTGATGTAGTCCCATTCATTAATTTTTGCCTTCACTTCTCTTGCCTGTGGAATCAAATTCATAAAATGCTCTTTAAAACCCAGGTCCATGAGTTGAGTACCTATGTCTTCTTCTATGTACTTAATTGTTTCAGGTCTTATGTTTAGATCTTTGATCCATTTTGAGATGATTCTTGTACAGGGGGAGAGACTGTAGTCCAGTTTCATTCTTTTGCATGTGGCTTTCCAATTTTCCCAGCACCATTTATTGAAGAGGCTTTCTTTTCTCCATTGTGTGTTGTTGGCCCCTTTATCAAAAATTATTTGACTATATATATGTGGTTTTATTTCTGGACTTTCTATTCTGTTCCATTGGTGTGAGTGTCTATTTTTCTGCCAATACCATGCTGTTTTGATTGTCGTGGCCCTATAATATAGATTGAAGTCAGGTTTTGTAATGCCGCCCAGCTTCATTCTTTTTCTTTAGGATTGCTTTGGCTATTCGGGGATTTTTATAGTTCCATATAAATCTGATGATTTTTTGCTCTATTTCTTTAAAAAACGTCATTGGAAGTTTGATGGGAATTGCATTAAATTTGTATATTGCTTTGGGTAATATAGCCATCTTGATTATATTTATTCTTCCTATCCAAGAACAAGGTATATTCTTCCATCTCATTATATCTTTTTTGATTTCCCTTAACAATGGTTTATAGTTTTCATTATATAAGTCCTTTACATTCTTTGTTATGTTTATTCCTAAGTATTTTATTTTTTTTGTTGCAATCGTGAAGGGGATTATTCTTTTGAGTTCCTTCTCAATTGTTTCATTGTTGGCATATAGAAAGGCTATTGACTTCTGTATGTTAATTTTGTATTCTGCGACCTTACTGTATTGGCTTATTGTTTCTAGTAGTCTTTTTGTGGATTCTTTGGGGTTTTCGATGTATAGGATCATATCATCTGCAAAAAGTGATACCTTTACTTCTTCTTTTCCGATATGGATGCCTTTTATTTCTTTGTTTTGTCTGATTGCTCTGGCTAGAACCTCTAGTACCACTTAAATAAGAGTGGAGAGAGTGGACAACCCTGTCTTGTTCCTGATTTAAGGGGGAAAGCCTTCAGTTTAGTGCCATTTAATATGATGTTAGCTAATGGTTTATCATATATGGCCTTTATCATGTTGAGATATTTTCCTTCTATACCCATTTTGTTGAGAGTCTTAAACATAAAATTGTGTTGTATTTTATCGAAAGCCTTTTCTGCGTCTATTGATAAGATCCTGTGGTTTTTGTTCTTTGTTTTGTTTTTATGGTGTATTACGTTAACAGTTTTACGTATGTTGAACCATCCTTGAAATTCTGGGATGAATCCCACTTGATCATGATGTATTATTTTTGTAATATGTTGTTGTATTCGACTTGCTAGTATTTTGTTTAGTATTTTAGCATCTGTATTCATTAGAGATATTGGTCTGTAATTTTCTTTTTTTGTGCCATTCTTGCCTGGTTTTGGTATGAGGGTTATGTTGGCCTCATAAAATGTGTTTGGAAGTATTGCTTCTTCTTCAATTTTTTGGAAGACTTTGAGTAGACTAGGAACCAAGTCTTCTTTGAATGTTTGATAAAATTCGCTGGTATAGCTGTCAGGGCCTGGACTTTTATTTTTGGGGAGGTTTTTAATGGTTTTTTCTATTTCTTCTCTACTGATAGGTCTGTTTAGGCTTTCTGCTTCTTCTTGACTCAGTCTAGGAAGGTTGTATTGTTCTAGGAATTTATCCATTTCTTCTAGGTTGTTGAATTTAGTGGCATAAAGTTTTTCATAGTATTCTACAATAATTCTTTGTATATCTACGGTGTCCGTGGTGATTTCTCCTCTTTCATTTTGGATTTTGTTTATATGAGTTCTTTCTCTTTTTTCCTTGGTAAGTCTTGCCAAGGGTTTGTCAATTTTGTTGATCTTTTCAAAGAACCAGCTCCTTGTTCTATTAATTTTTTCTATAGTTTTTCTGTTCTCTAATTCATTTATTTCTGCTCTGATTTTTATTATCTCCTTTCTTCGGCTGGTTTTGGGTTGTCTTTGTTCTTCTTTTTCTAGTTCCTTAAGGTGAGAAGTTAAGTGGTTCACTTGGGCTCTCTCTTGTTTGTTCATATATGCCTGAAGTGATATGAACTTCCCTCTTATCACTGCTTTTGCTGCATCCCATAGATTCTGATATGTCGTATTGTCATTTTCATTAGTCTGTATATATCTTTTGATCTCTGCACTTATTTCTTCTTTGACCCATTCATTTTTTAAAAGTATGTTGTTTAGTTTCCAAATTTTTGTGGGATTTTTTCCCTCTTTTTTGCAGTTGAATTCTAGTTTCAAGGCTTTATGATCAGAAAATATTTAAATAGTTTTTTAAAACTTGATTTTAAATTGTCTCATTTTATTATGTGGATGGAGAAAACCCTTATTGCTCAAATGTATGTTTCCCATGTCCAGCTAGTTTAAACAATGAGGTCATAAACATCTTCGTGTTTAATTATTGTGCATATCTCCTATTCTCTTAGAATAGATTACAGGTGAATAATTACTATATAAGAGGCCATTCCAGTTATCTACTGTTGTGTAGCAAACCAACCCAAAATTTAGTCATGTTAAACAAACAGTCGCCATTTTAGTTTGCTCACGGATGCTGTAGGTTAGGGATTGAGAAAGGATGCAACAGGGATGCTTGTTCTCTGCTCTATGATGGTTGGGATCGCAGCTGGAAGATTTAAAGTCTGGGCTGTTTCTACATGCGATCTCTCCAGCCTGGTTATCTTAGTGAGATTGTACTTTAATGACTTGGGTCAGGGCTCGAAGAGTATTTCAGGGCACAAGGTAGACATATATGGGCTTTATAAACTAGACTTATTAGTCATATGGTGTCACCCTGATTCAGAGGTGAGGGTATAGAACCTCCACCTCTCATTGGAAGGAATGTCAAAGAATTCAGAGCCATGCTTTAAAACTATCAGACAGAAGCCATGGTCAGTATTTGGCATATATTATCAGGTTGCCCCCCACCTCCACCGCCACCAGACATGTTACATAAATCAACACTTTTTCTGGCAGTGCTTGATAGTACACTCTTACCTACACTGGATATTAAAATTTTAAGAAATATATGTCAGTTTAATGGGCAAAAGATAGCATATTATGTCATTATTATTTTCTTTTTTTAAAAAATAATTTTATTTTTTTAATGGGGTGACATCAATAAATCAGGATACATATATTCAAAGATAACAAGTCCAGGTTATCTTGTCGTTCAATTATGTTGCATACCCATCACCCAAAGTCAGATTGTCCTCTGTCACCTTCTATCTAGTTTTCTTTGTGCCCCTCCCCCTCCCCCTTTCCCTCTCCCATTCCCCCCTCCCCCCTGTAACCACCACACTCTTATCAATGTCTCTTAGTTTCATTTTTATGTCCCACCTACGTATGGAATAATGCAGTTCCTGGTTTTTTCTGATTTACTTATTTCGCTTCGTATAATATTAATCAAGATCCCACCATTTTGCTGTAAATGTTCCGATGTCATCATTTCTTATGGCTGAGTAGTTTTCCATAGTGTATATGTGCCACATCTTCTTTATCCAGTCATCTATTGACGGGCATTTTGGTTGTTTCCATGTCCTGGCCACTGTGAACAATGCTGCAATAAACATGGGGCTGCATGTGTCTTTTCGTATCAATGTTTCTGAATTTTTGGGGTATATACCCAGTAGAGGGATTGCTAGGTCATAAGGTAGTTCTATTTTCAGTTTTTTGAGGAACCACCATACTTTCTTCCATAATGATTGTACTACTTTACATTCCCACCAACAGTGAATGAGGGTTCCTTTTTCTCCACAGCCTCTCCAACATTTGCTATTACCTGTCTTGCTAATAACAGCTAATCGAACAGGTGTAAGGTGGTATCTCATTGCCGTTTTGATTTGCATTTCTCTAATAGCTAAAGAAGATGAGCATCTTTTCATATATCTGTTGGCCATTTGTATTTCTTCCTGGAAGAAGTGTCTGTTCATATCCTCTTCCCATTTTTTTTATTGGATTGTTTGTTTGTTTGTTGTTGAGTTTTATGAGTTCTTTGTATATTTTGGATATTAGGCCCTTATCTGAGCTGTTGTTTGAAAATATCATTTCCCATTTAGTTGGCTTTCTGTTTATTTTGTTATCAGTTTCTCTTGCTGAGCAAAAACTTCTTAGTCTGATGTAGTCCCATTCATTAATTTTTGCCTTCACTTCTCTTGCCTTTGGAGTCAAATTCATAAAATGCTCCTTAAAACCCAGGTCCATTAGTTGAGTACCTATGTCTTCTTCTATGTACTTAATTGTTTCAGGTCTTATGTTTAGATCTTTGATCCATTTTGCGTTAATTCTTGTACAGGGGGAGAGACTGTAGTCCAATTTCATTCTTTTGCATGTGGCTTTCCAGTTTTCCCAGCACCATTTATTGAAGAGGCTTTCTTTTCTCCATTGTGTGTTGTTGGCCCCTTTATCAAAAATTATTTGACTATATATATGTGGTTTTATTTCTGGACTTTCTATTCTATTCCATTGGTCTGAGTATCTATTTTTCTGCCAATACCATGCTGTTGTGATTGTCATGGCCCTATAATAGAGTTTTAATTCAGGTATTGTAATGCCCCCAGCTTCATTCTTTTTCTTTAGGATTGCTTTGGCTTTTCGGGGATTTTTATAGTTCCATATAAATCTGATGAGTTTTTGCTCTATTTCTTTAAAAAACGTCATTGGAAGTTTGATGGGAATTGCATTAAATTTGTATATTGCCTTGGGTAATATAGCCATCTTGATTATATTTATTCTTCCTAGCCAAGATCAAGGTATATTCTTCCATCTCATTATATCTTTTTTGATTTCCCTTAACAATGGTTTATAGTTTTCATTATATAAGTCCTTTACATTCTTTGTTATGTTTATTCCTAAGTATTTTATTTTTTTTGTTGCAATCGTGAAGGGGATTATTCTTTTGAGTTCCTTCTCAATTGTTTCATTGTTGGCATATAAAGGCTATTGACTTCTGTATGTTAATTTTGTATTCTGCGACCTTACTGTATTGGCTTATTGTTTCTAGTAGTCTTTTTGTGGATTCTTTGGGGTTTTCGATGTATAGGATCATATCATCTGCAAAAAGTGATACCTTTACTTCTTCTTTTCCGATATGGATGCCTTTTATTTCTTTGTTTTGTCTGATTGCTCTGGCTAGAAACTCTAGTACCACATTAAATAAGAGTGGAGAGAGTGGACAACCCTGTCTTGTTCCTGATTTAAGGGGAAAAGCCTTCAGTTTAGTGCCATTTAATATGATGTCAGCTGGTGGTTTATCATATATGGCCTTTATCATGTTGAGATATTTTCCTTCTATACCCATTTTGTTGAGAGTCTTAAACATAAAATTGTGTTGTATTTTATCGAAAGCCTTTTCTGCGTCTATTGATAAGATCCTGTGGTTTTTGTTCTTTGTTTTGTTTTTATGGTGTATTACGTTAACCGTTTTACGTATGTTGAACCATCCTTGAAATTCTGGGATGAATCCCACTTGATCATGATGTATTATTTTTGTAATATGTTGTTGTATTCGACTTGCTAGTATTTTGTTTAGTATTTTAGCATCTGTATTCATTAGAGATATTGGTCTGTAATTTTCTTTTTTTGTGCCATTCTTGCCTGGTTTTGGTATGAGGGTTATGTTGGCCTCATAAAATGTGTTTGGAAGTATTGCTTCTTCTTCAATTTTTTGGAAGACTTTGAGTAGACTAGGAACCAAGTCTTCTTTGAATGTTTGATAAAATTCGCTGGTATAGCTGTCAGGGCCTGGACTTTTATTTTTGGGGAGGTTTTTAATGGTTTTTTCTATTTCTTCTCTACTGATAGGTCTGTTTAGGCTTTCTGCTGCTTCTTGACTCAGTCTAGGAAGGTTGTATTGTTCTAGGAATTTATCCATTTCTTCTAGGTTGTTGAATTTAGTGGCATAAAGTTTTTCATAGTATTCTACAATAATTCTTTGTATATCTACGGTGTCCGTGGTGATTTCTCCTCTTTCATTTTGGATTTTGTTTATATGAGTTCTTTCTCTTTTTTCCTTGGTAAGTCTTGCCAAGGGTTTGTCAATTTTGTTGATCTCTTCAAAGAACCAGCTCCTTGTTCTATTAATTTTTTCTATAGTTTTTCTGTTCTCTAATTCATTTATTTCTGCTCTGATTTTTATTATCTCCTTTCTTCGGCTGGTTTTGGGTTGTCTTTGTTCTTCTTTTTCTAGTTCCTTAAGGTGAGAAGTTAAGTGGTTCACTTGGGCTCTCTCTTGTTTGTTCATATATGCCTGAAGTGATATGAACTTCCCTCTTATCACTGCTTTTGCTGCATCCCATAGATTCTGATATGTCGTATTGTCATTTTCATTAGTCTGTATATATCTTTTGATCTCTGCACTTATTTCTTCTTTGACCCATTCATTTTTTAAAAGTATGTTGTTTAGTTTCCAAATTTTTGTGGGATTTTTTCCCTCTTTTTTGCAGTTGAATTCTAGTTTCAAGGCTTTATGATCAGAAAATATGCTTGGTACAACTTTGATTTTTCTGAATTTTCTGATGTTGTTTTTGTGGCCCAACATATGGTCAATTCTTGAGAATGAGCCATGTACACTGGAGAAAAATGTATACTCAGTCACTTTGGAATGAAATGTCCTGTAGATGTCTATCATATCCAGGTGCTCTAGTGTTTTGTTTAAGGCCACTATGTCTTTGTTGATTCTCTGTTTGGATGACCGATCTAGAGCCGTCAGCGGTGTATTGAGGTCTCCAAGTATGATTGTATTTTTGTCAGTTTAAGTTTTAAGATCAATAAGTAGCTGTCATATATTTTGGTGCTCCTTGGTTTGGTACATATATATCAAGAATTGTTATGTCTTCTTGATTCAGTGTCCCCTTAGCCATTATGAAATGGCCTTTTTTGTCTCTGAGTACTTTTGCTGTCTTGTAGTAAGCATTATCAGATATAAGTATTGCTACGCCTGCTTTTTTTTGAATGTTATTTGCTTGGAGTATTGTTTTCCAGCCTTTCACTTTGAATTTGTTTTTATCCTTGTTACTTAGATGAGTTTTTTGTAGGCAGCATAGAGTTGGATTTTCTTTTTTAATCCATTCTGCTACTCTGTGCCTTTTTATTGGTGAGTTTAATCCGTTTACATTTAGTGTAATTATTGACACCTGTGAGTTCCCTATTGCCATTTTATATCTTGCTTTCTGCTAGTTTTGTGTTTTGTTTGATCCTTCTCTTTCGTTTTTCTATCTTTTGTTTTTATTTGGTTGTATTCCATACATCTTTCCTCTGTTGCTATCTTTTTTATCTCATGTGCTTCTGTGGTGGTTTTTTCAGTGGTGGTTACCTTTGAGTAATGAAAAGGGTCCCTGCCCTGTTCATTGTAGCGAACTATTTTGTGAGTACTTTTGCACTCCATCGTCCTTTGCTACTATTAATCTCCATCTTCTCCCCCCCTTTCTTTTTGTTGTTTTCACAGTTTAAATTTGGTTTTATTGTGTTCTTCTTGGAGCTTTTACTTGTGGCTCTGGTTTTTTTTGTTCTTTGTATCTGATTGGAGAACCCCCTTTAGTAATTCCTGGAGTGGGGGTTTTCTGATGATAAATTCCCTCATCTTTTCTGTATCTGTGAATGTTTTTATTTCTCCTTCATATTTGAAGGATAGCTTTGATGGGTATAGTATTCGTGGCTGAAAGTTCCTCTCTTTCAGGACTTTAAATATTGGGGTCCACTCTCTTCTAGCTTGTAGAGTTTCTGCTGAGAAATCTGATGATAATCTAATGGGCCTTCCTTTATATGTTGTATTCTTTTCCCTGGCTGCCTTGAGAATTTTTTCTTTGCTGTTGGTTTGTGTCAATTTCATTATGATATGTCTTGGAGTAGGTTTGTTGGGGTTAAGAAAATTCGGAGTTCTGTTTGCTTCTTGAACTTGAGGCTTTAGTTCTTTCCACAGGCTTGGGAAGTTCTCATCTATTATTTGTTTGAGTATGTTCTCCATTCCATTTTCTCTCTCTTCTCCCTCTGATATACCTATTATTCTTATGTTATTCTTTTTGATGGAGTCAGATAATTCTTGTAGGGCTATCTCATTTTTTTAAATTTTTGAGTCTCTTTCTTCTTCTCTCTGTTGTGCCTCAAGTTGCTTGTCTTCTATTTCACTAATCCTCTCTTCTATCTGACCTGTTTTATTAGCTAAGCTTGTTACTTCGTTTTTCAGCTTGTGAATTGAGTTTTTCATTTCTGTTTGATTTGTTTTTATAGTTTCAATTTCCTTGCACATATATTCTTTGTGTTCATTTAGTTGTTTTCTGAGCTCCCTAAATTTCCTTTCTGTGTTTTCTTGTATATCTCGGAGGATTTTTAGGATTTCTATCTTGAATTCTCTGTCATTTATCTCCAAAGTTTCCAATATATTAAATTTTTTCTCCATAGATTTTTCCTCATCTAGCTGTGTTACCTCTCTTTCTTTTGTATCCATGATATTCGATTTTCTCTTTTTTAATGGCATCTGAAGTGGTTTTGTTGATAGTATTAATGAGATTTAATAAAGAATAAAAAGTTAAAAAAATAAAAAATGGAAAAGAGTTGTTTTTTTTTTAAAAAATTAATAATGAAATAAAGAAAAATAAAATAAAATAAAAATTTTAAAAAAGGAAATTATTCCCCCCCTCCTTTTTTCCTCTCCTCTCCTTTCCCCTCTTTCTTGAGAAAATCTTCTGGTGAACTGTGAATTATAATAAACAATGCCTGTAATGGAGGGGCTGAATTAGGGAAAAGTAATAAAGGGGCAAAAAAAAAAAAGAAAAAAAAAGAAAAAAGAAGGAGGTATGGATCCACAAAAAGCAAATAAGGAAAAAATTTGGGTCAAGAATAAAATGATTTGCTTTTAGGTGTTGGTTGACTAAGAGTTATGATGAGAGGAATAAGAGGAAAACAGAAAAATGGGAGGACAAATTAAAAAATTACTATTGTATTTAGTGGAACAAGAACTAGATAAAATGGAGAGCCAGGATGGGACCTCTGCTAATGAGTTAAAAAGGTGAAGTAAAAACCCCCCAAAATGCCACAAACATAAGTTTGAGTCCCAGATAAGATAATTTGTTTGTTATTGAGGTTTGAATGAGAGGAGATGTAAAGGAGAGAGGAAGAAACTAATAAAGAAGGAGAAAAGAAAAAGAGAGAGAGAAAAAAAGAGGGAACCACTAAAAGAAGAAAAAAGAAAAAAGAGGAGAGAGAGAGAGAGAGAGAGCGAGCTAAGGGTTTTGGAGTGCAACCCTCATAGAGAGAAAGGAAGAAGAGAGAAAAGATAATGGGAGATGTAACACTTATGGGTAGTGTAGTTCAAGGACAGGAGAGAGTAAGACCGGCAGAGAGTTAATCGGCCAAATTGGAGGAGGAAAAAAATATCAAAAATGAAGATAAGAGAAACAAATGAAAAAATATAATAAAATGGGATAAGTTATAAAGTCTGCAGATTATTCTTGATTTTGAGAGGTTATCTTCTTGCTTTTTCTTTTCTCTCCCTCTTCCTGGTTGGTGACTCTGTACCCCGGGTTCTGTCCCTTTGGCACGCTCAGGTAGAGGTTTGCAGTTGATAAGTCTCTATGGCGATGTCATGTATTGTGCTTTAGTCTCGTTGGCAGTCGAGGCTCATTAGCATTTATAGGCTCCGACAGTGATAGAGTCCGTGTTCCTGGAGCCTTTCTCCTAGTCTTTCCTTCCTCAATTAGTAGCCTGATAATCCAGCTATGGGGTTGCTGCTGCCTCTGCCTGGATAGTAAGAGGCTCAAAGAGCTGGCAACTCCCCACTCTATTTCCACTCAGCACAGGGCTCTGGGTAAGGCTCAGTTAGAGCTGCTAGCATAATCAGGCGGGGTTTCCACCCACTCAAAGACCTCTGGCTCTGCCACTCTGTCCGATAACACAGGCGGGCACTGACTTCTGGGGCGCTTGGATGAAACTCTCACTCACTATCTGCGTGCGCAGACCCGGATATCCGGCCAGCAGTCTCATGCTCTGAGTGAAACCCCCAACCGCATGGAAAAGTTGCAGCGTTGGAATTGGCTCTCGGTCCGTCCCAGTGCGAGGCTTTTGCAAGGCGCTGGGGCGGCCCGAGATTTCGCTTTAGCCCCCACACAAAGGCCCCTGACTCTGCCCCTCTGTGCGATAACACGGGCACGCACTGCCGAGGCACTTGGAGGAATCTCTCGCTCACTATCTGCGCACGCAGACCAGGATATGATGCCGGTCGTGTTTCCCTCAGAGTGAATCCCCTACCAGCACGGAAAAGTTCCACCGTTGGAATTAGTTCTCGCTCCCTCCCGTGCGCGGCTTTCCCAGAGCACTGGGGCTGCCCAGAGATTCTGTTTTCGGCCCACACAAAGGCCTCTGACTCTGCCTCTCTGTGGGGTAACGCGGGCACCCACTCCTGGGGCTTAGGAAGAAATCTCTTGCCCAGTATCTGCGCTCACCGACCAGGAGATCGGGTAAAATGGCTCTCCCGCTTGTCTTTCTTTGTCTGGGTTTGGCGCGAGTGTTAGCTTGTATTGCCCGGGTTGCCACAGGATCAGTTTTTCCTCGGCTTGGATCTCCGTGCCACAGCCTGGTTCAGCCGTTTGTGCCGCGGCCTGGATCTATTCACCCCCTTTGCCCGCCTCAGTTTCTATATTCACGGATCCCAGAGAAAGCCGCCCTGTTTAGGATAGTGAGGAAGGTGGAGCATTTCTTACTCCCTATTTCCTTCGGGGTTTGGTTATATATTTAGCCAATTTTTCGCTCGACCATACCTTCGGGTGTATTGCGAAACATCTGGAGGCTCCAAGGATAGGTTTTTCTGTTTCTGGTTGAAGATCTTGTTGAGTTTTGGGGGAGATTTATCGGTATCGCTTCCTACCCCGCCATTACTCTGACGTCATCCATCATTATTATTTTCAATGACCTGAATACTAGTGAGACTTTTATGTGCATTTTTTTCAATCACTTGTCAACAATTTATGTGAATTTTCTATTTTGTGCTTGTTTTTCTGTTGGAGCAGTAATCTTTTTCCTCATTAATTGGTAGGTGTTGTATACATGTTAAGACTAAATTCGTTCTGACTCTAAATTGAGTTCTTTCACCACTCCTTAGCTACCCTAAGCAATAAACATTTTTAGTACAATGTGTAAAGCATTGTTCACTTACAAATTATATAACGTGAACAATTTAATCCTGGATCTTGGTTTCCTCTCTTGTAATATTGGGATAATATTCCTGTCTTATTGGTTGTAAGGATTCAGTAATGTTTGTATAAATGCTTAGAAGAAAGCTTATTACATGTGAAGTGTCCTATAAAAGTAAGTGGTTATTCTTAATATTATTAGGATTACCATAATAGTTGAATATGAGACCTGGATGCTTGTGAATACTGTAGTGATTATCTCATTCTTTCTACTGCATGAATGTGGATCTGCTGGTCATGTCAAAGCCATATGGCTTCTGAATTCAAAAGTCATGGTATCTCCAAGAAAGAATTTATATTTTGCTTATTATTTTAAACTTGGTTCTCAAGTTTCCCAAACTTGAGGTGAGTCATTAACAATGCAAGGTGGTCTTTGGAGCAGGGTTGTGGGGGCACTTTCGTTAATGGGTAAGATTCTTGGAAAGAGTCACTGTCCTTGATTGCCATACCAATATAATTAGAAAGAAGGGGGATAATTCATTTCTTTGCAAAACTCCTGAGAGAGAAACTAAATTGGATGGCATTTTCTCTGCTTCTTTCATTTGACTTTTTATTCTAGTAGACTGATTGAGCACAAAATTGAGTATCGTAGAATGCAGTGCAGAGCGGCATCGATGGAAAAAAAGTAAAATCCTTTCCTATAGAAGGATGAGACCAAAGAGGCTCCTATTGCTTTGACTCAGGAGACTCTATGCAAACAAAAGGTCAAGCAAGGCCTCGGTCTGAGGTGACCACAGCTAGGGGTTCAGCATCCCAGGCTCTCGTTACCTCCAAGGTGGGCCTTCCTCCCAGCCCGGCACAGCCTCCTTGTGCTTTTTCGTTCCAGAGCCTCATGGGGGTGTTGGAGAGCCACGCATTGCATTGATGGATAGGGGTGGGGGATGGAGCGAGGCCTGGCTGGTCCCATCCTTACCACCCTCCGGGCACTGAACATTTGCTGTCTCCAAAACGGGCTTCTCTGACTCCAGCCCAGCTGTCCCTGTGTGATAACCACCATGGCTAATACTCCAGTGAGAGCCACTTTGGGTCTCTGCCTCACTGCCTCTGATCGCAGTGATATATGAGTTGGGGGGAAGTTTCTGTAACAAATGCCCGCTTGATTGAGCCTCTATTCAGGCATCTGGTGTCAGCACTTGTCGCAGACAGCCGTTTCAGCCACTCCAGCCAGACAGTGACAGATTCAGCCTCCTGCTCAGACTGTCAGGGGAGTCTCCCTTCAGGCTTGGGCTTGTCACAGGAGCCCCCAGCCCAGTCCTGCCAGGGCTCTGGGCTGCACCTGTGCTTCCAAATGTCAATGGGCTTGAGAGCCAGCCGCTTCCTACCCCCTTCTGGTCAAGGTCAGCTGGTAGGATGGGGGAGGGGAGCTCCTGAGCTGAGACAAACCTGCCTCACTGTCCTTTGTCTTTGCAGCAGAAGACAGATCTTTCAATACCAGGGGTCCTAGACCTGTCAAAGAGCATTTGACGGGATCTTGGGAAACATATACACACACAAAAAACCAAAAAACGATAATTGGTCCAAGCAAGCTTACTTCTTTCAAGTGTCCTTTCCAAATTTTCTTTAACATTGTCTTGTTAGTCTTGGTCAAATGTGAAGTAAAGGAGAACAAAGCTAGTGATGGATAGTAAGAAAGTAAGGGTTCACATTACTGGCCAGTTTTGAGATTTTGCCAGGGTTGGCCATATGGTAACCATAATGATGATTTATAAATTAGAAGTTGCAACCTGATGGCTTATGGCCTGAATTTGGCACACAGGATTTTTATTTGGCCTAGAGTGTTAGTTTGTTGTTAATAGAACTTGATGCTAATATTTAGAATGCAGAATATTTTGCATACAAGTGTATTTTCTGGCTTCTCTTCTAAAATTAAGCTCTGGCAACAGTAGCTTGCGTCAGTGCATAGGGATAATTGGGGTTAGCCATGCTGTTGCCACTGCCCACTCTAGAGAGGGCACACACGCTACTTTGCCAAAGTCCTCTCCTCGCTCTATTATTACACCCCACCTGCTTCTCTTATTTCTATTACATGGGTGATCCCTGTAGATATTTGAGTTGGTGATCCTTGGTATAAGTGCTGAGCTTCAATTCTATACTTAATCTTGAATGAACTCTAATACTCCCCCACACTCCACTAGGATAATATGTAATAGGACGTTACTTGAACTTGCATTATTTAAAAACAATGAGTAATAAGAAAGGACAAAAATGGTGGTTTTATTGATATGTGAGAACTGAACTTAATTAACCACTGTTCAGGCTTAGCTCTTCACCATGGACAAATGTTCCATAAATAACAAACTTTGTGACAAGTTTTGGTGTTTCTACTGAAAGAGGAAGATAAATACATTAATTGAAAATTATCATTTCATTTTTTTAAATCCTTAGAAAAATTCCTCCAAGTTAGTATATGATCTCCTTTCCATGAATGAGGAAATACGACTTAGTGTTAAGAAAGTTATTCAATGTTTTAAAGCTGGAAATTAAGTGAATCAGGAGTTAATCCTTGCTCCTTCCTACCCAGTAGAATCCTGTGGCATTGATTCAGGCTAAGGTTCAAGTATTGTGGGAGAGATAAAATGCACTAACTTTGTTAAATAGGCTGCAATTGAACTTTAGAAACATGTGTTTAAGAGTCTTTGAAAATTAAAAAAAATCCTTACAATGAGGATATTTCCTTAAAGTAATTTTTTAAAAAATTTCTTTCAGAGACAGAGTCAGAGAGAGGGATAGATAGGGACAGACAGACAGGAACGGAGAGAGATGAGAAGCATCAATCTTTAGTTTTTCATTGGGACACCTTAGTTGTTCATTGAATGCCTTCTCATATGTGCCTTGACCGTGGGCCTTCAGCAGACCGATTAACCCCCTTGCTCGAGCCAGCGACCTTGTGTCCAAGTTGGTGAGCTTTGCTCAAACCAGATGAGCCCGTGCTCAAGCTGGCGACCTTGGGGTCTCGAACCTGGGTCCTCCGCATCCCATTCGGACGCTCTATCCACTGCACCACCACCTGGTCAAGCCTTAAAGTAATTTTTAACCCACATATTTGTATCTCAAAATGGTGCTTTATTGATTTTGGCCATGAAAAGAAGAGCAAACCTTCACTATGTGTTGATATAGATGACCTCATTTCACCCTCTCAACAACCATACCAAGTAGGTGAAATTATTGTCTCTATTTTACACCGAGGTTCAGAGAGAGAATGCTGAGAGACTTAAATGAACCGTTTGATAAATCATTAGGTAAGTTGGAATCAGTACAGTCAATGCAGCTTAGCCTTCTACCTTTCTGACCCTTGGTGAGTATCAGCCAAGATATTGCACCTGCTGTAATCACTGTCTCTCTGCAGTCTGTCTGTCTCTACTGTGCCAATCATCCGTGTTCTGTTCTCCAGGGGGAATCCTGGGAAAGCCCCTGGAGAACTTGTTTGTCCAAATAGAATCCTTAAAAGTACTTTTGTGAATGATGGTTTAGGAAGGCCATTAGTAGTTCTGACAGCTGTAAATAAATTGTTTTGGTGTGATGGTTATGGGATGGATCACTTATAGTTAAGTAATGTGTTATGGGAATTATCTGAATTTTCAAATATAATGAGGTTTATTGGTTGTGAGAAACATTGTTTTGGATAGTAATGACCTGAGTGTGCCTGCTTTGCTTTTTGAAGTCTGTATAGATTGGGTCAGTTTAAATGTTTCAAGTATTTGGATTTAATGTATTTGAGGTATAGGAAAGTGATTAAACCCTCTCTATGCCTGTCACCGAGGGACTGTATGGGGCCACATTGCCCAGGCTGAAGTGGAGAAGTTACCTTGGATAGATTTAAAGGGCTAGTTCCTGAAACCTGTCTTTGAAAAATTTCTTGTTGCCAACTGATTTTTTTTTAACATTTTTTATTTACTGATTTTACAGAGAGAGGAGAGGTGGAGGTAGTGAGAAGTATGAACTCATCATTGCTTCCCTTTAATTGTTGCTTGTTTGTTGAAAGTGCCTTGACCAAACAAACCCAGGGTTTCAAACCAGCAACCTCAGCATTCCAGGTCGACATTGTATCCACTGTGCCACCACAGGCCAGGCATCATCTGCTCTTAACACACTTGGGGATGGACTATGTCTTTTGGAGCCCAGAACCCAGTGACCCTCTGCTTTTACAAACATGTGAGCAACAGTTCTATCACCCTGCTCTGCCCATCACTCTTCCCCACATTCTTGACCTGTGTTGGGATCTAAGAGGTGTCTGTAAGTCTCGTGTGCATGCAGTTCCACCAGTGGCTACTGTGCACTTTTTTGTAATGACCGAAGTCTTCTTGCTTGGGGGAGTAATTAGGTAGAAACAAACCTGAACAACTCCTGGTTAAGGCATTACAAACCTCTCACTACAGATTTAAGTAGTAGCCATTGGAATACTCTCCTTCGCCTCTCTGCAGATATAATGGATTAGAATCATTAGAAGCTAAGCTTGTCTTATGTTTCCTCATAGCTAGTTAAGTAAAAGCCAGGTCTGAACTCAGTACTTTTTGTACTCTTACCTGCCAGCTTCCTTGTGGGCTAGTTTTACCCTGACAGTATTCTACATCTCAATGTTCCCAGGTTTTATCTCAGGCTTTTTCTTATTGCTACCCTTCTCTACCCTCCGGGATGATTTTGTTTAAAACCCATATCTATCTTTAGCTATCACTTAACAGCTGTTGACTCCTAGTGAAAACAACCTCAGACCATTTCATTCCTGTGAGCTGAATCCTGTCTCACCCGCTGCCCTTAGAACCCATGTCTCTGGATGCTCCCTTTGCTTCTCAAACATGACAGGCTTCAAACTAAGCTCATGACCCTCCTTACTGCCTCACCTGCTCCTCTTCCTGCACTGCGCAGTGTGCATCAGGTTTCACCATTCATTAATTCTGATTGATTAAGTCTAGGATGGGGTGAGGAATTCACAATGTTTACAAATATTTCTCATGATTCTGATGTTTGTGGTACACATATAGCACTAAGAAAAACAACTGAGTAAATATGTCTCTCCTTACCTGGCCTCATGAGCAGGAAATCTTGGAATTATCCTAGACTCGTTCTTCTAAATAACCCATGTCCAGAGGGCTCCTGTGTCTTATTGATTCTCCTTTCTCAGTGTGTTTCAAATTGGTCTCCTTCTCTCTATTCCCACTGCTGCTTGCTTCATTCCATTCTAGGTCGTCCCCACCATCTTCCTTTCCCTCCTGGGTTTACTCGTGTTGCCTCAGTCCAGTTTCTACCATGCCATAGAGTGATCTTTCCAAAATGCAAATATCATATTGCTACTTTCCTTCTTAAAAGTTTTCCATGGCTCTCTTTCTAATAAAGGCTAACCTCCTTAGTGTGGCAGGTTAATTCTTTGGTGATCAGACCCTGGCATATTGCATTAGCTTCACTGCATTGTCAAGCCCTATTTCAACTCATATTCTAAATATATTAAACCATTGGTAACCTTAAACATTTTTTAGTGTCTGTGTCCTCCATGCTGTTATGCAGAGTAATTTTTTTTAAATTTGCTTCAAATAGACTTCCTTTTCTTTGGCTAGCTAAAATGTACTCAGACATCCAGTGAATCAAGTAAAACATTTCCAATTTGGGGAAGACCTCTGCTGACTGACTTAAGGCTTTCTTTGGTTAAACTATTCTGGAACTCTGTGTCTATTGACATCAGATCATTTATTACAGAGTGTTCTATTTATTGGTTTACTTCTTTCAAACTGGAATGCGAGTTGCTTAAGGGTCATGACTATATTTTCAATTTCTGTGTGTCCACTACCTACCTGGCATTTAGTAGGCATGCAGAAGATACTTGAGCATGAATGAATGGCCATGCTTTTAAACAACTTGGTAAAGCTTCAGCCACATTAAGATTTAGAATGAAGAAGAATGTTCTTTTATTATGGCCCTTGCAACATAGGCGATTCTATCTCCTTAGCAATGAAAGATTTCTATTGGTTTCATTTTGTTTCTCCCAAGATGGAGACGTATACACGATGAACATCAGCTTAGTCCCTAGTTACCTTTCCCAAAGTTTTTTTTTTTTTTTTTTTTTTTTTTACCAAGTCCACGTTCTCAGAGTATGCAAAGAAAGCTGGTTTTCCACTTCTGAAATAAGAAGCCAAGCAGAGCCTCCAGGATGATTTTAAGATGTGAATTTCAATCCTAATTTGTACCAAGTCAGATGGAAATTTCAGGGAAGCTGCTTTCAGTTCAATATAAACAGTTGGATTTTCCAGAGCAAGGGGGTAGGATCAAAGTAGTAACATAACTTCTTGGAACCAGAACTCACATGGAAGCCAGACAGACGTGGCTCCTCCTTTGGGTCAAATTCAGGGCCTGAACAGCAATATGCTTATCCAAACTTTGTTCTTGTTCAAACATTGTGAGGCTCTCTTTGACTGTCCTGTTTCTTACTAAGTATAGTCCTTCAGTCAACATTCAATAGCATTTATTGCACATCTATAGAGACTCTGGAATTGTGTCATAGGCTTAGTGTACAAAGATAACAGTGCACTGGCCCTGTCACAGAAGAGGCCAGCATGGAAACAAAGAATCTGGCCTTTAGATGGGCCTTGCTGGCCATTTCTCAAAGTCTTCCTTCACCTCAACTGAATAAGATCAGAATTGGGAGTCAGTGTAAAAGAAACTTTTGTTTTCTGTTGTGAGATAAAAATTCCCTTAAGAAAAGGTAACATCTGCAATATTTTAAGTGATATGGTATCAGTGTTCTGGGGACATTTTTTGTTTTAAATGAACATTGCAGAGGGAAGATACGTTTGCTTGAGATGATCAAGGTGATGCTAGAGAAAGTCATGTTAAAAGAATCAGAAAACCAGGGTGGCTTCTGTTTAGCCCAGGCCTTTGGGTAGAGGGAAATATGGAAGAAGCCGCCTGGGGACTTGTTTGTTTGTTTTTCTACGGCAGCCCCAGAACTCCATCATTAAGTGAAACAGTAAGTAGGATCTACCGTGGGATAGTTTTGCTTAATTGAGAATTTTATCATCTGTAATTGTATCTTATTTTAGATTTTAAAAGTACTCCTCTAGTTTAAAAATTGTTTTTCAAAAGAAGTTAGTTTCGGCTGCTCTATGAAAGAAAGTGGAGCAGTTGATTTAAAGTGGAAGAAAGATGGAAATATTGGTTGTATATATTTGCTTTATAGCAAACTTCTTTGTTCATGATTCTTTTTCAGAGAGCAACAGTTCCATTGTTTTCTGCATAAAACACATTTATATCACTGATGAGTTAGTTGGCTGCAGATTCTTTCTCTAAATAGAATGTTCCTTGAATATGATATTACCCATTCGAACATCTGGTGTGTTCAGGATATTTTTGGGAGGCAGAGTTGCTCTGTTTCTTCCCATGCTGAACAGCAGGACACATGTAAGAGCTTCTAGCATCGTTCCCTCCTGGGGAAGCTGTCTCCGGGGCCATGGGTGATTAACCCATGGAAGGCAAAGAACGTGTTCTTGCCTGGAACTGAGCCCAGAGGGCAGACTGCACTGTGCCCCTCACCAAGGGACCAGGAGAACCTCCATCAGGGAATAGGAAGCGGCCCCTTTTAGAACTCAGGAAAAGCCTCAAAGAGAGATTATTTTGAATAGGAAACTTACGTTTTCTAAAAATTGATGATGAATTTGAAGTCTCATGCTTATCAATGCCAGAGGCCAGAAGCTGGGCTCAGGGGATCCTGAGTAACTTTATTAAAGCAAACCACTCAGGACATTCTGCAGAACCCCAAGCACAGAATCACATTACTCATTCTTGCTGGGACCTCTCAACCAGCTGTTGCTGACCAATCGGGGACCTCTGATTGTCCCTTTTCTGTGAAGCATGGTGGCATGAACCTCCCTCTGCTCACATGTCACTGTGCACAGAAGGAAGCTGGGAATTGAGTTCAGCTGTAATATTTGTAAAATCCAGCCCTCTCAATCTCACCAAATGCCGGAATCTGTATTATAATTTAACTATTAGAGTAAATTTCTTCAGGAAGCAAAGATGGCATTGCCAACTTATGTCATTGTCCTACAGATAATATTATTGTATTATCATAGATCAAGTTGTCATAAATTACTCAATAAATTAGCAACAAAACTTAGAGGGGATAGCTCGAGATTTCTCTTATTGCTCTTTATTATGCTAAACCATAAAGGGGTTTTGAGAGTAGTATGATGACATAATAGTCTACTTGTCCATGCTCACCCTTTCAACACAGAATAGGAAGAACTTGAAAGAATAGTTTGGGACGCTCAGAGTGAGTTTCTATATAATATGATAGTCCCAGCAGAATAGGTTAAAGATGGGGTTTCCTTTGGAGAGAACACTACCATTGTGCTACTGAATTTTATTCTTATTTGCAGCTAGAGTCTTAAAGGTCTTATTCACCCCACCTAAAAAAAGTGAACTTCATGGCTCATTCTTGAGTTTTTTGTTTTGTTTTCTTTTGCTTGGTATTATGAGCTTTTAGGAACCTAGATTTTTCTCAGGCTGGAAGTCTAGCTGTTAACCAGGCAGTCACTTAATTTCTATGAGCTCCATTCCCTTATCTTTAAAGGAAAGAGAGTTGAATTGGATCTTTTATCAAATATCTTCCTGACCCAAAGTTTACCTTCATTATAGGAAAGTCTTTTACTCACTTTTGAGACTTATTCACTTTTCTATTATTCGCATTCAGTAGATTTTTATAGATTTTTGAACTTATGTTTCAAGCATTATGTTAGGTTAAGAGCTATACCTGTAATGGCGAATAGCGAATCTTGCTTCCAAAGAACCCAACATATAGTGTGTATGTGGGAAGTGGAGTGTGTGGTAATTGGTACAGCTAGATTGATAACAAGTCTCCAATGTAATGTATGATAAACTATGAGAAGTAGTAGAAGGTGCTTTGGAAACGCCAAGGAAGGATACCTCACTTCATCTTTGGAGGTGGGAGCAGGAAAAGGCAGCTTCCAGGAAGAAATGATATTTAAATTCAGCCCTGAAAGAGTTTTGCTGAACAAGAGGAAGATGCATTAGAGCTTCAGAGTGTGTCATATTCAGAAGTAAGTGTCTGAACAAGGTTTGAGGGAGAAGACACACACACACACACACACTCACACTCACAGAATGAATGTTGTTCTTATGAGACTGAAGGGAATTCGGCATGAAAGCCACAGCATAGAGAAGAATGGGGACAAATGGCAGGAGAGAGCTGGAAAGTGGGGAGAGGGCAGGTCATGAAGTGCATTGTACTTCCAACCAGGGAGTTTGCATGTCATTCTGAAGACTGGAAGAAAAATGGGAGCATTTGAAGCAGGAAAGTGAAGCTATGAGCACTTTGCTTTAGAAGGATCTCTGGCTACTATGTGTAGAAGGTGTTGTGGGGATGGGAGCGGGGCCTGGCTGGGGACACTGGACTGGAAGGAAACCAGTGAAGATGCTTTTTTTTCTTGACAGGGTGACCAGCTGCATAATCAGTGGGGTTTTCCAGGCTGGTGGATGCAGATCCTGAGGCTGTTAGGCTAGGAGTGAATGATGAGAGGGCACCAGATGCTGCTCTCTAACTCTGGGCTCCCTCTGTGAGGGCCTCAGCAGGCTCGAGAGGAGCTGCTCGCTGCCTTGACTAACCTGGGGGCTAACTGAGGCGTGTCTCCTGCCCAGATGGGAGCTGGCATTTGCAGCCTCACCAGGGGTGGAGGAAGAAGAGCCAACTCCCTTGCAGGCTGATAGGAAGGAACTGCCACTCCACAGGACACCATCAGTCAGGATTTGCTCACTGCCTGGCTGAGTTATCTAAATGGGCCCATATGCCCCAGAGTTCCTGCCCATGACCTTGAATGACCTTGTCACTCCCAGCTTTTACTTTGTAGGCTTATATGAATATTTGGACTTCCTAAGAATGTCAAACTTCTTCTTTGTGGGTAGCAAACACCTTGGTCAAACTTACAAAGGGCTGTAGGGTCCTGGATGAGGGGACCTCCAGACACCCAGACAGATACAGGGCTACAACAGAAAACAGGCTTGGCTGTATGTCTCAGGGTGCTGCTGGGCCCAGGTAGACAGAAGAAGTGCACATGTGAGCACATAGGTATTTAGCAGCTGTGCAACATCCTGTTCACACATAGAGAGCAGAAAGTTTGGTAAGGTGGGCTGGAATTGGGGACGAGGGTTGCCAGTTCCTCTACCCAGAAGGATCAGTGGTCATGCCTCTTCTTTACTATGCTCTATCTCCCTGGACCTGAAGCTTAACTACTGGATGCAAGCTCTTGATGAGCCTGGGCAAGGTCCCCTCAAAACCTCTGCTTTCTGAAGGGGATCTGAGAGTGTGCTATCTTGGAGTGCATTTTGTCCATTGCCACTGCATATAACTGTATGTTTAATTTCCTCAGTAGATGCTAATTCCCAGAAAAAAGCAAATGCGCTAATCCATCCAGTTTCTCCCGAAAACACTAAGCAGGGTGCCTTGAATCTAGTATGTGCCTAATAAATACTTCTTGGACTAAAAGGGACTATGTGCTATGTGCTTAGTTTCGCTCACTCAACTTTTAAGAGTTTAATATGGAAGGGAGGACCTGTAGTCACAGTAGGCTGCCATCTGTTATATGCTTTAAATAATTAGGTTCTAACCTTTGGTGGTTTCCTGAGATAGACGAGATTCCAGACATGAAATAATTTATGGGGGCTCATAGCTCCCAGCCAAGGGCAGTTCTATTGAAAGCTCAATTTCATGTACTCACAAGAGCCTTTGAGACCATTCACTGATCATTATTCATCATCTCAGAACTTGCCCACATGCCAAGCCTCAGTATCAGCCTGTGCTCATGGCTTTACCTCCAGCATCTCTGCTGATCCTCACTATAACTTGTGAAGTAGTATTGCTGTTTTTAAGATATAGACACCTAGGCCCACAGAGATTGTGTCTTTTGTTTAAGCATAAGTCCTATTAGAGCTGGGACTTAGACCTAGATCTGCCAGACTCCAAAGCTCTTCTCCTTTCATTGTGTAGCTTCACTGGTTGTATTAGTGGGACTGGGTCCTGGACAGATGGACCAGCATTCCAGGAATCTTTGATGGGCCTAGAGGACAGAGCCTAGGCCTACACGTGCAGGGATGTGCTTCCTGGAAGATGCCACAGCACGTGGAGGACTACCACCTCCTAGCCCAGGGATAATGACAGATTATTGCCATAACTTCTGGGTTTGTCCAGGTGTGATTTAGAACAGAAGGAAGAGAGATGTGATTCTGGCAGAGGGTCCATTTCTGGGAAGGGCAATACAATAGTGTGTGTCTGTGTTGGGCACAGCAGTTGCTGACTACAGATCTCTGGGCCTTCTCACTTGACAGCTATAGAAACATAAACAGCAGTCTTAGAACTTGTTGACTTTGTTTGGACTCTGAGTAAGGTGGCCTGAGCAGGTGGTACCTAGTCTCTACCAAATAGTCACAATTGAGCTACTTACTCAAGCAATAGCCCACTTGGGGTCAGCAAACCAGTATATGGAACAGAGAGGCTGTTTTCCTGCATGGTTTACCCAGATTGAGGAGTTGGAGTCAAGAGAAGTCAGGAAATCTAGAAACAGCAAGAGATAAAGCAATCAAAGAGCCATTAATTACTTGTGTTGTTAAAGTACTCTGTGTTTTAGCGTCTGAATCTTTACAATAGGTAGACTCAATTCCTTCTTCTTGGGCTCTTGGGTGTGTGGAAAAGACAATATTCTCAAATATGCTTGAAAATTGGCAGAGTTGTATGAACCCAAGGTGTTATCACTATAATGTATCAATTTTTTCACTGCCAACAACCCTGATATTTTTTGTGAACAAAGTCATGAAGCTGAAATGTTTCCCCCCAAATCTTGAAGTTTTTGTTGGAAAAGTAAAAGATGGTTTTCCATGTCACATTCATAATTCTATTGAATGTTCTCTTTATCCTCCACAAACTCTCCCATGGACTATATTTTGGAAAACAAGAGTAGAATTATAGAAACGTATGTGGTTTTGATTTATTTGTTTTCATTATTTTTTTCTTAGTGGGAGGGAGAGAAAATTTTGTTTACAAAGGATCTGGAAAACAAACTCCCAATCTGACGAAAGACATTTTCCTAATGATGCTAGTTACTTTCCCAGGAATCTTCTTCATTGGCAGAAAAAATGGTTCAAATTTTCTGGGGTAACCTAGCAACAGCACTGAATTGTCTCTTTCTACCTGCATAACAAGCCTACAGCATTTTCTTTCATTTTGGCATGCTTAATTATTTCAGTGATGCTGTAAATGGTCATTTTTTGGTATGGCTCTTACATGCTCAAGGCCACCATGACAAGGTGAAAACAAAAAAAATATATAATGTGGTCATGCAGCAGAACAAACAATTATAGCCCTACCTGTCTTCACCACTGTTCCCCCTAACAAAGCAAGTGCTGTGAGAATTGATCTGTTTACAGAAACAACTTCTGAGCATAATGACTCATTCCTGGCTCACCATATACCCTAGACCAGGGGTCCCCAAACTTTTTACACAGGGGTCAGTTCACTGTCCCTCAGACCGTTGGAGGGCCATCACATACAGTGCTCCTCTCACTGACCACCAATGAAAGAGGTGCCCCTTACGGAAGTGCAGCAGGGGGCCAGATAAATGGCCTCAGGGAGCTGCATGTGGCTGTGGGCCATAGTTTGGGGATGCCTGCTAGACTCATTAAATTTTAGTCTTCTCTTTCCTTTGTTGAAAAAGCTCTCAATAGCACTATTGACTGAAACAACTCAAATAATAACCTGGCTTTTGAAGATCCATATTATTTGGTAGCTGCACAAGTCATTTAACTGAGTTAAGGTAAAGAAAATCACACTAGAGTTAACCTTATCAAACAAACAAACATAAAAGAAATGTTTCGATTGAATTTTGGCTATGTTTTTTCAAATGGCATCTCTTATCTTAAAGTCCCTTTCAGTCTGAATAAAACCTATAATTCTAAATGGTGGTAGTTAACAGCAATCAAAGACTTCTTTGGATCAACTCTTATGGGCAAATGTCTCTTTGTGGCCTGGACTTTTAATCTTCAACTTGTCCTCCTTTTCTGCAGAATCCTGTAATCAGCAGACCTCGGATACAGGTTTTAAGGGGAGAAAAGCTGTGCTCCTGAGAAATGAAATATCTTGAAATAATTTTTTTGCTCAAAGATCACTATGCGGTACTTCTTAGCCATTATCTTGCAATCATTAAAATAATTCTTAGCTAAGAAGTACATAAAAAGGAATGGTATGAATGTGAACTTCTGGCTTTATGTTTTTATTTTCAAGTTCAATGAGAGCTTGAGAGCAAGAATGCATCTGTGACATCATTGAAATAAAATATCTGTCTGCTTCAAGGAACACCATGAAGAAAGTGAAAGTACAGCCCACAGAGTGGGAGAATCAGTACTGCAAATCGTACATCTGAGAAGAGCTTCTATCTAAGATCTATAAGAAATTATTACAACCTAATGATAAAACGACAACCCAATTAAAATATGGACAAGAGATCTGAATAGATCTTTCTCTAAAGAAGATATACAAACTACCAAATAAGGAAATGGAAAGATGTTCAACGTTATTAGCCATCAAGGAAATGCAAATAAAAACCACGTGATCTACTCACTAGGATGGCCATAGTCAAAGAGACAGATGATAACAAGTGCTGGTGAGGAGGTGGGAGATCAGAACCCTCAAACACTGCTGGTGGGAGGATAAAGCACAGCTGCTCTGCAAAACAGTCTGGCAAGTCTTTAAATTGGAAATCTAGAAGAGAGGAAAGTATAAAGATTATATGTGAAACCCACAGAGTTTAAACTTCTGATTGGACCAAGCGCTGCTACATCTCAGAATTGGGTGAGATGGCACAGAGAGATTGTCTAACAATGCTTTCTTTTTCCATAACTGAGAAACACGTTTTGTAGGAAATGTGATAGGGTAGGTAATTCCAGGAAGGGCTAAAGCAGGTGAGGCATTGACTTGCAACTGAAAAGGAAAGAAAAGCAAACAGGGAGGAGAAACCCATTTCTAAAGTGCATGAAGCCTTTGAATCTGATGTTTTTGTTCCATCCGATTCTTCTTCCAGGGCTGGTGCTGACTTTCTGAGGGCCTGTTTGTCTGTTGCTGGGAGATAAAGAATCAAAGTTCTGCTCATGGCTACTCTCCTTAAAACTATACCCTTCTGAAGGGTTTTATGTGTCAGCTGTGTATGCAGTGTATTTGGCATAAAATTGTTAAGAAGATATAACAGAGAGTGTACAGGCGAGGCAACACTGGCAATTGTCCAGCTATCCCGCAGAGCATGCACAAAAGAGATGTTTAAAGCAAGGCTTCACGCTGAAAGAACGCCCTTAAGGGAACAGGTTTAAAGTTCTTTATTAAGTCTTTGTTTGGCACATGAAAGTGAAATAACCAGGGAAGACGAAGAAGTTAGACGCAGTTGAAGTTCAAACTTCAGGGCAGTTACCTGTTTTCTGTTCTTCCTTATTGTCTTCATCATTGGATCAGCTATTCTGTTTCCATTGATATTTTAGTGGTTGATGAGGGAGAAAAAGGAATGTCAGAAGAAAATAGCATCAGGTCCCTATGAATTGGCTATAAATAGCCAATGCAGGTGACTGGCAAAGAAAATAACTCAATAGCACCATCAGTTAGAAACCTGCTCTAGTTTAGAGGCACTATTCATGCTGTAGCTTAAGCTAAAGGATTCAGGATTATTGGAATTTTTTCTCTCCTACCATTCCTCTTTATTTGGTACAAGTATATGTTTAAAGAGGTAATTATAAAATATAAAATAAAATAAAAAGTACTGGAGGAGATTGAAACAGAAGTCCTTCAAAGACAGAGCTGAAAATTTGCTGTCTGTTTTCCTAGTATGGTTTATCTATGCTGTGTACTGGTTGGCATATTGTTTTAATAATTGGTGCTAGCTTTTCTGCATTCTAATCAGTGGATAAATGCAGGTATTAAAGTTAGTTAGTGTACTGTTAAAAATAATAATAAAACCTGTCTCAGGTGAGACACTTCTTGGAATGTGCATCTTAGCTAACTTGGGTTACACTTGGACTGACCTCATGACATTAACAAACAATTTAGTTCAGCATACCACTTTTTTTTTTCTATAGGTGTTTCTACAAAGTAATTAAAAGAAAACCTGTAGAAAAGCCAAGTGGCTTATAAATGGTTTTAATGCATGTTGGAATAGTTGCCCACAGGTTGTGTTTTTTATCTTTGAGAATAGATAGCAAGAGTGCTTTTACTGTATTGTATTTAAGCAAGAACTCAGAGGAACAAGTGGACACCTGTACTGCAAGATCTCATTGTTGTATCCACCAAAAGTGTCTGGTGTACCTCACACCTGATGATGGAATATTGTTTCTGGTGTAGGATCTGGAGAACTTGGATTCCGGACATTGGCACTTTGATCTTGGACAAGTCCCTTAGTCCCTTTTGAACACTGGTTTCCCTTTTTGAGGGAAGATTGGATTCGATGAACATTTGTCTCTTTCTGGCTCTCAGATTCCATTACTCTGTGGTTTATATGCTGCCGTCTCGGACTGCCATTCTTAGAACAGGTTCTAATTATGCACATTAAAATATAGACTAGGTAAAACATATTGGACAAGAACATTATGTTTGTCTTTATTTTCCTTAATAGAAAAGAAAACTATGTTTGCAATAAAAACAAATACATAAACATACATATACACAACACAAGAAAAGAAGAGTCTTTTAAAAATTATTATTAGTAATAGAACTAAACTTTGCAGATAAATTTTCATCCCATGAGCCCAATTTTTTGTGATCCTGTTATAAATTTCACCAGCCTGCACAATGCACCAAAGCCAACTACTATCAATCCCTTTCTCAATTAACAAGCAATTATTGTTTATCCAATATGTGTTTATACTATGCTAGAAACTCTAAGGAAATTGAAGAAATTTTAAACTTAGTCCAATTAAGAACAAACCAGTGTTACATTCTTTGGTATTAAGTGTGCTGATAATAGGAATTTAAGAAGGAGGAAAAAATAGAAAGTGGTTCTAGTTAGAGATAGCTTCATTGGATTTGTGACACATGAGTTAGATTCTGAATGTTGGCCAAGGTACTGGCATTCTAGGAAGATGATGGAAGGAATTAGCATAACCAAATGAGTAGAGATGATAACTGTAATGCCATGAGCAGGATAAAGTGGGTGGAGAGGGTTTACTCACACCAACAATTACATTGCTGTGGGACACCACCATGAAGGTGCTTTGACTTGAGGTAGTGGCTGATGTAAGAGTATGAACATGGAGAAAGTCTTGCACCAAATTGACTTCCTCCATGGAGCATTTCATGAGTCCCCAGACAGAATTAGTGTCAATTGCATGTTCTTTTTTTATTTATTTAATGCGTTGAGTTGTAATTAAGATGGTGTTTATTGAGGAAAACTAAAATATCTGAGATCTACCTTGGTCCACCCTACTTCCCTTTGAGGTCTTCAAAAATAAAAATAAAAATAAAATGAACAGAGTGGTCTTTTAAAAACATCAAGCATATAACATTACTCCTGTGCTTAAAATTTTGAAATGGACTTCCAGCTTCACTCTGATATGTAAAATGTATAAAAGTCATCATGTTCATCTTTACAACAAGAAAAGACTGGATACACTAAAAATTGAGGACTTCTTTTGAGATCTATCAGAGAGCTGAGGTCTCAGGACAAACCATCACCATGAAGAGACAGGTGCATCTAGAGAGCCATAGCCAAGATCTGTTTACCTGGAGCAGAAGCTGCTGGAGCCGTAGACTAGAAGAAACAAGTGAACATTTTGATGAATTGATAGAGCCAGAGTTTGAACTAATTTTAGAGTGAGAAACATCTAAGAGACCATACTTTATGGGTTAAATTTACCTCCAGGAATCCTACCATGTTCTCCTGGTAAAGATTTGAGAAGGATCTTCTATGGCTCTAACAAGGGCACAGTAATTATTGTGAACTATGAGCCTTCTCCATAACCAAAGAGCACTATCAGAGGAAAGGCTTACTATGTTCCAGTTCTGGTAAGGACATTACTCTCCCTCCAGCTCCTTCTAGACTTTCTGTCTCACCTAAGGCTGGGGTGAAGGTGGGGGTGGACATAATGACCGAGTCAGGGAGAAAAAGAAACTGTATCTGTGGAGAAACACTGTGAGAGTCACAGCTCCAATACACAGACCAGCCAGAAGACTAGTGAGGATTGATTGGAAGATAATAACCCTCCCCCTCTCTCACACTTGACTTCCACATCATAGGGATCCAGTATGATAACAGTTGATTATAGCTGAAAGAGCAGCAAGACACAGACTTTCTGGGGAGAAGAATACTTAGTGAAGCCAAAGTCAGGAGGGGAGATAACACAAGGACACTGGAAGAAATTGAAGTTTCTAGCACCTGTATCTACAACAAATATTAAACACAGGCCAACACCTAGCCAGATTAACATAAATACTCACAGCCCTATCTACTTCAGTTCCTATTACCTGATACATCTGAAACTTTGAACAGAAATTACAGGGCATGCCAAAGGGCAAGAAAATAGTCTGAAAAGACAAAGCAATGATCAGAACTAGGTTCAGAAGACATGAGGTGTTCGAATGACCAAATAGGAAATTTATAATAACTCTGACTGATATGCTAAGGGTCTAAAGGATTAAATAAGCAGCCTGTAAAAGCAGATGGGTAATGTAAATAAAGAGATGGAAACTCTAAAAAAAGTATCAAAAGGAAATTCTAGAAATCAAAACAAAAAGCAAAAGTTTGATGGGTTCATCAGTGGACTCAGATGGTCAAGGGAGGAATCAATGAGCCTGAAGGTAGGACAATAAAAGCTTTCTAGACTGAAATGCAAAGAGAAAAAATAAAAACATTAGAATAGAATATCGTAGAATTGTGGGGCAGTTTCAGAGGGTGTTATGTGTAATAGGAATACAGAAGAAGCAAAAGAAAATTTGAAGCAATATGATTGGGAGGTTCCCAAATTAATAACAGATTCCAAATCATTCATCCAAAAAACTCAGAGAACACTAAACAGGATAAATACCCTAACCCCCCAAATCCTACACTTTGGCATATTATATTCAAATTATAGAAAACTCAAAAAAAAATTTAACCAGAGATAAAAAAAAACAAAACAAAATTCCCAAAATATCTTACCTATAAAAGAGCAAGTTCATGAAACCATGAAAACAAGAAGAGAACAAAGTGAAATATTTTTAGTGGTGAGAAAAAAAAAGAACCCCAACAACCTAGAATTCTATATCCAGATATAGTCTTCTTCAAAACTGGTAAAAATAAAATGAAACTTTCTTGGGAAAACAACAATGGAGAGAATTCATTGCCAACAGACCTGCTATACAAAACTGTTAAAAGATGTTGTTTAGGCAGAAAAAAATATGATGTAGGTCAGAAACTTGGACCTACAAAAAGAAAAGAAGCATGTTAAAGAAGGAATAAGTGAAGGTAAAATAAACTATTTCACTTAGAAGATAACTTTTTAAAAAGCGATAATAATTCATTAGGTGCTTATAACATATGATAACTGGAATGACAGCAATGTCACAGGAACAGAAGGGTGGAATTGGGAATGTCCCCTTATGAGGTATCTGCACTACATGTCAAGTAGTATAGTGTTATCTGCTGGTGAACTTTAAGAATGTATGTTGCAAACTATGGAAATCACTAACATCTTTCAAAAAAAAAGTATAATTGATATTTTAAGAGAGTAAGAGATAAAATGTAATAATATAAATGCTAAATTAAAACCAAAGAAGGCAGACAAAGAAGCAGGGAAAGGGAGTAGGAAGAAATAAAACATAAATGTAATGAATGGAAAACAGTTATAGACATGGTAGACATTAACTAATCAATAATCACTTTAAATGTGAACGGTCAAAATATAATTAAAATACCAATTAAAAGGCAAAGATTAAAAAATAAAAATGACCCAACTATATGAACTATACATTCTCTACAAGAAACCCACTTTAAATAAAGACAGCTTTAAACCTTCCAATAGCTTTCCCAGGCACTAAGAACAGAATCCATATTCCTTACTGAGGGCTCCTAGGCCCTGTGGTCTGGCCTCTGATACCTCTGGGACTACATTTCTTCCCCTTGGTTGTTTTACTCCCACTGGAATCCTCCGGGCACCCTTCTACCTCATGACCTCTGCACGTGCTGCTCCTCTACTTGAAGTGCTCCTGTCCCTGGATGTCTTTAGAGCTCACTTCCTCACTGCCTTTAGGTCAGTTTTCTTTTTTTAACTGAGAGTAGGGGAGATGCGTAGGCAGACTCTCACATGTGACCTGAACCCCCATCTGGGGCGGATGCTCTACTCATCTGGGGCTGCTCAAAACTGTGGTGCCTGAGGCAGAGGCTCCACTGAGCCATCCTCAGTGCCCGGGCTGATGTGCTTGAATTGATTGAGCCAGGGCTGAAGGAATGTTACAGTAATATAGTGTTATAGTAATTAAATATATAGAAATATGAAAAATATGGAATATATATATAGAAATAAGTTAGGATATAATATTAAAAGCCATTAAGGCAAGTGAATAAGGCGACACCCTCTGCATGGGAGCTTATCTAGCATGTAGAGATGTGACAGGCAAGGCCACACCCTCTGCTCAGGGCTCAGTCTGTATGTGTGTGAAGCGATATGCTTTTTAAATTCTCAATTTAAATTCAGAATTGGCTTGATGTGACAATTCTGTATACTAACGTAAAAATTTTTTAATGTAGATTAACATAAAAGGGACTCTGTGAGAAACTCCCCAAAAGTAGCTTGATGTGAAAATCCCACAGATTAACACCTGTTTGAGGCTATATGCCAGAAAGGTACTTAAACCAAGGGGGGCCCTAGCTGCAGTCAGTCGTCCAGATGCCAATGTTGAACGTGGACTGTCGCCATGCCACCCTGACGAAGGACAGCCGAGAGGAGCATGCTGACGGGGCCCCCTTAAGCTGTATCCAGGCATGCCATAGGATCTGTGAGTGATAAGCTGCCTGTGTGATTGTTGCAACTAACTTGTGTGTCAGTCATGTCTTTCCTCTGGTGACAGTTGGTCTTGCTACCAATAAGTAGAATCCTCACAGCCACCTCAAGATTAGTCTCAAAGAGGCCACCAGCCATGCTGTCAAGTAGGAGTGTCCCACTTTAGTGGGAAGTCAAATTGGGGATGCCTGATTGACGTGGAACTCGGGCTTTACTGGGATAAGGAAGGGAAGAGAGGGGGGGTGGAGAGAAGCAAATGGTCACCTTTCCTGTGTGCCCTGCCTGGGAATCGAACCTGGGACTTCCACATGCTAGGTTGATGCTCTATTGCTGAGCCAACTGGCCAGGGCCAGGTCAGTTTTCAAATGTTACTCCTCAGGAAGCTTTCTATTCTCTCATGCCTGAAATCTTAACCTTCCCTCGACTACTCCCTATGTCTTTTCCCTGCTTCCTTCTCTCCATAGCTGTAAACCATCTGATGTTTTTACATCTTAATTTTTGTTTATAAACTGTCTTTATTCACTAGAATGAAGTTACATTAAGTGGATTTTTAAAATCAAGGTGTTGGAAGGTCCTCATTCTGGAGGATTCAGGAGAGAAACTGTCTCCTTGCCGTTTGCAGTTTTTATAGGCCATCTGCATTCCTTGGTCCATGGCCCTTCCTCTCATCACCCCAAACGGTTCCTTCCATCATCACATCTCTTACTACTGACTCTGACCCTCCTTCCCACCTCTTACAAGAAACCTTGTGATTGCATTGGGCACACCTGCATGTCTAGGTAATCTCATTTCAGGATCCTTAATAACATCATATTTGCAAAGTCCTTTAATCAGGAAAGGTAACATATTCACAGGCTTTGGGAATTAGGACATGGATGTTATTGGGACAATTATTCAGCCTATCACAAGTGGTTTTCAGCCATAGCTGAACCTTAAGATCACATGGGGAACTTAAAAATTCTCATGCCTTGGCTGTATCCCAGAACAATTAAATTAGAATTTCTGGGCTGGAACCCAGGCAGTCTGATAGTAAAAACTCAGGTGATTCCAGTATGCATACAGTGATGGTTAAAAATCATGTGTTGAGGTGCCAGGCTAGAATCTAGAATGTATGCTTAGAAATATCCCTAAAAGTAAAATCCCAAGAGCACCCTGATTTAGAACTCTTGCCTTTAAAAATAAGATAATTTATAGTTTATATTGTGTTAATGTGTTGGCGTTTCAAGTTAGAGAGATTGCAAATTTCTTGGATTTAGGGCCATGTTTTTCTTATCTTTGTTAGCAACAGTATAATGTGTGATAAATATTTGTTTAATGCATGAATAAATAATTAAAAAAACCCTTAACTGATAAAATTCTTCACCTCAACAGTGCCTACTATAAGATGCTTGCAATCTTTCTAATGTCTGTGGACACTTAAAACCTTGTTAGAGTTGTCAAGAGGGGTAGAGAATTGCTGAGTCACTTTGGTGGAAGAGGAAAACATCACTTGCCTGGTGGCTAACCCATTTTCTTCATGAATTTCCCCTTCTATGGTGCTCTAGTCTCCTAGTGCATCCAATGGGACAGTTTATTCATTCAGAGCAAGGGTCTTCCATATTCCCCAGAAACGTTGAATGTTATGATAGCACACATCTAGAGGATGTAACTCAAAGTAGTCTGGATCAAGGTTATTTCATCAACGTGGAGCAACTACTGTTTTTAAATGTATGGGAACTACCCCTGTATGGATGTATACTGTGAGGTTTTAAAGGGATATGATTCTACTTTGAGTGGGAGATGCTGAAGCCATCAACAGGTAGAAAAGGGCAGGTGATATTCAGAAGGAGTCAGTGAATCCATGCTCTTCTCCTCATCCATACTGCTGTGTCTACACTGGCTGTCACTCTTTTTTCATGAATATTCCAGGCAAGGCCAAATATCCTCTGAGAACTTTTGGTTGAGCTGGCTGTTTTTTCCTCTTGGATGCGCTTCCCCAAAATACCTGCTTAGCTAACTCCCTTGCCAAGTTTAAGTCTACCTCTGTGAGTTTACCCAGCATGGTCTTCTTCACTTTGCCCTGATCTCCTTCTTCTTTTTTTCTAAGGCATGAACAACAACCTAGTAACATTTAAATAGGATGCTTATCTTTGTTTTCTTTGTCTCCACCTTCTAGAATGTAAGCTCTGCAAAGGCAGGGCTCTTAATCTGTTTGTTCACCCATAGTTGGTTCTAAATAACTAGTTAAGGAATGACTAAATGGGAGGAAAGAACTCCAACAGGAAACAGAAGAACTAGAGAAATACAGAGGTTGAGGCTGGAAGACAAAAGCAGGGAAATGAGTGGTCAGAGCATGGTATGGGGCAGTAGGATGAATGCTCAGGGTCTGAGAGAGAGAGAGAGAGAGAGAATGCTTACATCCAAGTCAGTGGGAGAGAAGGTAGAGAAAAGTCATCTGTGAGAAAGGAAGTTGGGATGTCAATGCAGTTCTGATTCAAGTTAAAAGTGAGGAATTATGATCCAGTGAAAGAGACTTATTGCACCTGAGGAATCCAGACAAAGGCAGTAACTGACTTTGTGAATTAGGTGGAAATATGTAGGCACTAATCATTGATAAGCTAAAAGTACAGGGCATTGGAAAGAGGCTAGCGAAGACAAAAAGACTTCTAAGGAGAGCGTCTACAAGCAGTGCATGGAAAGAATTGTGCTTAATATATTTACACCTGAGCTGTTGCCCAAAATGGTAACTGTACAATTGAGTGCTTCAATTAAAGCTGAGCTGTGCTGACCATAGGATGTGAAAATGTAAGTATTATGGTACTTCTGGGAAATGTGGTTTGTGTGACATTTCCCTACTCTCTGCATCTCCTCTGACTTGTGTGTGTTAGACTCCTCTGAATAATCAGTGATTGCAGTGATTGTGTCTAGATCAGGGGTCCCCAAACTACGGCCCGCGGGCCACATGCGGCCCCCTGAGGCCATTTATCCGGCCCCCGCTGCACCTCCGATAGGGGCACCTCTTTCATTGGTGGTCAGTGAGAGGAGCACAGGATCCATCCTCATCCTGTATTCCGGGAGTACTGTATGTGGCGGCGCCACAAAGTGCAGCATGGCTCACGTACAGTACTACTTCCGGTGACGTGGGATGCACGCATCACGGCTCCAGAAGCGCGTCATATCACCTGTTACGACTAGCAGTGACAAATATGGAACCGCACATTGACCATCTCATTAGCCAAAAGCAGGCCCATAATTCCCATTGAAATACTGGTCAGTTTGTTGATTTAAATTTACTTGTTCTTTATTTTAAATATTGTATTTGTTCCCTTTTTTTTTTACTTTAAAATAAGATATGTGCAATGTGCGTAGGGATTTGTTCATAGTTTTTTTTTATAGTCCGGCCCTCCAACAGTCTGAGGGACAGTGAACTGGCCCCCTGTGTAAAAAGTTTGGGGACCCCTGGTCTAGATGATGGTAGAAGAAGCCAATTAAGAATAGCTCTAGGGAGGGAAGGAGGAGAGGGGGAGGGGGAGGGGGAGGGGCACAAAGAAAACTAGATAAAAGGTGACGGAGGACAATTTGACTTTGGGTGATGGGTATGCAACATAAGTGAATGACAAGATAATCTGGACATGTTTTCTTTGAATATATGTACCCTGATTTATTGATGTCACCCCATTAACATTAATAAAAATTTATATATATAAAAAAAGAATAGCTCTAGGAAAACTAGAAACAGGAGAAGCCCAAAACCAATGGTATGGGATAGCACAGCTCTACACACACACACACGCGCACAGACACACGCACGCGCACGCACATACACACACATACACACACACGCGCACAGACACACGCACGCGCACACACACATGCACATACTCCTATGATGACCACTCAGGACCAGGACCAGTAGGGACCATATTTTATACTATTGCTATTTGCCTCATAGAATTAACAATATGGTAAGTAAGCACTTGAAATTGATAATATTGATGTTTGGGGATGGCGGGTAGTAGGTACAGAAGCATTTTTTGCAAAAGGTTAGGAGGTTGGGTTTCAAAGGCAGTTGCTTTCATTGCTTACCCGCCCTACCTTGTACTGGAAAAGAGCAGGCAAGCTGAACCCAGCACTATTAGATAATACCACCAGATCAATCATGAAAGCCAGATTAGGTATCATTGCTTTATGTCTTACCAAGAGAAGGAACTTTAAATCTTACCCACCGTAATTTGGTCTGCAGTAAAGATGAGCAGTGGTTGTCTTTTTCCTTTTCTCATCTGGAGATATCAGGTCTAGCTCTCTCACAGGTTTGGTAACTTGGGAGGGTGAGGGAGAATGGATTGAAGGCTGCAAGACAGGTCGCACGGGCATAGAGCTACAGCTTCCTCCTTCAGTCTAATCTTCAGATGACTCCTTCTGAAATGGCTCTTAAACATAAGCACGTGGCTGCTAACACTAGTGTGCAAAGTCTTTTAAAGTCACAGCACCTTTTCGCCTGGTCCCTGAATCTCACTGATGAGCTTTGATCCCAGACATCATCTCAATTTTGTTTGTCTTTGATTGTGGACATAATGGATATGTTGTTATTTTCTGTAAACTCTACAAGTACATCTTAAATAACTTAATTAACATTGATGGTAATTAATAGGGAGGAAATTGGCCTCATGAAAAAAAATACAGATATGTCATTATGCACTGAAGGCTAGAAACGGAAAGAGGTAAGTATGGAATGCTGTTTTTTAAGATCAATAAGACCAGGCTCCATTTATGTGCTTGTTGCAAAGTAGAATACTTACCCTGATGAGTCACGTTGAGAAGAACATTATGGGAATAGCTGAAATCCTCTTCATTAGTAAAATCTCACAGCAAGCTTTTCTATTCCAAGTTACTTACTCCTTAGTGCTTTGGGAAAACAGAACTTTAAAATCTAGAAAATAGAACATTATGGTCTCTCTGACCCAAAACTTATACGAAGGATAAAAAGAGAACAACCTAGAGGATATCATTGGATTAAACACCAAGCATGTTAGCCCTTTGAGTATGTACTATACCAAAAAAACAGCAAGAGAAATATTTGCTTTGTTAAAATAAAAATACATAGAATTTATAATGTTCATTATTTCTAGAAGTTGCCAAATGGAAATCATTTACAATAATTTTTAGCTCTCTAAATAAAAATTATGAGAGCAAAACAACTCAGTATTCTGGATATCATACTGATAATTCTAAGAAAAGAACACAGGCCAATAGGCAGAAGACTGTTTTCCAAGCCTGTCCTGTGATTTTATTTGTCACCTGACAGGAACCAAAAGGACAAATGTTCTCTCGTCTTATATCCTGCCAGGCTTCTGGTGTGGACACAATATAAACAATGGACAATTTTACTAGTTTTATTGAGCTCTATTAATGTGTCCATTAGTGAGCACTTGAGGCTGCCTGTCTACAAAAAACATGATGACAGAGAGAATTGAAGAGCAAGGACTAAAATATGTCCCCAAATCTGAGGCATTAGATACAAGTTTTGAATGTGAAAGAGTCAGGAAAATGGAGGCAGGAAGAATAGCAAAGAAAGAATCTTGTGGAATTTCAGAGAAATTATTCTGTGTCTCAGGCAATTTTATTTTCATCAGACTCAATAAGGTAGAATGAAAATGGTAGCTATGGAGCTGGTCCCAGAATATAGAAAAGGGAAGCTGGCCAGGAAGACGGCTGGAGGAGAGATGTGGAAGCTGTTGGAAGAGAGTCCAGCAGCCAAAAATAGAATTGATTCTTGTGTTTGGTCCAATTTCTAGGTAAAGCTTCCTTTTGTGCAAGGAAGAGTGAAAATATATTTCTTGTTGCCAGGCTGACTGGCCAGAATCCAACTCATCCTTTGGTTGCTAACAACCTATACACCTTTACAAACCCAGGTCTTGATAGTACAGTGCATTGGGGACACCTGGCTCCATCTAGTGCCTTATCTTGATGCTGGGAATAGTGAAGTTAAAAGCATTGTCTTTCTGATAAAACAGTTTGGGGAAGGCAAGAAATGGTATTTTCTTGTGTTAAAAACCTGCTTAGTTTGGGGTTGTTGGTCAAGGGCAGTTTTTGAGGCTTCCTACCATCTCCAATGGCAACTATAAAGATATCTGCAGATAGATTAAATTAATTTTACCTCTTTTTTCCTTTTGGCTACTCTTTCAGGTTAGGACATTTATCAGGGTCCATTACCTGCTATTTACATTGGCGTGTTACTTAAATCTCCTTGGGCCTTGAAAATGTGAAGCCTTGAGGAGAAATGAATCATAGATTTTTAGGGTTTGAAAGTGACAGCGAAGGTCAACATTTATCATTTTTATTTACTGTAAGGTTCTTGAGACATTTCACAAAGATCATTATGCCTACGCTGGAGAATGAAGTGAGACTAAAGAATAAAGTCTATCCACCGTGAGGACTAAATTTGCTCTAAGGGCTCTATTCCCTGCTTTGGGTTTTTGTTGTTTAGCATTATGAACAGAATCTAATCACCTGGGATAATGGGGAAGTAACATCCTTCATTGGGTCATTAGTACTTTCAGGAGTAAACATGGCAATATGCCCAGCTGCCATCGGGGGGGGGGGGGAGGTTGCAGGCAGGAGCTGGGCTGTGCAGTGTCATGGGAAAGCAATGTTTACATCAGCACTTTGTTGCTGAAACACAGGAAGCCCCATAGCTGGAGCTGGCCCCATAACAGGTGGCTGGACTTCTGTACACACTTAACATAGACATTCATAATTTCCTAGAGAGCTTGGGAAATCTCTGAGAAAAGTAAGACATTTCTAACCTTTAGTAGCAAAAAAAAAAAAAAAAAAAATTCTAGAATATACTTGTATTATGCCAAAATCTGCTACTGAAATTTAACATGTGATAGCATCAGAAGGCTGAGGAGCAAAGTGGATTTTACTGGGTCATTTAAAGATCCTGTTCAGAAATTGTACTGTGTTGTAGACTGCCTTGAAAAAGGACTCCAGAGCCTTTCTTTCTTTTTTTAAAATTAAATTTATTGGGGTGACACTGGTTAACAAAATTATACAGGTTTCAGGTATACAATTGTACAAAACATCTCTCTACACTGTATTGTATACTCACCCCCAAGACAAGACCCCATCCACTACTATTTATCCCCCTAGTCTTTCTAACCCAAGGATATCCCATAGCTGAGAGGCAAGATAGTGTGGGAATGAGAAGTCGTGTCTGTGTACACGCACCATCAATTGAATGGAACAAGAGAAGACACTGTGCTAGCCCCTGGAGATGGAAAGACAAAGAAGACTTAGTTCCTGCCTGGAGAGGGAAAACAGAAGACAGGTCAATCTATATAGATGTTCTACTGCCGGTGTAACTTGTGTTTTCTTTTCTCTGTTCTAGTTGGAGAAGGGCTGAAGTATGGCCTTCATCACCCTTGGGAGAATCAATCCCTTTTCAGGCACTGAAGGTAGCACTCTTTTCCCAAAGGTAGGCATAGGCCCACTCTCCCTGCCCCAGTTTGACTTCCCATGCCAAGGAGGCAAATGGGGTTGATGTCCTTGAACAGGTGGGCAGAAAGCTCTGTTCTCCAGGATAAACAATGTAATCAGAAGTCTTTGGGATGCCTCTCCACGTGGCCACCTCGGGGTCTGGTGTGTGGCTTGATTGCCTGGGAAAGGAGGTGTAACTGAGACCCTGGCGTTTGAGGGGATGAAAAGGGAAAACTGTTTTTACTCTAGATGATGAGAGCCTCGAGGAGGAAAGGGGAGTGGAGACTGAGTCTGTAAGAGCAGACACTGAACTGCCTCTGACACAGTATTCCTCACTTGGCTGATGCCCAAGTGATGGTGAATCCGAGGTTCTCAAAACCTTGGGAATCCAAACCTGGGACATTTGTGGCTGGGTTTAATTTCCAGGGAGTAAATTCACTCCTCCCCCCTTAAAATTCCATGAATGACCTGTGGGAAGACTTGGAGCCTTGGAGCCCTGCCCCCAATCCTCAGCACAGGATATCCCAAGTCAGCTAGCTCGCCTACTGAGCTCCTCACCGCTGCGCCTCTGAGTCCCACTTCCTCTGCTCCTCCTTCCTCGTCTCCTTTTATGTTAGTGGAGGTCTTTATTCCCTTGGTGGAAGTCAGGCCTTCCTATCCTTTTCAGAATATTTCATAATTATCTCTCTCAAGCTTGTATGTTTGACTGTGACTCCTTGATTCTGGACTTCTCATTAAGATTCAGGCATTAAAAATTTTTAAGAGCAAAACCTCTTTCAGCTCAAATCCTCTGTTGGTGTCTCACCTCCTTCAAGGCCTAACTTTTTAAAGCTGTGTATGTGCCTGCCTCAACCTCTACTCATTTTGGCTTCTGTCCCATCAAGCCACCAAACCTGCTCTCATTAAAGTCACCCATGTCTTCTCTGTCACTAAAGCCAGTGACAGTTTTCATTCTTCATCTTATGTGACCACTTATGACATGCCCTCTCTCATGAAGCATTCTCCCCCTGGGCTCCAATGAAGCAGCGCCCAAGTCTTCCTCCACTTTGCTGTTCCCTGCCTTTTGACCCCTCCTTTCTCTGGCCATTAGCCATTGAAATCACTCAAGCTTTGGACCTACCCTTTTCTTTCTTCTCACTAGGCATAATCAGCCACGTCTTGAGTGAAACTGTTAGTTTACTGGTTCAATGTTTTACCTCTCCTTTTAGAGCCAACTCACCTCTTTTTTTCCCCAGGGACCCACCTCCCTTATGCCCAGTGTGTCTGGTCTTGATGGGATTGCCAGTCAAGGTGCCCTACTCTTTCTTAAACAACAAATCAGAATTTCACTTCTCGGAATATTTGTCTTAAATACCAGAGGAGGGAGAGTATTTGGAGCTAAAATTTCCTATGATGTGGTACTCTGAAGTTACTGTCCATTGATTCCACTGCCTTAATCCCCAGAACTGACCTGGGACTTTTCTTCTGAGGCTTTAAATGGTGTGTGTGTGTGCGCACGCGCACATGCACGTGCTATACTATCCTTATTTTTTATTATTTTGTTTTGTATTTTTCTGAAGTTGGAAACGAGGGAGGCAGTCAGACAGACTCCCACATGCACCCAACAGGGATCCACCCAGCACACCTACCAGGTGGCGATGCTCTGCCCATCTGGGGCATCGCTCTGTTGCAACCAGAGCCATTCTAGCACCTGAGGCAGAGACCACAGAGCCATCCTCAGCGCCCGGGCCATCTTTTGCTCCAATGGAGCCTTGGCTGCGGGAGGGGAAGAGAGAGACAGAGAGGAAGGAGAGGAGGAGAGGTGGAGAAGCAGATGGGCGCTTCTCCTGTGTGCCCTGGCCGGGGATCGAGCCCGGGACTCCCACACGCCAGGCCAAACTATCCTTATATTCTTGTGCTAAATTCACTTTAAACTATCTGAGGAGGATTTCTAATTCTTGAAACCCCCCCCCAAATTTTGACCAATATAACTGTGTGGCCTCAAATTTTATCTCTAGACAGTTGAATTTCCAATGATGGCTCTAGCCCAGAACACTCCTTTGAGATTGACTATTATTTCCATTTAACTGCTTGACATCTCCAAAGCACCTTAAATTCAATGTGTCCAAGACTGAACTCAGGGTCTACACTTTAAATCTTTCTCTCTTCTCTGAAGGGTGCTATCATCCACCAGTTAAGAAAGTCTGAGGCCAAGATATACCTCATACATCCCCTGCTACATGTTTAAGGTATCACAGTGGTTCCCAACCCCCGGGCCGTGGACTGGTACCAGTCCATGGGCCATTTGGTACTGGTCCACAGAGAAAGAATAAATAACTTACATTATTTCTGTTTTATTTATATTTAACTCTGAACGATGTTTTATTTTTTAAAAATGATCAGATTCTCTCTGTTACATCCGTCTAAGAACTCTTGATGCTTGTCTCGGTCACGTGATACATTTATCTGTCCCACCCTAAAGGCTGGTCTGTGAAAATATTTTCTGACATTAAACTGGTCCATGGCCCAAGAAAGGTTGTGGACCACTGATGTATCAAGAAATTTTTTAGATTTTACTACCTAAACCTCTCCCAAATCTGTCTACTTCTCTGTCTTCTATTATCTTCCTAGTCCAAGTTACCAACATCCTTCTCTTGGATGAATGTAGAAGCCTACTAAGCTGATGTCCAATATTCACTGTTTTCTTCTTCTATTCCTTTCTCAACATTGTAGCCAAAATAATATTTAAAAAATGCAAACCTGGTGGTATTATCCCTGTTAAAAACCTTTCAATGGATTTCCATTCCTTTGGGATAATGACCCAAATTCTTAACATATCTTAAAGGACCCTGCACGGGAACTTGTGTTTCCCATCGGAGCAATGGTTCAGTATTCACTAATTCAACACAGCAACTTTATGGAACATAAAAACTCTGAATAATGAGAATCAGCTGTTCTTTTGTTATTTTGAGTGAAGAATAGATGAAATAGAACTATATTAGTTTTTACAGATTGTAGAAGTATTCATAAGGTTCAATGGTTAATGCTAAAGCTTTGTAGATTCTCTGACAGAGGTTAGCATAGTCAGGCCTGCTTCTAACATTTTTAAATAAGAGGATAGTTCTGCCACTCCTATTCCCTTCCTGCACTTTGCAGCACCTTGCGTGTATGTATGCACACTTCAAACTTCATGTCAACACTCCATTCATACTTTCTTCTCAATATTGGAAGCCCTCACACCAAATACCTACCCCTTGATGTGTTGTTGTATTTGCTTTGCTAGTATTTTGTTTAGGACTTTTGCATCTGTATTCATTAGGGATATTGGTCTGTAGTTTTTTTTATTTATTTTTATTTTTTTTGTATTGTCCTTGCCAGGTTTTGGTATGAGGTTAATGTTGTCCTCATTAAAGGTGTTCAGAAGTATTGCTTCTTCTTCAACTTTTTGGAAGACTTTGGGAAGGCTAGGAACCAAATCTTCTATGAATGTTTGGTAGAATTCACTAGTGTAGCCGTCTGGTCCTGGACTTTTATTTTTTGGAGGTTTTGATAGTTGTTTCTATTTTCTCCCTGCTTATGGATCTATTTAGGCTTTTTACTTTTTCATGACTTAGTCTAGGAAGACTGTATAGTTCCAGAAATTTACCTATTTCTTCTAGATTGTTGAATCTGGTGCCATGTAGATTTTCATGGTATTCTACAATGGTCTTTTGTATATCTATATCTGTGGTAATTTCTTGTCTTTCATTTCAGATTTTGCTTATATGAGTCCTTAGTGAGTCTTGCCAGGGGCTTGTCAATTTAATTTATCTTTTCAAAGAACCAGCTCTTTGTTGTATTAATTTTTTCTATAGTTTTTCTGTTCTCTATTTCATTTATTTCCACTCTCTATTCCCTTTCTTCTGCTGGTTTTTGGTGACTTTGTTCTTCTTTTTCTAGTTCCTTAAGATGTGATGTTAAGTTGCTTGCTTGGGCTCTCTCTTGTTTCTTTCTTTCTTTTTTTTTTGTATTTTTCTGAAGCTGGAAACAGGGAGAGACAGTCAGACAGACTCCTGCATGCGCCCGACCGGGATCCACCCGGCACGCCCACCAGGGGTGATGCTCTGCCCACCATGTGGTGATGCTCCGTCCCTCCGGAGCGTCGCTCTGCCACGACCAGAGCCACTCTAGTGCCTGGGGCAGAGGCCAAGGAGCCATCCCCAGCACCCGGGCCATCTTTGCTCCAATGGAGCCTTGGCTGCGGGAGGGGAAGAGAGAGACAGAGAGGAAGGAGGGGGAGGGGGGGAGAAGCAAATGGGCGCTTCTCCTATGTGCCCTGGCCGGAAATCGAACCCAGGTCCCCCACACGCCAGGCCGACGCTCTACCGCTGAGCCAACCGGCCAGGGCCTCTCTCTTGTTTCTTGATATAAGCCTGTAATGATATGAACTTCCCTCTTGTTACTGCTTTTGCTGCATCACAGAAATTTTGATTCATGATATTGTCATTTTCATTTGTCTGTATATAGTTTTGATCTCTGCTTTTATTTTTCTTTGACCAAGTCATTTTTTAGAACTATGTTGTTTAATTTTCACATTTTTGTGTTTATTTATTTTTTTGTAGTTGAATTCTAATTTCAAAACCTAGTGGTTTGAGAATATGCTTAGTATAATTTCAATCTTTCTGAATTCGTTGATGTTAGTTTTTTTGCCCAATATATGGTCTATTCTTGATAATGTTCCATGTACACTAGAGAAAAATGTATACTCTGAAGTTCTGGTATGAAATGTCTTGTAAATGTGTATTATGTCCATTTGGTCTAGTGTTTTGTGTAAGGCTGATATTTCTTATTCATTTTCTGTTTGGATAAGTGATCTAGAACCATCAATGGTATATTGAGATCTCTAAGTATGATTTTGTTTTTGCTTCTACTTTTAGATCAGTTAGAAGATGTTTTATATATTTTGGTGCATGTATATTAAGAAATGTTATGTCTTCTTGATACAATGTCCCCTTTATCATTACAAAATGTTCATCTTTGTCTCTGGTTATCTTTGTTGTCTTGTAGTCAGCATTATCAGATATGAGTATGGCTACACCTGCTTTTCTTTGGATATTATTTGCTTGGAAAATCATTTCCCAACCTTTCACTTTGAATCTATTATTGTCCTTGTGGCTTAGATGTGTCTCTTCAAAGTAGCATATGGTTGGATTTTGCTTTTTGTTCTAATCTGCTATTCTGTGTCTCTTTATTGGTGAGTTCAATCCATTTACATGTAGGGTAATTATTAACACTTAAGGGTTTCCTATAGCTATTTTATATATTGCTTTCTAATAGCTCTGTATCTCTTTTGGTTCTCCTCTTTTGTGTTTCTGTTAGTTGTTTTTGTTTGATTGTATTCCATACTTCTTTCCCTTGTTTCCTCTTTTGTAAAGCTATGTGTTTCAATTGTGACATTTTTGTGGGTGGTTACCATTAGGTTATTAAAAGAAAAATTGTCATATTTACAAGAGTTCATTATCTCATGAGTGCTTCTACACTCCATCCTCCTTTGCTACTGCTGATCTTTATCCTCTCCTCTTTTATGTTATTGTTGTCACAGATTATCCTTGTTTTTATTGTGATCTTGTTGAAGTATTTTACTTGTAGCTTTGTTTTGTTTTGTTCTTTGTATTGGTTAAATAACCCCCTTTAGTATTTCCTGCAGTGGCCATTTTCTGGTGAAAAATCCCCTCAGCTTCTCTATGTCTATAAACATTTTTATTCTTCATATTTGAAGGATAGCTTTGATGGATATAGTATTCTTGGCTGAGTAGTAATTACACTCTCAGTACTTGAAATATTTGGGTTCACTATCTTCTGGCTGATAGAGTTTCTACTGAGAATTCTGATGATAACCTAATGAGCCTTCTTTTATATGTTATATTCTTCTTTTCCCTAGTTGCCTTAAGGATTCTTTTTTGTCATTAATCTGTGACAATTTCATTACAATGTGTCTTGGAGGAGGTCTGTTTGGGTGGAGGTAACTCGGTGTTCTGTTTGCTTCTTGGATTCAAGGTTCAAACTCTTTCCACAGGCTTTGGAAGTTATTATAAATTATTTGTTTGAAATATCCATGATTCTTATATTGCTCTTTCTGATGGAGTCAGACAATTCTTGTAGGGCTGTCTTATTTTTTAAAAATCTGTGAGTCTCTGTATTCTTCTCTCTGTAGTACCTCTTGTTTCCTGTCTTCAGTGTGACTGATTCTGTCCTCTCTATGGCCTGTTCTATTAGCTCAGCTTGCTACTTCATTTTTCAGTTCATATATTAAGTTATTCATCTCTGTTTGATTCATTTTTATAGTTTCAATCTCCTTGGTAAGTACTCTTTTTGCTCATTAATTTGTTTTTGAGCTCACAAAATTTCCTGTCAGTGTTTTTTTGTATCTCATTGAGTATTTTTAGATTTCCGTTTTGAATTCTTTGTCATTTAACTCCAAGATTTTCACATAGTTGAGATTTTTTTTCTAGAGATTTTTCATCATCTATCTGAACTACATCTCTGTCTTGTGTATCCATAATATTTAATTTCTTTTTACTTGATGGCATTTGAGAGTAGTATTGTTAATAACTCTAACAAGAGATAACTAAAAACTGAAAATAAATAAAAATACAGTGAAAAAATGAAAATTCTAAAAATAATGACAAGTAGAAAAAGACTACCGAAAACAAGCAAGAACTGAGAAAAAACAGAAAAAATGAAATATAAAACAAACAAAACATCACAAGAAATAAGAGTAAAAATATAATAATTTGAAGAAAAATGAAGTTCACATGAGAAAAAAAAAGAAAAAAAAGAAAAGAAAAGGAAGAGAGGAAGAAAAGAGTAAAAGAAAAAGTATTAAAACTAAAACCCTCATAAAAAATAAGAATAAAAAATATAAAAACTAACGATAATGAAATTCAAATGAGAAAAAGAGAAAGAGGAAAAAGGAAAGAAGGAAAATGAAAAAAGAAAAAATATATTTTTTTCAGTTTTGAGGTTTTTTTTCTTTTTCCAGTAGGTATTGCTATATTATAAGTTTTGGCTCTGTGAGATTCTTGGGTGGAGCTCTGCTGAGACATTGCTGTTGTAATGATTTAGGCAGGGCCACAGTCATGTTGATGGGAAGGCTCATTGTTAGGACTGTACAGTTTCAGCTTTATGGCTTTGTGGCTTTACGGCTTTGTAGTTTTGTGGCTCTAGCAATGGCAGTCTCAGGTCTTCAGGCACCCTTCCCCATATCCCAACAGACCAGAGGATCAAACATAGGGCACCTCTGTCTCTCAGGAGAGAAAGTGCCCCAGAGAGTCAGCTGTGTAGGATAGGCCATGGCCACTCTTTTTTTTTATATTTTATTTTTTTAATGGGGAAACATCAATAAATCAGTATACATATATTCAAAGATAACATGTCCAGGTTATCTTGTCGTTCAATTATGTTGCATACCCATCACCCAAAGTCAGATTGTCCTCTGTCACCTTCTATCTAGTTTTCTGTGCCCCTCCCCCTTTCCCTCTCCCTCTCCCTCTCCCCCTCCCCCTGTAACCACCACACTCTTATCAATGTCTCTTAGTCTCACTTTTATGTCCCACCTACGTATGGAATAATGCAGTTCCTGTTTTTTTCTGATTTACTTATTTCACTTCGTATAATGTTATCAAGATCCCACCATTTTGCTGTAAATGATCCGATGTCATCATTTCTTATGGCTGAGTAGTATTCCATAGTGTATATGTGCCACATCTTCTTTATCCAGTCATCTATTGACGGGCTTTTTGGTTGTTTCCATGTCCTGGCCACTGTGAACAATGCTGCAATAAACATGGGGCTGCATGTGTCTTTACGTATCAATGTTTCTGAGTTTTTGAGGTATATACCCAGTAGAGGGATTGCTGGGTCATAAGGTAGTTTTATTTTCAGTTTTTTGAGGAACCACCATACTTTCTTCCATAATGGTTGTACTACTTTACATTCCCATCAACAGTGTATGAGGGTTCCTTTTTCTCCACAGCCTCTCCAACATTTGCTATTACCTGTCTTGTTAATAATAGCTAATCTAACAGGTGTGAGGTGGTATCTCATTGCAGTTTTGATTTGCATTTCTCTAATAACTAAGGAAGATGAGCATCTTTTCATATATCTGTTCACGGCCACTCTTCATACCATGAGGTGAGTGAGGTGAGATCTGGGAGGCTGGAGAGGGGTGCACTTTGGTTCTATTTCTGATACTGCACAAAGTGCTGGCCCTGGATAGAGCAGGGGCTGCACACTTCCAGCCAATTGGCCTAAGCACCATGCTCGCTAAACTTTGCAGGCTAAGTATGAACAGATTGAGCATGGCTCAGTGCCATGTGGGCCAAACTCATGGGCTAATTGCTCACAGATTGAGTATACCCCAGTACTGTTCAGGCCAAACTCCATGGGCTAAGCATGTGCAGGTCGAGGGAGCACTACAGGCTGTGTGCATGCCTAGTGCTGGAGATCACAAGTGGAACCTAGCAATAGGTGGGCAGACCATGGGAACTGGGTGTGTCCTGCTCTTGGTTGCACCCACCTTAATTCAGCTCCTTTCCCCCTGCCCCTCAGTCTCTATGCCTCCTCTGGCTCCCAAACAAAGCCCACACTAAAAGTGCCTCCCCTCCCTCAGATCAGCAAGGAAAGAGAAAAGTTTGGTACTCTGGCTTCTCTCCTTTCCAGAGTCCACCAATAAAGTGTTTTATTTTTTGCCTCCCTTTTCAACCTGCCCTACCTTCAGTCCCTTCAGTGCGCAGATCTTTCAGGTGTGGCTGCAAGCCCAGCTGAAGTTTCTTCGCTGTTTTATAGTTGTTCAATTTGTTGAAATTTCAAGGGGAGAGATCAGGAGTATCTCTCATGCTGCCATTTCTCTGATGTCACTCCAATTTTTTTTATATCTTAATTTTTGAATCTGTGAAATGGAAATAATAAAAAATTCTCTCTCATGGTATAATTATAAGACTAAATGAGTTTACACTTGTTAATATTTAGAACAGTGTTTGGTTCATAATAAGGAATAAAGAAGGCATTTATTTATGGTAGGTTTTTCTATAAAGAAACTATACTTTCAGAACAGTCTCTCTCTTCCTGACTCTATCTTTGTTTCTCTCTCTCTTACAATAAGACAATTCTTTTGGAAAAACCACCTTCAGAAAGCAGGTCTCTGTAAAACAAATCCCATTTCACCACGGGAGATGTTACTGAAGTGAAGTGATAACAGGTTCCATTTGGATACACACACCAAATAATGTTGCTTTTTATTTTTGGTAAATTTTTTGCATCCTCTTGAGCCCCATTCTGCTGAATACATAAAAACAAGTCAAATTTAATCTAAACAAAAATTTTATTCTTCTTCAAAAACTTAAAACAGTAGGACACAGTCTCTTTCAGATAATTGCTAACATCTTTCAGTTTTTCTAACCTTTCTAAACTCATTTACAGGATAGAGTCTTGGTGTATGGGGTTGGAGGTGAGACTTGGACATTCTTAAAGTGGTGAGAAGAGGGAGGATTGAGTCTCACTGTGGGGCGTTATCCTTTCCTCTGGACCTCTGATTTCTGAAGTCGCTCTTATCAGCCTGATGTGGCCATTTAATGCTCATTCCTATAGTTGGTTAATTTATGATGGATTCTGTCAGCCTGACTGTGCCCTAGCTTAGTCCTTGCTGGCTCTTGCTCACTACCTGAGGTCTAGTTGTGACTCCCTTTAGCTCTCTTTCTGAGTGACTCTGGGCTATAGCAGCGTTTCCATCAGTTACAACAAACCCTCAGATTATTTCCTGGGATGGACCATCCGTGACTTCCAACCCTGCAACCTCTTTGTATGGGGGACTATTCAGACTCTTCCATTCCACATGGGAACCCAGGGCTACTTGGGTGCCCTCCCTTAGATACTTTCTCTTCCCAAACACACTGTGTTGTCAGTCCCAATCTGTAGCAGCAGGTTGGGCTGGGCACATAAAGGTGTGTGTTCTTTTAGTTGCACACAAGAATGTGGCCACAGTTCCTCTCTGTTTTAAGTTTTCTGTTCAACCTAATTATCATTGTCATTATCTCTGAGTCTCTGGAGTGTGTGGTCAGGGAGGCCTTTCTTCACTGCCTACTCTTCTCCCCTCCTCCCTGCACATCTCCAAATCCAAAGGGACTGGAAAGAACAGACTTTTCAGCTCCCCTTTTGTGTTGTGGGACATTTTCCATGTCATATTCATTTGTTTAATGAGGGGATCTTCCCTATTCCCCTCTCCTGGAGCTAAGGGAAGAATGCAAATACAGTACGTTGACTATTCCAGTGGTACTAATGATGGGAGCTTGTATTTCTGATCAAAGACTTGGCTGTTGATATAAGCCATCACAACCCCTGAAGGAAAGATAGAACAATCATAAAACTATAAAAACTTATGTAATAGAGCTGTGCTAAACTTTAAGAATTCATTGTAATGCACTTTATACTTTGATGTATGTAAAGAATTCCACAAGAATTACTTTAGCATATAAAATGGAACTGAATTGTATCATAAATTAGACCTCTTTAAAACAAATGTCCTAACATATTAAGCATTCATTAAATATTTAATTAGCTAAAATTTAGCCTGATTTTTAAGAATGTGGTTAAGTCTCCTATGGGCAGGATAGTGATTAATCCATACTGTTACCAATAATGTATTCTTTAAAAAGTTATTTAACTCTCTGTATCTAAAATGCCCTGTTTATAAAATGGAAGTATTAATAATACATACATTATAGAGTTATTGTGAGGATTAGACTTGAACAGCTCCTGACACATAATTGGTATTATATTAACATTTACTATATTCTTTATGATTTGGGTAGGCTGAGTCTCATCATCTTAACTGATGCTTTCCCTTCACTGCTACAAAGATGGGCACTAAAATTTATCTTTTGATTACTATTCATTTTATTATTTTTTATTATATGTTATTGTAGATTACCTATGATATCTGTAGTTGTATGGGTTTGGAAAACAAAAGTACTTTGCCTTTATGTAGCAGTTCATTTTATTCCTTCACTACTTTTTTAGAGGACCAAGGTCCTATTCACTGAGGTATGCCACAGTTCTTTCTGTCTCTTTCTTTCTGTCAAAGTTCATTCAGCACTTAATACTTCAGGTTTTATGATGATTTTTGTCATTGTAATACCTGAATCTATTTATGTACAAAATTGTTTCAAGTGGTAGAAGATGCAGTGCCATAGCATTCACTAAGTATAACTATAACTCCAAAGGTTGTAAGAAAAATAAGAAAAGTTAGAAGATTGTTGGGTATTGGAGGAAGGAAGGAGCTTTAAAGCATCTTCCTGTTTAAATTCGCATTTCTGGGATTACACTTGTTTGTTCACTAGTTGATTATTTCCTTTTCTAAATTGTTCCTGTCTTTTGTCCATTTATCTGTTGGGGTTCTTACTGGCTTGCACCTTGATTTACATGTGCTCCTCGCAATTATTAATATCCTGTTTGTCATATTTATGGTATTTGTTTTTACCAGTTGTCTTTTGATTTCAGATTTTAAAAAGTTTTGAAATTTTACATAACAAAACCTGTTTTCCATGTGTTTTGAGACTTTTATGTTACTTTTAAGGTTGGAAAATTTTCCTCTCTGTAGAGATTTGGTAGTCACTTATATGGTCCCAAAGTTAGTAAATTTTGACTTTATTTTAAGGCATTTAATTCTTCTATTTCTTTGGAGCTTATACTGGTCATTGTTTGAGATATACATAAGCTATTTTTTTTTCTTTTAACCAGAGGAAAAACTGTGGTAAAACCATTTATTGAAGTCATGGTATACCTTCTATCAGACAATAGTTTGCTCTATACTTTCACTGTCCAAAACAGTAGCGGTAGCTGTATGTGACTCTTGAGCACTTGAAATCTGGCGAGGCCAAGCTGAGATATGCTATAAGTTTAAAATATATATTGGACGTTAAATACTTGGGTCAACAACAATAAAAGAGTGTAGAACACCATAATAATGCTTTATTATTTATGACATGAAGAAGTGATGTGCCATGGCTGGTTGGCTCAGTGATAGAGCATCGGCCTGGTGTGCAGAAGTCCTGGGTTCGATTCCCGGCCAGGGCACACAGGAGAAGCGCCCATCTGCTTCTCCACCCCTCCCCCTCTCCTTCCTCTCTGTCTCTCTCTTCCCCTCCCGCAGCCGAGGCTCCATTGGAGCAAAGATGGCCCGGGAGCTGGGGATGGCTCCTTGGCCTCTGCCCCAGGCGCTGGAGTGGCTCTGGTTGCAACAGAGCGATGCCCCAGAGGGGCAGAGCATCGCCCCCTGGTGGGCAGAGCGTCGCCCCCTGGTGGGCATGCCGGGTGGATCCCGGTCGGGCGCATGCGGGAGTCTGTCTGACTGTCTCTCCCCATTTCCAGCTTCAGAAAAATACAAAAAAAAAAATTAAAAAAAAAATAAATTAAAAAAAAAGAATAAAAAAAGAAGTGATGATATTTTGGGTGTAAAATATATCAAAAATAATACATATTATTAATAACAAATAATGTAAAAACATTAAAATTAATTTTATTTTTAAAGTGTGGGTATTAAAATTTTTAAAATTATATATATGGCTCATGTTACATTTCTGTTTGACAATTGCTCTATATATTAGAATATTTTTCTACATATTGATTTTTTTTCTCAAGGTTGTTTACAGATTTAATGATTATAGCTTTATAATATGTTTTTAGATGTGGTTAAACTAGTTTCTTTAATTTATATTCTTTATTATTTTTTCCTCATTTTTTTCTATTCATTTTTTTAGATAATTTAAACATTTAACTTAAACAAGTTCCAAGAAAATTAAATCTCTTTGGAAATCTGATTTAAATCTTGAAAAATTTTAAGTTGATTTTTAAAGAAGTGACATATTTACAAGACTGTCTTTTTTCCATAAGAAAATGGACTTTTCCTTTTATTTATTTTTTTAAATATGTTTCAGCAAACCTGGTGTTTTCATTATATACATTATATATTTTTATTCCTTGGATCATTGTTAGGTATCATGTTTTTATTGCTTATTATAAATGTGAGTTATTATTGCAATATATCTTCAAACTGGTTAGTGTTGTTTTACTGAAGGTGACCTTTGAGAATGTGTCTTGGGCTCTGGCTGAGTGGCTCAGTGGTTATAGTGCTGTCCCGATATGCCAAGGTTGTGGTTTGATTCCCAGTCAGGGCACATGACAAGTAACAACCCACAAATGCATAAATAAGTGGAACAATAAATGGATGTTTCTCTCTTTCCCTTCCTCTTTCTCTGGTTCTAAAAAAACAATAAAAAAAAAAAAAAGAAAGGGAACTATACCTTGTAACTATTTTTACTTAACTTTTAAAAAATTAATTTTAATAGCATTTCAGCTGATTCTTTTGAGTTACTCCCCTTTTAAAATTAAAACACTATATTACAGTAAGCTCCAAATGTGCTTCTTGAGTTTTCTCTAAAATTCTAGGTATAAAAATATAATTTTTGAAAATAGTAGAATGTTTAGGTGTATAGACCTGTTATTAATTTTAGATGGAATTTTATCAGAACTTATCTGTAATACTAGAAATCACAGAAGTAAAATGTCTTGCTTGTGTGTCTTATTTCCAAGGACTTGATCCAAGGACTCAGAGAAATAGTATATGATTCCAAGAGCACAGCTAGTAAATGCACTCGGGACAGGGTGTGTGTGTGTGTGTGTGTGTGTGTGTTGGACAGGGTGTGTGTGTGTGTGTAAGACTAGTTGTAAGAAACATTGTTGACTTCTGATAGTTACCTTTTGCTGAGTGTTGAGGCTGCATTCACTACCTCAGATAGTTACAAGGACTAGCTAAATATCTTCCCAATTAGGATTTCACCTTGAAACTCTCAGCCTTTTTCTTGACTCTGTGAGAGCCCGAGGTTTCAGTTTCATTCTTGCTGCATGATTACAGGAATTCAATTTTTATTTGGTCTTAAACATCTTTCCTTTCTGCTCTCTGCCGATATCCTTTTACTAATGCTTTTAAAAGGCTTTCTGTCTTTTGGGGTAGCATGAGTAACACTTTTATTTCATTAAAATAGTTTATTTTTTAAGAGGTATATTATTTCCTTTACTCTTTTCTATTTTATTTAGAAAATTAAATTTAATGGGGCGACAATGATTAATAAGAGTACATAGGTTTCAGGTAAACATTTCTATAGCATTTGAACTATTGATTGTGTTGTGTGCCCATCACCTAAAGTCAAATCATTTTCCATCACGGTATATTTATCTCTCTTTACTCCCCTCCACCAGCACCCTCCAACCTCTTCCCCATGGTTACCACTTCACTTTTATCTGTGTCCATGAGTCTCATTTGTATATCTCACCTATGTGTGAAATTATGCAGTTCTGAGCTTTCTATGATTTACTTATTTCACCTAGTATAATGTAGTTTATTTTATTTATTTATTTTTTCTGAAGCTGGAAACGAGGAGAGACAGTCAGACTCCCGCATGTGCCAGATCGGGATCCACCCGGCATGCCCACCAGGGGGCGATGCTCTGCCCACCAGGGGGCGATGCTCTGCACCTCCGGGGCCTCGCTCTGTTGCAACCAGAGCCACTCTAGCGCCTGGGGCAGAGGCCTGGGGCAGAGGCCGAGGAGCCATCCCCAGCGCCCGGGCCATCTTTGCTCCAATGGAGCCTCGGCTGCGGGAGGGGAAGAGAGAGACAGAGAGGAAGGAGAGGGGGAGGGGTGGAGAAGCAGATGGGCGCTTCTCCTGTGTGCCCTGGCCGGGAATCAAACCCGGGACTTCAGTACGCCAAATGTAGTTTATTTTTAACAAAAATCTTTGAGCACAAAATTGCTCAGGCACTACAATGATTTTAGACGTGTCTGAATCTACTTATATGCAGAATTATTTCTAATTGCAGAAATCATGATGCCTTTGCATTCTCTTCGTGCTGCAACAGTACAAGGCGGAGTAGGAAAGAGAAGAAAGAGCCTGGGGGGAGGGACACGCCCTCATCAGAAGGGGTGCTGTTAATCAGCATTGTCAGAAATCGAACCAAATTAATACAACACTTCCAAAATATAACATATCTTTGTAGATTAACTTCAATCCTTGTTTTAAGGGAGAAAAAAAATGTTCTCCATTGATTCGATATTTAAACAAAGTCACCTGACTACCCGCAACAAAATGCTTCCTCTCTAGGTAACTGATGGGCCAAATGACAGGCTCCGGACCTCTGTTGTGCTTATGTGGAAGTGTACTCAACTCTTCATCCTCACCCCAACCCCCACCCCACAAGAATTCCATCTGCGTTCTGCGACATGGCTGGCAGAACACATGAATGTGACATTTGAAAATGTGAAATTGTAATTATGTTATGTACAGTGCATATTAAGTACACACATGCACATGCACTTATGCGGGATGAAGTCTTTACTGAGAAATGCTATCATGACATGGTGCAGGTGAATGGGTATGTGATGGAGAAGCTGTACCATTCCAACTGACTGCGACTTCTATGTAAAGGGAGATTATTTATATGTGGTTGGTGTGTGGAATGCGACTCTCCTGCCAAGCACTCTAGTTGTTTAGCTTATTTCTTGGGTAATATAATCAGAAAAGCAAAGCCCATAGAATTTAAGGTATCACACACATCTCTTCAGTTCTAAATGAGAAACCATTTTAAATAAGACAAGAATGTGTTCATTTGTATTCCAAGCAGAGATGCAAGAATAGCCTCTACATTTTTAATCTATGAAGTGCATGTACTCTCCTAAGCCATTGTCCTGGGTCCGGCTGCATTTCCTTCCTGCTTGCTATCCATTTGGAAAGGAACCGCTGTAATGCTGAGGTCAGAGCCACTCCTCCCGCACTCCCAATACCACTCAATACCAAATGGGCCAATTTTAACAGAGGGTAAAATTTCTGGCATTTATTCTTACCCACATCCTATCCCAGCAGTGAGCCTTACTGAAGCAACGTGGGTTTTTCTTTGCCCTCAAACCAGCACTGGGCTTGGAGGTGGGACGAAGTGGGGAAAACGGGGACAGAAAGAGACATTGCCAGAGGCAGAGGGTGCCCAGCGCTGTGGTCAGAGGGTGGTTTGCTCAGTCGTGTGCTTGAAACCTGCATAGTTTTGTGAACCAATGTTGTCCCAACACATTCCATTACAAATGTCTTTTAAACTGAAAGAGAAACAACTCAAGAGTTAAGAAAGGAGTCTGTGTTTTTGGCTAGGATTGTTTCTCTATTTCAGGTGTGGAGATGATGGATTTCCTGTAGAGTTTGTATTTTTCAGGTTTGGAGTTATTTGGCCTAGTGAATGTGTGTCTGCAGTTAATAGTACAGTAAAAATAAAACCCTCTAAATAGTGGAGTGGCTAAAATTCTCTTAAACTCTGTCATATACCAAATTCTCCATTGTGATTTAGTGATTTAGGGCACAGTGTAGTGCTAGTAAGTGTCCTTAGTTATTCAGGGTTTTATGGTCAAGGATTTGCAATCGCTAGAGTAGGGAGAGGGTTTCTCTGGGAACATAATATAGGAGTCGGGATGAACATTTCCCATCTGAAGTGTCTTGAATGATCCCTCCACTGAAGTGACTTCTGTGAACTCTGATGAGGGCCATTGTTAGAAAAACATGCTTTTGTTATAGCGTAGTTTTCTTAAAAAAATAAATAAATAAAAGAACATTGTGGTGTAATAGCATTTGGCAGTAAAATTGAGTGTACAGTAAAATATGTTAAAATCGTACTGGCTGAAGTTCAGTGGACATTGTGGGTTATGACCTTCCCTGAGAGAGGAGGTCAGAATTCGGGTAGTGCCAGGGCTGAAGACCTACTGACAGGCGAGGTCATGGGAATGCCTGGCCCGCAGCAGGAGGGGCACCCCCTGATGGCCAGGAGGACCTTTGATGTTTTGGCCCCTGGGCAGGCTCTGCCTCAACCCTATTTCTGATCTTAGACTGAATAAGCTCCTAACTAACCTAACTGGTGGTCCAGCACGCTCTTCCTGCTGTTTAGCCCCGCTTTGAATAGAAACAGCGAGATGATTAAGCTCTCTTAGCTGCCTCAAGCCGGGCCTTTGGGGACAGCTTCGGTCAGCACGCTGGCTGACCCTGCACAGCTCCTTTACCATCATCCCTTTAGTTTGTTGGGGTGAATTTTTAACATCCTTACATTGAGGTCTGTTTATTGGGTACTTTTATTAGCTCCTTCCTGGTTCCAAGCAAATAGCTCTGTTAATGCTAGACATGCCCAAATTATCAAGGCACCATAAATTACATCGCATAGCGGCCTTACACTTGACTGCCTCCTTGCCTTCCCTTGTCCAACCCTTTGACCCTGTTTGAGCAGCGGTTTTTCACATGACATTCTTAACAAGGTTATTTACTCTGCATGCCCAATGAGATTGTGCCTTATGTAATAAGTTCTCAGCGTTAAGAAATGCCCGAGAGGGCAGACTTTTCAGCTGCTAAAACAATTAACCTTTTAGCTGAAGATGGCCTTTATCGCTAGATGTGCTTTCATAGCCAAAGTTTGCGACCATTCAAGAATGTCACAGTAATATACAGAGATTTCCCAAGTCACAATAACCAAGGGTGAGTAACACTCTATGCCAACCGTGTAGTTAAGAAAGCCCATTTATTTTTAAAATAGCTCTGTACAGTTAACTCCATTATTTATGAAAAAGGAGAAAGGAGTGACAATGATAATCAAAATCCACTTACATTTTCAAACTTTATTTGTACAAGTTGTTCAATCCGCTCTCGGCCTGCCAGAGGGGAGGAGAAAAAGCAAATGGGTCAGATAGTGGGCACATTAGAGCCTCAGGGTATTGAGATTCTTGGTGAGAGAAAATGTGTGTTAGCTTCATAAATGTTTACCGAGTTGTTTGCACTGATTTGATAGGTATATCTAGGACCCGGTGAAAGGGAGGCATTTGATAAATTCTAATTCCCCTCACCCTGAATGGTTCTGGCTTTTTCAATATACTATGTGGATACATTTATCCATTTTAATAGTACGTGCACTCCAAGTACTTCATTCTGCCACACTCCCCTTCCCTCAGCCTCCTTCCCTTCCTCCCCCCCTCCCCTGTCCCTCTGCCTCCTTCCCTCCCTCCCCCTGTTCTTCTGCGTCCTTCTTCCCCCTCTGCATCCTTCCCTCCCCCTCCCTCTGCCTCCTTCCCTCCCTCCCCCTGTCCTGCCCTCCTTTTCCTTCTTCTTCTCCTCCTCCCTCCCTCCCTTCCTCCCTCCCTCCCTCCCTCCCTCCCTCCTTCCCTCCCTCCCCCTGTCCTGCCCTCCTTTTCCTTCTCCTTCTCCTTCTCCCTCCCTCCCTCCCTCCCTCCTTCCCTCCCTCCACTCCAGCTCCACTTTAGACACCATGCACAAAGCGGGCACTCTTACAACTTGAAACACCAGCATCCTTTTGTCCTTTCTTCCCTTTTGTCCAAATATATTTTCACTTTATTTCTTTTTCTTTCCTGTGTGTCATGAGGTAGAGGACTTGGTCTCAATGAGTGGCATTGAGAAAGGAAGACGAGAGATGGCAGCAAAGGGTAGGAGAAAGCCTTAAAACTTAATGCAGCTGCAGAACTTTTATATTCCAAAGGTGCCTGTCGAGTGTTGATCAAGGGGCGGCTGTGCATTGCCCTGCTCTTGATGGCACTTGAGGATGTAGTCAGATTGCAGGGTGAAGGGGAGCAGAACAATTGAGCAGAGCAGATTCAGAATAATCTCCAACACAAACTACGAAAATGGAGCGATTTTACAAAAATACTGCCTGAAAAATACTGAGCACAAAAGTCTAATATGCTGCTATGGAGTCCTGATTGAAAGTGGAAAAAGACGCAGACCCTTGGCTCTCTAGCCTTTTCCCTGCCCATCTGCTGTGAGGCAGGCTACGGAGTTGAAGATGTGGGGGAGGGTGGGTGGGAGGAAGGGACAAGCCTGGTTCAGCGCAGCAGCAGGGCAGGAATTGTGTGGGGCTGCCCGCAGGTCCCCTGGGACTTGTCAGAAATTCTCCCACTTATCCTCCTGAGTATGAGGGTTCTCATGCTAAAATGAAACAATCATAATTTCCCTAATATCTATTGAAAAATAAGTGAATGGATAGAAATTTAAGTTGTCAAGTCTTTGGCCTCTGCTGCTACTTATCTATAGTAGCATCTGGAACAAGATGATATATAATTTCATCTCAAATGATAGCACTTTAATTTCAGCAGGTTGCCATTGCCCCATGGCTCCTAGTCTCAGAGTCCTGGCCTCAGATTTAGGCTCCTCAATTTCCTGGCTGGCTCTTCCTCAGGAAGCCCCTTCACCTCTCTGGGTCTCAGTTTTCACTGAGATTCTGCAAATCGGGATGCTGACAAAGAACAGGTTGTTATGATACCTGGTTGCACTTAAGCATGTTGAAAGTGCTTAGCCTGGACCACATGTGAGGCACATACACGCACAATATATGCTTTTCCTCTTTCTTTCCTTGCTGTTCTTGAACACGTAGGAATGCCACAGGTTTGTTTTGTGGTTTTTTGTTTGTTTGTTTTGTTTTGAAGCCAACGTGATTTCTCTCAAAGTAACCTAGATCGGTGTATTCAGACTTTTGTAAAGTCTTACCGGAAAACCCTTCATGAGGATAATGGAGCTTGGGTAGGCGCATGGGGTTTCCTTGCTTCAGTTCCCCAGGCAGTGTTTACAGTGACGCCTGCGTGAACAGCACCCCTATTCCATGGACAGAGTGACCCCTGGTATCTCCATGAGCTATACAAACTCACTGCCATGGGAGATTTATTAGAACTGCTTGCTTTCCCCTAGTTCACTTATTTATTTGAGATATTTTAATGGTATCATATACTGGATTCGCAAAGAATATGCTAGAACTCTGTGCTGCATGTCCTCATTCTCTCTGAACCCAAAGGGAGAGAAACACATGCCTCGGGGATTTTGAAGCATTAAGCGTCTGGACCCAAGATATGCACAAAATTTTCTTGAGGCATTTCATTATGAGAAAGGGCATTTCATTTTTAAGCAACATGAACTTGTTATCAGCACATTTCTCAAGGATTATTGCTTGTCCTTGGCTATACTCGGCTGCCGGAGGTCAAGACGGACTAGAGTGTTTACTCAAATTCCTGGCATGCGTGCGTTTCCTGCTGAAAATTCATAAACAATAGATTTTAATAGAAAGTTACAGAAACAGTTTTTTGAATAACTGAGCTCCTTGATATGTGCTCACTGATGCTTAACTCAATGAAGCATCAGCACCCAGAATACTAAATCCTTTTTACACAATTAGGTTGTGCGCTTATGCATATTAACAAGGTGTGAGTGTGGGCTGTTTATCTTCTTCCTGAGGATTATAAATTCTTTTGGCAGGAACTGTCCCTTTCTATTTCACGGTGTAATATGTACCCAGAGGCAAGAGTTCTTTGCCAGAGTGTGTCCTCCAAACAACAGAAATCAATGAGGTTCAAGAATGTCCTGAATTGTGTGACTCAAATATATTGCACTTCCCTTCGGTAATTCATGCATTCACCACTTGGTGGCTTTCCTCCTTGATCTGTTATATTTATTATGTTGGTTTTTGAAGCAGGTCCTTTATTTTCTAATCATTTGAAAAAGTGAAATAAAAATCTATAGAGTACATTGTGTCATACTTTGCTTTCCGTCTGGGACAAATACTTAAATGGATAATGCAAGAGCCGAATTTTAATCCTGAACTGCAGGTGACAGTATTTTGCGATTGGTAACATGTCCTTACACTCTCGCTGTATCTGTGTTGTTTCTTTGTTTGTTTTGCTTTTGCCCATCTTTCTGTATCGTGACTAACAGTGCCTTTGATGTTCCCACCCTGGTCTGTCTCAGGCAGTGTAATAGGAAATCAGAACTCTGGGGTCTGATTGCTGGACGAGAGAGCGCTGAGCCTATTCTTATTCTCAGGGGGGAGTAGTCCTGGGTTACAGAGAGGGGAGGAGCAAGAGGAGGAATGGGAATAAAACATGTCCGTGTCTCTGGGTTTTCTGAATCCAGTGGCTCATATGATTGCACCCACCATTTGCCAGGGGTCAGAGCTATGTTGTGGCTTTCCCCCATCACAGTCCTGTCAGGTGTTTTCTCTTCATCTTATAACCAGTTGGGGAAGCAATGGTATGCTTGCCCTCTCCTTACTTAGGAGAAAATGCCTCATAATCTTCTCCTAGGCATCCAGGGTTGGGCGCCCCTGTCACGCGTGGGGCTGAGTGCTTACTACGTGCAGTACATCAATTTGACATATTAGTTATTTGCCTCCTCCACTCTGCTGACCACGGTGGCTCTCAGTCCTGATACGTGAAAGCAAGAGAGGTGATTTGAAATGAAAATAAATAGTAATGATCTCTCACATAGGTGGCTGCCGGCTGTAATTCACTCTGAATAATGCTGGGAAGGATGTGGAACACCTGCCCAAGAGCCCGCCGACATCGCACCGATTCTACCACACACAGGCGGCTGTGCACAGCTGCACCCTAGCGAGCGCCAGTGTGCATCTGTCTGCATCTTTTCTGGGCACATTTTCCTGCATCCGATATCACCAAAAATAAGTATGTCACCAATTGGAACTGGGTTGCAATCCTGTCAAGAGGCGAATTTTTGTGTTATGTGGTATTATACCTCTACCATGGGTGGGAATATATTTTAAATAAAACCAATTATTCTTGATATTATCCTCATTTTGTGAATGAGTAAGTTGTAAATTGTGTGGAAATAGTGTATGTCATTATAGATATAGATATATAAAATTGCATGTTTGGAAAAAAAGTACAAGCTTTTTTATTTCTGAGGTTGTATCAAGAGATTAAGAAAGAAAAGTGGAAAACTGCTCAGCTTATTAGCAAAGAAATAGATTCAATGGCCATTGGGCTTTAGTTAGGGAAGAAAATTCTAGAGTGAGTTAGGAAGGTCAGCTGCCAGCGACTTGGACAGGATAAGGGCGGGGGAGGGCTAGCTTCACAGTGTCTCCTGGCCCCAAGGAGATCGTGGACTCTCTCCTGTGTCTTCTGAGTAGAGGGTGGCAATCCATTTAGTAAAGGCAAGAAGGGAATGTGTGAGGAGAAAAAATGGTGCCAGGGAGGTAGAGCAACAGGAGAGATCTGAAGGTAAATCTCTGGAGATTGTTAAAGGTCCGAGGAAATCCTGCCAAAGTGCAGGTGCTGAGTTTGTGTGGTTGGGCTGCTTGAGGACCTAAGGAATCTCCATCCACTGAAGTAGAGCAAGTAGCAACAACAATAGCAATGACAGAAGCAACAGTAGTATGGATGGCTGACATTTATGGAGCAATTTCGAGGTGGAGGTTGCTGTGATAAGCACTTGGCATGCGTCCTCTTATTTCACACAGCAGTCAGAAAAGATGATATTATACTACACCATTTGCAAATGAGGAAATCGAAGTATGCAGAGGATAAATCGCTTGTTTAAGGTCACACAACTAGTATTAGTAAGTTAAATTTAATCATAAAGGTGTGGCTTTGTAGTATTTTTCTAGAAGAGGAAAGTGATGATTCTCAATCTTGGTTCACTTTAAGACCATTTGGGAAGCTTTATAAGCCGGTGCCTGATCCTAGCTCCCAGACACTCTTTAGTTGATCTGGGTGCTACTTGGGAGTTTTAAAAGCTCGCCAGGAGATCCTAATATGATGGCCAAGGATGAGTACCTGTCCTCTACTTAAGTTCTCTTCTGTTTTTCTCTAGACTTCCATTTGATTCCACTGTGTAATTTAATCATTATTTGTTAATTACTGTATGATAGCATGTTTTATCTGTCCCACCTAGCAGAACATAGGGGCTCTGTGAAGGCACAAACCATGTCTATCTTATCCACTCCTGTATCCTCAGAGTCTAGCAGAGGGCTGGATAAATGAAAATAAGTATCATCTCACTATAAAAATAGTTAGTCACCAATCAGAAAGTACACATGTGTCAGTTTTTAAAGCCAGTGTTTAACACTTTTATGGAAAGGGTAACCTAAGGTGTGAGGGGTGCTGGCAATTTCTCCTTATAAGTGACCCCATACAACAGTCAGACGGAGGAGGAGCGAGGAGGAAGAGAAAGAACAGGAGCCCTGTGGAACTCTTTAACAGGGAGGTTTCAGGAAAACTCTCTTCCACAAAGGGCAAGCTGGTGCGGGCTGGGCTGGCTGGCTGTGCAGGACATCACAGGAGCAAGGCTCTGCTGTCTTCTCTACTTCCGGGCTAAGTGATAAATGCAACCCAAAGGCATCTTTCAACCTGAAGAGTTATTCAGGCCCCAACAGCTCATCAATCTGCTGTTGCTTTGCAGAGCTAAAACTTAATACATAATAAATAATTGTTCACAGCCCCAAATGGAATGAAAATTTCTTTGTAAAAATATTTCCCATATTAAGGTTGACCACTGTCATGCTATTAATGCTTGATCATACACTTAATTTAAAATCCAAACACTGAAATTTTTACCCCTAAGACGAAATGATGAACTGGGTAAGTTGTGGTCTCTGCATGTAGTTCCGATACTTACAAGTTAGGATGTGGAGGAGGAGGTGGAAGTCAAGTTGAGTAGGGACACATTCAGTCAAGGTATGTGTTTATATAATTAGTGTCATGGACTATTTACAAATGTATTTAACAGACATTTTAATAATACTTAGTATGTGCTGGGCATTTTTATGAGTGCGTTATGAATATTAACTCACTAAATCATCATATCAACTCTATGAAGAAAGCTATTATTATCATCCCTACTTTGTAGACAAGGAACCAAAACACAGCGGGGTTGAGTAACTTGCTGAAGATCACAGAGCGCATGGGCGATGCAGCCAGGACACAAACCTCAGGGCCTGTGTATCTCACCACCGTGTATGTTACCTATTTAGGAAAGTGCCTCCCAGATCCAAGTGCTCTCTCCTTAAAGCCTAGAGACTTCTTCCTAAGGAGAAAAGCCATTCTTGTCACTTCAACTGAGAATGTTCTATGCCTAAGAGGGAGATGAAATTCCCGTCACCACAAGTGACAAGTGGCACCACAGGTGCGTTCTGAAAGGATGGTATTCTGGCTATTAGACATGCACTCACCTGACCAGCCCTCTTATCCATGCTAGGAGTGGTTAAGACCAAGAAATGCAACTCAGATGTTTGTTTCTCTTTTGCCTCAAAGAAAGAAAACCTGTGTGGGATGGAGATAGAAAAACCAGCCTATAGGAAGTGGACTGAAGTGTGTGGTGAGTTAAAGACTAACTTTTCCTTATCTGTTTTATTGTGTTGCACATTTTTTTTCAGTGTTGGGCAGATATATATATTGGTGTCAATATTTTCCATGGAAAGGGCTATCACTTTGTGTACGTATCAGTTGGAGTAAGACCAGAGTCAGGGAGCCTAGGAGCCTCGGCGGGCCTTGCAGTAACTCATGTAGAAATTGTAAGCATCTTAGCAGAGATGCAGTAGATCTGCAAGGAGGAGTTAGGTTTGGGGCTGTTAGGGAGACATGACTGTTAGCTGTTGCTGACCTGTGAGTTCCACCACATTGGGCTACACAATCAGTGATTGGAGGGTGAAGTGTATTTGACAGGCAGGTTTCTGCCTAAGAGCTAGTGACGTCAGATTAGATGGAGGGTGAGGAGATCTCGAAGAAAAGGGGCATGACGTTCAGGGTACGTCATGTCTGCGGTGCCCACTGGGTGTCTGCAAAAGCGGGAGAAGCGAGATGCAGGATATAAATGCCAGGTGGCATTACTATTAAATGCACATATATTTGCTGGGACTCTGAACCCTGGATGGCCTTTATTTTGATGACTCGGTAGTAAGAAATGTCCATCAGAGGTAGCCTATGCCTGCATTTTGCATTATGTACTTCTTTAAGTCTAATGGGAGAATTAGGTGTCATGAATTAAAATGCATTTGATTAAGTGTTGTTTAAGCTATGGTTCATCAGATTATGACAGAATTAAATGAATGAATTTAAGCCTTTACTAACGTTTCTAATGCTAAGTATTTACAATTAAAAATCAATATGTTTCTCAAAGTATGACTCTAGATGCTAGATTAATCATGTAAGCATAAAGCCTTCTGTGATAAACATGCATTGGGAAATAATTCCACATCTAACTTTTCTTTTAGGAAAAATAAAAAAATTAAAGATTTGGACAAAACCACATATAATAATTTATTATTTTATGTAGAAATATTATTTTTTAATAATAAATAGGCATTGAAAACATTGTGAAAGCATGCATTCTAGAATGCTGTATGAATTATATAAAGGCAAGAAAAATTATTGCTAGTCAGTTGTTGGATTAATGTTTATTATCACTACTAACTTATATATAGAATTGTCAAAATTATGATAGAGTAGAATTGTGTATTTTATATGTACTTTGGGGCCCCTCATATAAGTAATGTGTCAACATTAACAGGAACATCCTTTCAATCTGCTGCTTAACCATTTTATTATTTTTTCCAAATTCTTTGTTTCCCTCCTAAGAGGGTCTAAAGCATAAGCTTTTTTGTTTGTTTGTTTTTCTGCCTTCATGGAAAGAGGAATTTGGAAAGTCTTCTTAGTGTAATAATTACGTGTGTGAGCTTGAGGGGCAGACTCTGTAGGTTCAAATCCCTGTTCCAGCACTAGTTAGTTGCATGGCCTTGGGAAAATTATTTAATTTTTGTGTGTCACAGTTGGGGGATGGTGTGGAGGAAGGGAGAGGGGGTGCAAAGGGGGAGGAAATGGGGGTGGAAAGAGACTTTCCATGGGGCATGGGGGGCACAATGCAGTGTGTAGAGGGAGTTGTATTGAGTGGGACACTTGAAACCATGTCAACACAATAAATTAAAAATAAAAATTTAATTTTAAAAAAGTTATACTGCCCTGGCCGGTTGGCTCAGCGGTAGAGCGTCGGCCTAGCGTGCGGAGGACCCGGGTTTGATTCCCGGCCAGGGCACACAGGAGAAGCGCCCATTTGCTTCTCCACCCCTCCGCCGCACTTTCCTCTCTGTCTCTCTCTTCCCCTCCCGCAGCCAAGGCTCCATTGGAGCAAAGATGGCCCGGGCGCTGGGGATGGCTCTGTGGCCTCTGCCTCAAGCGCTAGAGTGGCTCTGGTCGCAACATGGCGACACCCAGGATGGGCAGAGCATCGCCCCCTGGTGGGCAGAGCGTTGCCCCTGGTGGGCGTGCCGGGTGGATCCCGGTCGGGCGCATGCGGGAGTCTGTCTGACTGTCTCTCCCTGTTTCCAGCTTCAGAAAAATGAAAAAAAAAAAAAAAAAGAAGTTATACCAAAAAAATAAAATAAAATAAAAATAAAGTTATACCAACCTCTACTAGATGTGGCAATTAAACAAATTAGTATATATAAAGTAGTTAGAACAATGCATGCGTTTAGTAAATGTTCAATTAATGTCAGATATTATTATTAGTCAAAAGCTACTAACTAATAATAGCTTTTGACTAATAATAAGACCTTTGACTCCAGATCTGGAAATATGTGCTATCAAGGCCTATTCTGGAAACTAAAGAGAGAACAGTTTATTCTGGTTGAGTGTCTGCTGTGCATCAGCTCTTTTCTAGGCACTTTGAAGGCACTATTTTAGTATCAGTAAAGAAAGAGAGAAGAAAAAAGGGATTGACAGGCATAGGAAAAAATATCTTGGGTAGATGTGATGGAGAAGAATTCTCTCTGTATCTAAAGTCACTTTTAGACCACAGGTCCTGGGAAGAGAATAGCTGTAGATCCCCCTTCCTAGCAGCACATCCCTGAGAGAAATGTATCATATTATGGGTGTTTCTGGGGCCAGGAGATCATAGGCACTTTTGTAAACAGTTCCTGATGGAAAGATTTCCACCATGAAGGGCCATCAAAGCAGGGTCGCTGTTCCCACTTGACTTGTCCTGCAGATTGGACAGCTGTCACTAGAGGGCGCACTCCCCATATTTGTTCATAAAGACTAGGCTAGCTCTCATTTCCATGGACAACTCCGGAGGATTTCCTTTAGAAATCTTGAGCAGTCCTTCAACCAGGAGACGTACCTGCCCAGTACAGAGACAGACCTTCTCCATGTGTACATCTATCTTCTCACATCACTCCATCATATCTGTCAGGTCAGAAAGAGTGATGGGCCCTGATCACTTAGAGGAATGGGATGGTGTTTTTGTGGAGCTGTATTGAAGCCTCTTAAACCCCCTGGAGCTTTGACAGTGGATTCATGACCCAAACATTGCATTAATATTTGGTATATATTTGTGCTTATTCAGAGACTTTTTAAAAGTATAATATATTCTATAGCAAGACAGAAGCAGCATATTCTATGCTTCATTTCCCCAAATCTGTGTAAACCTAGGAAGGCATTTAGGTTACCCATTTTCATTATCTGAAAAATCAAGAAGATGAATTATAAGATGATGTGAAAAACTCCTAACAGTTATGAATACTCTGTGACGCAGGACTCAATTTGATGATCTCGAATGCTTATAGTAGATGTTGGTTAATCTTTGAAGCAAGACTGTAGTGTAAGGTGGTGATTTGCAGATTGTCCGGGATGAGGGGTGAAGGGTGGCTCTTGGAGCAGCCCTTGGGGAGGGGGCAACAAGCGGGGTAAGGAAGAAAAAACAATAGGCTGGAAAATAGAAACAAGTGACTACTAAAGAAAGTAATTAAGGTCCACACCTTCAGGGGACATCATGGCAGGTATTTAGACATCGTTATGGCTTGGGTGGGTTCGCAGGATGATTTACAACAATGTACAGCTGCTTCTTTCTGTTTTCCTTAGGTTATTTTATCACTTTAACCCCAAGGACTTAAAGAAGAATAAAAATCTATGCATTGCGTATCTGGACAAAATAGAAAAGCTACAATGAATGGCGGAAATAGCTTCTTAGCTTCCTGGTCCCCAGTGCTTGGTTCTAGGGTGTCATCTTTCACAAACCCAGGCAGACTTTCTCTAAGGAGAAATGTGGCCCAGAATGAAGAGACGGTAATCTCTCCTGGTGGACTATGGTTATAGCTGTCTGAGTGGCACGTATAACTGTGATCCTGAAGAGAACTGAGAAACAGAAATGGGTCACAGGGGACAGATATCATGTCAGCTGTAGCATTTTGTGACTCTCTCAGCTTCTGTTCATCAGAGACGATCCATCTTCTCACTGGTTTCTCATCTCCAAAGCATCAAACGTGGGTCTTTATCTCTGTGTTATTTCTTCTTCAAACTCATAAAATGGAGAATGCATTTAATTGCTTTCTCTTACATAAGGATACATCGTAAAAAATAAATTTAAAAAGCACTTTTTTTTGGCTTAGTTTCAGTGTGTTAGTAGAGAGTTATCTTTTGATATATATAATTTTCAGATTTTTTGCAATGCTATAGTAACTTTTTATAGGGGGAGATTTAAAAAGTCTGTAGGGAGGTGTTTCTTGCCTAGGCTGAATTCTCCTTTATATTTTCTTGCTGTCAACTTCTGAGTTCTGAGGTAGAAGTTCTCAAACTTTCTCCGATGGAGGCACCCTCAGGGTTCCGGTACGTTTCACAGCACACGTTGGCCACAAGAAATACACAACAGTTCTGCTTGTCAGGCAGGCAGGTACAAACAACTGACGTAGTCATACCTAACAACTTCATAGTCATTTGAAAAATAATACAAATTTTTAAAATTTTATTTTGAAATAACCACAACTAATTACTGATGGAAGGTGTGTACCCTGTTGGTCTTGCCAGTTTCTCAGACTTTAAAATCAGATTGAACCAAGTTCACTTCCTATTCCATGTGGATTTTCATAAAATAGTTGCTTTTTATCATAGCAACTGCCCAAACTTAAGTTTACAGAGAGGTGACCATCATCAAAAGGAATATACTGTGGCCTAATGTTGAAATTGTGAACTATCTCAGGCTAAGAGTTTGGAAGATGTCTGAAAGATGTCACCATAATGGTGTCCTTGAAAATTAAAAACACCTGAGATCACAGCGGAGTCCTAGGGTGCCTCGTGTGCCCAGTTTGGGAACTGGCTCTAAGGTTAGATAACGAAACTCAAGAGTAGAATTTAAAGAAATTCCACTGTAATAGAGAGCTAGTTAAACAACTAACAACTTGTTCATTGCCTGTCACCATTCAGAGGGTGGGAAGTTGAGAAATGATCATCTGAGCAAGCAGGAAGGCCGTTGCGGTGGCAGCAAGGAGAAAAGATGATGGCTCATTCGGGAAGGGGCTGATCCTCGGCTTAGTCTGACTCCAGGACTACAGTTAAGGTCCTAGGAAGACAGAGCTAAGTCTCCTCTCGAGTGTCCAGCCTTAGTGATTGCAGGCAATGTGAATGGGCTTTACACATGAGAAATGCCCAGGTAATCTGTGTGCATAGAGCTCCACAATGTAATGCTTGATGTGTGCAATACGTAAAATTTTATGCTACTTAAACTCACTGGAGTTTGTGAGCTTGGTCCCCTTCCCTTTATTTCACATGACCCCAAGGGTGCCGAGAAAGGGGCGATGTGCTGTCCACATTCCTTATGAAATCCAGGTGCTACATTTTAATAACACTTGCTGTTATAAAATAGCATTTCCCAAAGTGTGCTCCATGAAAATTAATTGGTGCTACTTGAAAATAATGTCCTGTAATTATGCATATTTGATGAATGTGGGATTAAAACAAATAAAACAAGGCTTCATAGGACTATTAATATAGTAGTGGACATTGTTAAGCTTCGAGAGAAGAAATAATAGCATCATGTTTTCTCCAAGATTTGTTGACTAAGGAAAATGTTTATGTTGAAAGAAACATCTTATGACTCATGTTTTATATGAGTCATATTTTATATTTTAAAAATAGCTCCAAAGGATCTTGTTTAACCTGCACTTTCTTGGAATTAATATTTGAATAGATATTTGTCAATAAGGTCTCTGATTTATCCCATATTGTCTTTTAGGTAGGATTACAACTTCCATCTCTAACATTATCTCTGTGGGAAAGTATCTGTTTTAAATCGATTCTTTTGTATACTGGTTTTCTGTAATACACTATAGTTAAAGTATAGATCATCTGTATAGTATTATTGGGTTTTTAATATACTAGTGCTGAGTAATGTCCGTAGCAGTCCGCAATTTATTGACAATCTCCTTGCAAGGTGAATGCATCTGGTTATTAGACTATAACAATGTATATTTATTTTCAGGCATCTGTAAAGTCTCCAAGCCTATTAATACATGCATATTTTTCCTTTGAAAGTCTAATTATACATGGTGCCACATAAATTGGGCTCACCACTAAAAAGAGAAAAAGAAAGAAAGCCAAAACAAAACTTCTTTCTTTTCTGTTTTAGACAGATGGGGGGGTACACAGAAAATATGGAGAACAAAATATAATACAATATAGCAGATATGTTTCATAGTCCGTTAGCTAAATGGAAGGTTAATATTGAACACCAGGATGAGGTTGCCAACCCTTGGGTTCAAGTTAGCATTAGCAGGAGGAAGCTTCTCCCTGCAGTATAGGCACTGCACAGCGTGTGCCGTGGGGAGCAGAGGAGAACGTGTGCTCTCCTCAGACAAAGCCCACTCTATAAAGAAGGGCGTGGCTGAGTCCAGCATCTTTCCTGTGCTCCCCAAATTTACCAGTCTCCGGGAGTAGTGTGAGTCTGGGCCAGCTAGAGGTCAGGGGTTTCTCTGATTAGCATCCTTGACAGGAGAGAAATGTCAGGGATACTGGAGGACTACTTCCAGTAACATCTGAGAGTTGGTGGAAAGGCTCAGGGAGTCCTTGTTTGGTGCTGAGGTCATAATGTCACTGTTCAGAGACTTCCAATTCCTGACATTGTAGTTTTAAGCATGAAGTTTTAGAAAGCTTGCTTTTACAACCCCAAACTCTTATAGAAAGCAATTGTGCATCTAATCTTTTGTTTATGGTGGTAAGAACCTACTCAATCTAAATCAGAAAAAGAACAAGCTCTAGTCTAGCTACAAATAACTGAGATGAAAAGAAATGGAAATAACTGTGCTTATAAAAATGGCGATCTTGAGAGTTCATGCTGATGACTGTAAGGGCACACAACTTGGCTTCTGTTTCTCTTTACCACAGAGAGGCCGTCCAGTCTGGCGCTGACGGGAACACTAGCTAAGAGCACGGTATTCCGCGAAGAGCACGGCCACCTGCGCACAGAGTCTGGCGCCCCGGAGCGCTCATCTCAGCGTGGCTCCCACGCTGGCTGGGCATGGGCATTGTGCATGCTCTCTCCAGTGAGCGCGGGTCCACGTGAAGGCAATTTAACACCTCATTTAGAACTCATTTTAAATCAGCTAGTAGCCTTTTAAAAATAAAAAGAACCAAGCTGGAGAGAAGGATGATTTAACATTATGAAAGCAACTTGTAAGGGGTTTTGACGTAAAACGTTCAAGAGGAACTGGAAGCCTGGACACACCTGGGACAGTTTGGTCTCCAAGGTTAGAAGAATTCAGAGCAAGTTAAAAGTGGAGTCTGCCCATGCCAGAATAGGACCCAAGGGTTAAAAGTGGTATTTGTTGCTGGCCACTAAGGCTTAGTAACAAAACTAATAAATAGGCTCTGGCTGGTTTGCTCAGTTGGTTAGACTGAGCATCCTCTGGAAACTCCAAGGTTGCGGGTTTGATCCCCTACATATGGGGAGTGACCAATGAACCCACAAGTAAGTGGAGCAATAGAGGAATGTTTCCCTCTCTCTCCCTTTTCTCTCTCTGTTTCTCTAAAATCAAGAAGAAGAATAAAAAAAACCTAATAGTAGTCTAGATATTTGTACTTCTTTACATCTAGTTTTAATTGAATGCCCTTAAAAATATGTAAGAATACTGTTCAAAAAGAATTTTAGTGGTCTTAATATTGAGGCTTTATTATTATTAATTTTAGGTGTAAAGGATTGTTGAGTAGCAAAAGTATCCCTTCTCCGATCTCCCTTTTTTTCTTCAGTTCACCAAGCTTACCACAAAATTTGAATATACAAATTTTTATGCCATAACCATGCGTTCTTTCTGATGACTACCTATCCAAACAATAAAAAAGTAGCTAAGAAAAATACCTTCTTGTTGCAGAGTTTTCTGTCTCAAACATATAATAAAATATATGCCTATAAGGTGGGAGTAAGAGTTTATAGTAACTGAAGTACCAGATGTGTAGCCATGATTATTTTTCTGGATAAATCTAGAGAAAATAAGTCAACCTCATTAAAGAAATGAGGACAAATTTTAAAGGGATTTGTTTAAGTAAATATTTTATTTAAAGAGTCTTATTTAAGGCATAAAGGTAAGGGCTGGTTCAGAACTCCGGAGAGGCCGTGTCTGTGGAGTGGAGTGTGGCAGCGAGAAGGAAGAACTGTGAGTGTTTGCTATCTAGATTTGAATATGGTAGAGGTTAATTTGTAAAGTGAAGGGCATTGTCTACTGCAGAGCTTGACCCATAGAGGGTTCTAGAGAAGGGCTGGGAGGAACATAAGCTGCACCCAGCACAGCTGAAAGACTTCGGTTCTCCTACATGCTGGTCAGTGACACAAAATCAAGCATGAAAACAGGAAAAAGTGGTTTTGAAGTTGAGGCAGTCCAAGCCACCCATGATCACTTTGAAAAACTTTCAGCAATAACCTCAGGAAATGCCCCTTCACATATCTTGTTCACGTTCTGGCTGGTAGCCCAGAAATGAGAGATCAAGGAAGATGATTATAAAATTCAGAACTTGTCAAAATAAAGCCAGATTAGTCTGCAAATTCAATACAAAACTGGTTCAGTGGTATGGGTGTGGGTGGGTAGAAAGGAGAGCTGGGATGATGGTGATGTTTTTTGTTCTTAAAAATAGTGCTTAGAAAGTATTATAAAGTCTTTTAAAAGTTTATTTTGACTAACTGAAACAAATTATAAAGCGCTTCAACTTTGATACTTTTATGACACAATTTGGGGTAAGATTGGTGCAAATGCTAAAATTGTGGTTATCGGGTGCGCCAGTATATATTGAGTCACAGAAAATGAACTTGGGATGCACTCTACTGACCATCCAGTAAAACTAATAAGCTTTGCAGTTGTAGAAATCATATCTTAGAGAAGTTCAATTTCTAAAAACCGTGACTTTATAGAACAAGCAAGACTAGTGCCTGAGTTATTTGTCTTGGCAAATACCTTGTTCTAAGAGGATGTAAGCAATGGTGCTATAACATTGTATTACAGGCTAACACGTGAAATCTACAACAGGGCCACCCCGAAGTTGATCTCTTGCTGAGTTGAAATGAATTTGATTGCAAAGTTCCCAAGTCTCTGTGGATCTAAAGGTAGTACTTTAAGTAATAAAATGTCTTTGGGTAAATCTTTTAAAAGTTTAATAGAAACCTCTTCTCTCAGAGGTAAGTAGGAGATCTTTTTATCAGTGGGTCAAACAGGTCACCTGGAATAGTGATATCTTATTGAACGAGATAGCGTTTCTGCCAAACCTGATTAGTTTACCTTGAGCCCTAACTGTTTCTGGCTGAAAGCAATAACTGAAAGCACTCCTGTGTGCTTGTGATTAGCTCATTGGGATAATTGTGCAAATACCTGCATCTGCCAGTACACATTTCATCCATCATAGCTTTGGATTTGGCAGGATGGCCCAAACAACCTCCACTTTCATGAGGGTTGGGAGGCAGATTCTGTGCCAATGGAAAGCACTCTCACTCTTGGCTCACACAGTGGACTCGTGAATCCTTTCCTTCCGGGAATCTGACCAAACTACCCAATTGCAGGTTTCCTTTAAGTGAAATTCCAACCTGTCCATATTAACTTTTGATACCTTTTACTCTAGGACTTTTGCTTCTGGTGCGCTGAACTGCAAGGCTGTTTATATGAGTGGAGGGAACTTGGGGCTGGCAGAGGTGTAAGGTTATATTAAAGTCAAATCAAGCCTCTCGGGAGAAATAGTTAGCTGGGGGGAAATGGAGGAGAATAAGGAAGAGGAAGTGGTGTGAGGTTGAGGAGGAGAGGAAGGGAGGAGGAGAATGAACAGAAAGAGACAATTATTGTAGTTCACAGAGTATTTCCAGCTCTCCTTGCGTGTGAAAATGGACAGGTACATTCCCCCATTTGTTAGTCATGACCTTGTGGCTTACCTGACTAATACAATGTGACTGGGCATGATATGCGCCACTTCCAGGCAGAAACATGTGGTCCTCCGTATTTCCCTCTTCCTGTTGTCATCATAGCAGTGCCTGCTGGGATGAAGCCCTGTTGGCTTGATCCCTGAGTGACAATGATAGGTAGAGTGTCTTTGCCAACCTGCATCAAACATGTCATATGAGGCAAAATAAAGATTTTTGTTAAGGCATTGAGATTTTGTTCTCATAGCATAACCAGACTTAATGCATTTAATGTAGAATTTAGCACCTAGAAAGAGGGAGCACTTATCTCATAAATGAGTAACCTTAGGAAAAGAGGTTGGGGAACAGAACCTCATTCTCAGTGTGAGTTGGTCACTATAGATTGTGCTTAGCAAGCTCAGAAAAGAGCTGGCTGATGCAGGAATGAGAAGGAACAGAGGGAGGCTGAACATTTGGAGCCTTGTGAGCTTGGAAGGGACAACTGTTCTCCAGCCGCCTAGTGAAAGAGAAAACGGGCAACAAGGGCTGATTGAGACTTATCCTCATGGCAGATAACAAATCAAGAGCATGGCTGTTATATATTGTTAAAGCCTTCGGATGGGTTAAAGTGTCTGGGGTGAGGGTCTACCTGATGAGGCAGTCCCCAAAAAGTCCTTCCGATGGGACACAATGGCTCAGGGAAAAGAGACTAGAGTTGTGGCTCTGGCTCTGAAATCTGAAAAGCCTATAGTCCGCACAATCAAGATGAGAGAGAGACAGAGACAGAGACAGAAGGAGGTGGAGGCCAGGGGATGAGAAAGCAAAGAAACTCAGTAAGTCTAACAGTATGTCTAGAAGAGAACCATGGACATGGCTATTGGCATCAGAAGCTGGCAGGCCTCAAATAATAACAAAGTTTTTAGGAGGGTAGTATTATCAAAAGAATGACTAGCCCACACTAAGGGAAAACTATGACTATTAAAGACCTAAAACAACTTTCGGGTGGAAGTGGACAGGGAAAGCTGCTCCGTCCTCATTGAGGGTATGTTCTTCAGCACCTTAATTAGAGATCTCCAAGGAGGACAATGGAAAAGAAAAGCCAAGGGCTGCCGAGGTTAAGGGCTGCAGAACTCCTCTCATGGTGCATCACCGAGGCCTGTTCAAGGAGCACACTCCGCCCTCAGTGTGAGGGACCCTTGCTATGCCTGCCCAGGGGGGTTCAGAATTTTTCCAGACCAGCAACTGCTGTAAGTCTTCTGTTCTTACTCTCACAGATGTGAGTAGGGCCTACAACTTTTTGGCTCTAGGTTTCCAGATCAAGAGAAGTTACTTCTACACCTTTATAGAGACTCCCATATATTTCTCAGAAATCCTAGACATTCTTTGACATAGAGAACATATAAACTAAGCCATAGATCAAAGACCAACTAAGAAAAGATGATTGGAACACATGACAGAAGGGCTAACCCATTATAATATTAGGGATACCTAAAAATCAATAAAGAAAAGTTCAATACAGGAATACAATGAGATGCAAAGGCTTTGAACAGTGAATGTTTTAGACTAGGTCCTCTGAGGCGTAGATACCAACACAGGATTAAATGTGCAGGGGGAAATGTGTTGGAAAGCAAAGGAGAAAAGAGTGGAGAGAAGCTGGGACAAGTCTCAGACTACAATGTGAGTCAGACGCTGAGTGAAGGAGAGAGGAAAGGAACTTTGAGTGAAAGTGTCCAGAACCACCATGCAGTCTAGGGGAAACTTCTGCAAGGCTTTTGGGGAGTCCTTGAGCCAGAGTGGCCAACCGAGGAGTCCCATGAAGTAGGCCTGCCATACTTAGTCACGGGCTGGGAGCAGAGGACAGCAGCTGTGTCCCTTGGTTAATTATACTTGCTGGAGGTCAGCAAGACAGTCCTCTGGCCACCACTGTTAACTCAAAGATGTTGAACACAATAAGAAATGAACAACTGTTCTCATAATAAACACATTTCAATGCAACACAATGACAAGAAATTCTTTTTCATTCCTCATCCAGGTAAAATAGTGAAACTCTTTGACAGTACACTACGTTGACAGAGATGGGGGAACAGCCCCCTCACCCTTCCTTTAGAGGAACATAAACGAGTATAACCTTCCCAGAGACAGTTTTCTGTGTCTCTAACAGTCACAGATACGTATGCCTGCAGCCCAGCACTTCTCTCTATTGCATCCCGTAGATACTTTCTCACACGCACAGAGCAGTATGTCCCAAGGCACTTATTTAGGCAACGATTATAATAGAGGTTGGAGACAACTTCAATGCCCATCAATAAGGAACCAATTTTATTAAGTATGTCTAGCTATAAAACTGAGTATGTGCCTTTAAAATAATGAAGTTGAAGCATATAATGATTAGGCACACTAACCAAGATATAACTTTGAATTTAAAAAGATGCAAGACAGTGGTAAAATATGCTAACATTTGCATTTTAACAAGAAGAGTCCTGTATATACACATGGCTTGTATCTATGGAAGGTCAGGTGAGAGACGATTGACAGAGGCCGCCCCTGGGGGGCGTATCTAGTGGGGGGAGGTTGGGACACAGGAAGGAAGAGACTTAACTCTTCACTGTTTCTTTTTATATTATCCAAATGTATAAACGTGAGTATGTATGAGTAATAAATGAACAATTAAAAGATAATAAGTAAAAAAAAATCTTTACCTCTGTCACCTGTAGCCATGATGTATCCAATACATTTCTTATCCTATGATACGGTCATGTAGAGCTATTTAGCTGGCATTAGGTATTTTATTAACTTGAGAAAAAAATTTTAATTAATTTATTTCTTTTTAATTGATTTTAATTTATTGTGTTTACATAGATTCTAGTGTCACCCCAAAGGCATCCCCCCCATATTCCCCTCAACATCTCCCTTGCTTCCTCCCCATAGTGACCTCCCCCCTTCCCTTCAGGTTTATCTCATCCTATCATCCCCTTTCCCTCTGTCCTCTTACTAGGGTGACATTGCTCAATGAGCATACATGTTTCAGGTAAACATCTCTACAGCATTTGAACTGTTGATTGCATTAACTGAAAAGTTATTTCGCTGAACTGGAATCATGTGCTAGGACAATTTTTGCTGTGTTGGAAAGGATTTGCATTTTATCAGAATCTGCTATTACAATCTAGAGAGAAAACAGATGTAGCATTATAATAAAGTAGTTTTAGGGTTTTTATTGAATTTATTGGGGTGACACTGGTTAACACATTTTTTTTTTTCATTTTTCTGAAGCTGGAAACGGGGAGAGACAGTCAGACAGACTCCCGCATGCGCCCGACCAGGATCCACCCGGCACACCCACCAGGGGCTACGCTCTGCCCACCAGGGGGCAATAATCTGCCCATCCTGGGCGTCGCCATGTTGCGACCAGAGCCACTCTAGCGCCTGAGGCAGAGGCCACAGAGCCATGCCCAGCGCCCGGGCCATCTTTGCTCCAATGGAGCCTCACTGCGGGAGGGGAAGAGAGAGACAGAGAGGAAAGCGCGGCGGAGGGGTGGAGAAGCAAATGGGCGCTTCTCCTGTGTGCCCTGGCCGGTAATCGAACCCGGGTCCTCCGCACGCTAGGCCGACGCTCTACCGCTGAGCCAACCGGCCAGGGCTGGTTAACAAAACTTTACAGGTTTCAGGTGCACAATTCCACAGCACATCATCTGTGCACTGTATTGTGTGTTCACTGCCCCAAGTCAAGACTCCATCCATCACCATTTATCCCCTTACAAATGCATGATTTTTAAAAATATTTTATTTATTGATTTTTAGAGAGGAGTGTGTGTGTGTGAGAGAGAGAGAGAAGGGGGAGGAGCAGGAAGCATCAACTCCCATATGTGCCTTGACCAGGCAAGCCCAGGGTTTCGAACCGGCAACCTCAGTGTTCCAGGTCGACGCCTTATCCCACTGCACCACCACAGGTCAGGCCAAATGCATGATTTTAACCTTCCATTTATCACTTTGCAAAAGATATTTTTGAAAACAAAACCAAACTCCAATGTCTCTAGGTCACACATTAGTACGAAGCTGGGGATGCTGTTGATAAAGAATACCACGTGACACACTGCCACTGTTTTCAAGGAAAGGCAGAGCATTTTTTAAAAAGGGGTGACCATTCTTTGCATCTGTGACTTCCAACTTATTCTTGGCTCCTGTCTGCATCTCTGAGATATGGTATCACAGACTCACACCACTGACGGGATCTCAGAGAGGGATCCCTCTCTTTTGTTCCCCTCTCATTTTACAGATGAAAACACTGAGGCTCAGAGAAATTAAATTAAATTGATTTCTTGAGGTCACCCACCAGAAGAAAAGTCAAAATTTCCCACTTTTGGCATCAGAGCACTTCAAATTAGCATGGCCCCATCTTCACAAGTGCAGTGTCTCTGACCACTTCTGATCCCACAGCCGGGAGTTCAGGAAGTCCTTCCGGCGAGCTTCTGTATCCGCTCACTTTCCAGCCCATGCGTCTGCCTTCCTGGGAAGACTGCCGGTCAGTACACTTCTGCTGGTGGTCCAGAGAGGAAGGCTGACACGAAGAATCGAAATGGCTTTTTTCGTCCATTGTAGAATTTATCTTGAGCCTTCCCTCCCCCCCTTTTCCTCACAATTACCATATAAGTATTAATTTTAATTAGTTCTGTCTACTAGAGTCCCTTTAAGTGCAGAAGCCAGGCTGGTAATTAACTGGTAAGCTTTCGTCTTGCTGGCAGTATTGTTAGGCGAGTTACAGCCACCCTTGGTCACAAACTGGGATCAGTGTTCCTCTTTGGATTCCCCCTTAGGAGTCCAGACACAGCTGGAGTTCCTGTCCCTGGTGATCTTTCCTGTCTTGCTACAGCCATAAGTCAGGAAAGGAGGCTCTCAGGTTAGATCGGTGGTCCCCAACCTTTTTTGAGCCACGGACCGGTTTAATGTCAGAAAATAATATTTTCAAGGACCAGCCTTTAGGGTGGGATGGATAAATGTATCACGTGACCGAGACAAGCGTCAAGAGTGATGTAACAGAGGGAATCTGGTCATTTGTTTTTTTCTTTTTCTGAAGCTGGAAACGGGGAGAGACAGTCAGACAGACTCCCGCATGCGCCCGACCGGGATCCACCCGGCACGCCCACCAGGGGGAGACGCTCTGCCCACCAGGGGGCGATGCTCTGCCCCTCCTAGGCGTCGCTCTGTTGTGACCAGAGCCACTCTAGTGCCTGGGGCAGAGGCCAAGGAGCCATTCCCAGCATCCGGGCCATCTTTGCTCCAATGGAGCCTCACTGCAGGCGGGGAAGAGAGAGACAGAGAGGAAGGAGAGGGGTAGGGGTGGAGAAGCAAATGGGCGCTTCTCCTGTGTGCCCTGGCCGGGAATCGAACCCGGGACTTCTGCACGCCAGGACGATGCTCTACCACTGAGCCAACCGGCCAGGGCCAATCTGGTCATTTTTTAAAAATAAAACATTGTTCAGACTTAAATATAAATAAAACGGAAATAATGTAAGTTATTTATTCCTTCTCTGTGGACCGGTACCAAATGGCCCATGGACTGATACCAGTCCGCGGCCCGGGGGTTGGGGACCACTGGGTTAGATGATTACCCTCTTCATTAAGGCAGATATACTTGTATCAGAGCCTCGAAATGCTGTATATAGGTTGGCAAGTATTGTGGTGATTTGCAGATGGCTTATATGAAGCTTGCCTGGTATCAAACACTGGCGATGTCATAGTATCAAACCGTGTCCTTTGTATTTCCTGAATAAGCTTGGTACTATTGTTGGGTGGAGTGGGGATTAAAACAAAAATTTATAATCAGTATTCTGCTTTCCATTCACTCTGCATTCTGGGAATGGTAAAGAATGCTTCTTAGTAATTCATTGGATAGATGAACTCTAATCTTCCAGAAAATGTATGTGATGTTTAAAATTATAGAATAAAATATTTGAGACCCAGCCCCCAAAGCACACATCTGCACTTGGGCAGTAATCTTACTGACCACATTTGTATTTGAGCTTGTAGTCACAGTATAACAGGCATTTGGAATAATGTCGGTGATTCTGGACTTTATTTGTAGATAATCAATTAATAATTGGGTGAGAGCCATGACAACAATCCTTTTAGATTAAATAAAAATCCCTGCCTTTTTCTGGGGCCTGTTATTGAGTGCAATCTATTATTTTTAATGAAACAGCTAAACCATTTAATATACCTTTTGTGATGGTCAGAAGCTCGGGATTTACTGATGAATCTACAAAACTGTCTGTGTTCTCTTGAATAAATTGGGAGGGTGGAGAGTATCCAGGTCCATCTGTTCCCTATGTGCCAAGTGTCTTTTATGAGTGCTCTTCCCTCCTACAGTGTCCCGTCTGCCTCACAGACTCTCTTGTGGGCACCTTGAACCCTTTATGATAAGAGTTTATTTCCCGAGGATGGTAGCCAAGACTATCAGTCAAAGCTAAGGACTCAGTTCGCTTGTGAATTTGTGCTCCGGCCTGGTCAGTCTGGGAAAGTTGAACCACAAGGGACAAAGCTAGAATAACTGGGTCAGAGAACTCAGAGGAGTCATTATTTTTAAAGAGGATATTTAATCAGATGACTGACTTCTCTCACCTGCTCCTGGATAATATTTGTATCATGGCAGGCTGATATGAGGCACTTTGTGCTCCTTGTCTTATGTTTGGCAGAACATGAGTGGAAAAGAAAAACATAGAGATGCATTAAAGCATAACACATATTTGTAGCATTGCCACAGACTTCTAGGAAGAAATGATTGCTATATCATTGACCCATTGTTGGCACAAAAAATTTACTCATTCAATCTTTATTTAGTGAGTACAGAGTATTTGTATATCAACATTGTAAGAACTATAGGTTTCTTGCCTTCAAGAAGATAATACCTGGGAGTGATTTAGTCTTAACAAAGGCATAGTGCTACCTGACCAGGTGGGGGTGCAGTGGATAGAGCATCGGCCTAGGACACAGAGGACCCAGGTCTGAAACCCTGAGGTTGCTGGCTTGAGCGTGGGATCATAGATGTGACCCCATGGTCATTGACTTGATCCCAAAGGTTGCTGGTTTGAGCAAGGGGTCACTTGCTCTGCTGTGACCCCCAGGTCAAGGCACATATGAGAAATCAATCAATGAAGAACTAAGGTGCCACAACGAAGAACTGATGCTTTTCATCTCTCTCCCTTCCTGTGTGTCTGTCCGTATCGGTTCCTCTCTCTGTCTCTCTCTCTTTCTCGCAAAAACAAAAACAACAACAAAAATACACAGTGCTATCTGTGAAGCACTATGTGGGAACAATGGCAGAGCCTATGAGCAGCTGTCACACAGATGAACCAGAGGAGAGGGTATTCACATACTCAGCTCAAAAAAGACTTGGGTCACAAGAAACCACGGGAAGGAACACGACTCATAGCTAGATTTTAAGGGCAATTATGCAACTGTGACAATACTAAGCAATATCTGATTTCCCTTTAGATTTGAGACCCACAAAATAGAAATATGTGATCTATTTCCTTTCACAGCAATGCTTAATGATGTGTCTGTGCAACAACAGAACAATCCTTTAAGGGAGAGAGTGACTGACAGTCATTGACAAAATTCGCTGGGAATTAATTTCCTGCAGTTCCCTAGTGAGCACATGCATTTTATATTTCAAGATCATCGTTGCAGATGAAAGAAATGTAGGATAAAATGGGACTATAGTCGGTACATGTTAAACATAACACTGTACTTCAGGGGGAAATGTGTTCATATTTGTTCCAAAGAAGGTTATGTAGAGACTCAGGTTGCTGGTAATGAAACATTAAATGTTGGAGTACTAACCCACCTTGAGATTATTTAATAATGTTACAGTCTGAGGCCTGATTGCTTCAGGTGTCTGATTTATAGATATTTCCAATGTTCCCCTTCTAGAAGATGGTGCTCCTGGGAAGAATAAACAGGAGAAGGAAATAAGATTTTTTTAAAGCAATTTCCTTAAAGTTACTCACAGTTTATCCTCTGAAAGGATTGCTTTAGAGGAATACACAGGATGCTAAAAAGGATTAAATGCAAGTTTGGTGTTTCCGAATGACCCCAAAATAGTATAATGGATAAAAGAATACCCCTGAATCAGACTATCAGATTGTCTTTGAATCCTGGCTCCGGCACTTACTAGCTGTGTGATCCTGGCCAAGCTACTTAACCTCTCTGTGCCTTAAAAGGTCTACTTCATAAAAGTTGAATTGAGAAGTAAGTAAGTGAATAATAATTCAAGTTTTATGTCCAGCCCTTGTTTCACATCTGTTGGGGAGTCCCCGTAACTCCTGCCTTTGAGCAAGCGCTCCAGAAGCGCTGTGGCTGGGACTGTCATGATCTCAAGCCTCAGCCATGTGCTGTTATGTCACGCCAAGGGCCACCAAGCTTCACATCTGTTAGTGGTTGCTTGACTTTGTAACCCCAGAAACATTTTCAGGGGCCAAGGAATGATTATGTTTCCTTACGTGAGGGACCAAAGCCCATTACTGAGACCCCCGTCTGCTGCTTTCCCAAATGCTACACGTTGGATAGATTTCCCTTTATTTACTTGGCACATAAGTTATTCCCTCTATCCAGAAGAGCTTCAAAATGTTCATTAAAGGTTAAAGTCCTCCAGCTGCTTTGGCATTTTCTGGGTGTTATTTCACAGGTGTATACAGAGACCTCGTTGTTCTCTGCTACTGCTTGGCCGAACAAACGTGACACAATCATTTTCTTGTTGGAGGCAAATCTATGGCAGGTTTGCTGAGAGTGGAATTTCTGTTGAAATTCTGTCCAAAGGAGCCTCTTTTATTCCACACAGATCATAATTGAACTGATGTCAGTGTGCTCCGATAGAAGAGCTGCCTCCCATCCCACCAGGACTGTCACTATGTTCTTAGCACCTGCTATGTACAACGGAGAAAACATTCTTTTACCTTCAGAATATCTATTTCCAAATCAGAAAGCATTGCATGTCAAATTTCCCCTTGTCAGGTCCCGGAATAGATCCGACAGGAACTTTCTGAGTACTGTGTTGAAAACAAAGCCAAACAAAATTTAAGACAGTGAATTTCTCTGGCTCACCTGGTAGAAAATATGCAGGTGTAGCAGAGTGCCAGGAATAGGGCAGCCCAAAGAGGAGAGAGAAGCAGAGCCCAGGCCGCAGTATTTTCAGAGGCTGTAGGAAGGCGAGAGCCCGGGCTGCACCGTCCGCCTTGGTTTGTGTTTTTTGTCAGCTTCACACCCCCTGCAGTGACTGGTGTTCAGACCTCGCCTGTCATTCTGCCCTCTGTCCCCCGCCCCCTGCAGTTCTTGGGGACTCCAGTACTTTCAGATTCCTTCTTCTCCAGTCACTCCAAACCTTATTAGGCTCTGTCCCTCTGCTGTCCCCACGACAGTCACCAGAGAAATAAACAGTGTTACATTGCCTATCTCAAGGTCACTTTAATTCTGAGGTCAGTATGTGTCCATGCATTTGTATGAGCTGGGAGAGTAGGGGTCACTATATATTTAGGAAAGAACGTAACTCTTATTTTGCTTCTAATAAATCTAGGCAACTTAGCTACTAGTAGTTTATGTTGTTGTGGTCCTCTGAATAAGCTAGGATAGTTGGTATTGACTAATGATCATAGTTTATCCATGAGTCTTCTGATGGGCTAGTTTGAGTATTTTCTGTAATAAATACTAAGAGATATGCAGATGAAGTAAAAATTGCCAACATACATAGGTCAGAACAAATCACTGCCAGATTATGGAAAAAGGAAGGAAAGGGAGAACTACACCTTTATTTCTAAAAACAAAAACAAAAACAAAAAAAGCATGGTGTATCAGTTACCATCAAGAAGAAAGAAAGAACTCTACCCCAGCAGTGTGTGAGCACATGCTTGGTCTGCATCTTGCCCTAGTGTTACTCTCTAGGTGCCATGAGGCCGGGACTCCTTGTCATGCTCTGCGCCCTCTGTTCCCTGTCTTCAAGGTGAGATTTCTCTCACTGTCAGAACCACCCAGGGGCAGCCTCTTGGCCTTCAACTGCTGTGAGGCCCAATGTCAAGGACCTTCTGGTTTCCACCGCTCTGGCAAGGAATTCAAGGGAACTGTACACTATGCGATTTAAAATCGGAACTGTCCTAGGGAATCCAGGGCACAGAAAGCAGGGAGTGTTGGAAAGTACTGTATTAGATCACCACCCGCCACCCAGGTTGGCATGGGGAGTCAGGACACTTGTCTCGTATCCTATCCTTTTATGATGAAATCCTCCGCTGATAGTGTGTCAATCCCTGTGCATTGGCTGTTCCACGTGGCATTATTTACAGGTGCCTCTTTGCTGCCTCATTTATTTTGCTCTGACAGTTGGCTTGTGATATGGGTATTATTTTATACAGGTACATTACCTTTTATTGCTTAAAGTAATAGATCTTATTTAATTGCAAACTATGTTTAGCCTTATAATTAAATGGGGAGGGACAGAATGTAAACATGAAAACAACAACAACAAAAAGCTGTGTGGGAACAGGAGTTGGGTAGAAGGATGGGAAGGTCCCTGGAGGAGGAAGCCTGAGGTTTGGGGCCGAGTCCTGCTGTGCAGGTTCCCTCTGTGGGAGCCGGTCCCGGCACCCGAGGCCCCGCCCACTGCTTGGATGACTCTGGGAAGCCTCTGAGTCTCTTCTCTCTATTCTCTCTTCAGGCCACAGAGTGGTCTCTTGTTTTAATTCCTTACAATTTTCACACCCAGGGGCAGGGTTACTTCTTTTTTTTCCCTCCCTCCCTCTCTTCTTTCTTCTCTTTCTCCCTCTTCCTTCTCTTCCTTTCTTTTTTCTTCTTCTTATCTTTTCTTAAGGCACTGTAACAGGGCAAGGGGAAGTGGACCAGCATTTATTAAAGGTCTCCTATTTGCTGGGAACTTGTCTTGATTTGTGTCACTGCATCCTTGTAATAATGCTGAGTGATGGGACTGGTTCTTTTCTTTTTCATATTTTTATTATTTCATTGTTGAGAGGAGGGAACTGACCCTAAGCGATAGGAAATACCTTGGCTAAGATCACATGGTTAACACTGGCAAATGCACATCTGTCGAAGTCCAACCCTTGTGTCCCGATGTCCGTCCCAGCGCAGAGCAGTGCCCCCCGAGAGCGTCCTGCCCTCCCCAGCTTCCATCACTTTGACTAGCTGACCGTGTCCCAGTGTTGATGTATAGGATCTTGTCACCTCACATAGAGCCCTCCTCCCTCCGCTGCCCCTAACTCCACAAGAAGGTGGAGGGTCTAGTTCTCTTTTCAGCCTCTCCACAATAACGTGGGTCCTTTCTCATGTGGAGTTCAGGGTTACTAACCTTTCCATATCATGGAGGTAGGTAATCTGACAAAGCTATCCTCATGAAATCACTCACACACACGCGCACACACACACATTTTCCACACTTTTGTATATAATTTTAGGGGATTCAGAAGCCCCCCTATAGCCTAACTCTGGGTTATGTGATCAGGAAATTTATTTTTTTATTAGTCCTCACCTGGAAAAACATCCAATTTTCTCTATCCCGAGGAGGTTAAGTACTTTTTTTCAGCACCAGGCAGGGAGGGCGTGATGTCCATGCTGCATACCAGGTGAAGGTTTCTCTAGACCTGTGGTTCTCAACCTTTCTAATGCCGTGACCCCGCAATACAGTTCCTCATGTTGCGGTGACCCCAAACCAAAAAATAATTTTGGTGGCTACTTCTTAACTATAATTTTGCTACAGTTATGATTCGGAATGTAAATACCTGATATGCATTATGTATTTTCCGATGGCTTTAGGCGACCCCGCCAGGGTCGCGACCCACAGGTTGAGAACCGCTGCTCTAGACTGATGTGTGTGTGTGTGTGTGCCTGGCTTCCTTGGCCTGGAAACTCAGCGGGACAATGAATTAAAGACAATACACATGGCTGGGGTTCGTATCTGTGCCTCACTTTCTCCCTCTGAAATGCTGGCCTGATACCTGTGTTCACTGCTTCTCAGGTGAAGGTACAATAGGAGTAGGTATAAGAGCACTTTGAAAGTAAAGCGACATGTCAATGTGTCACTGAGAAAAACCCTCTGGGCCTGGCCAGTTTTTGCATAGCCTACCATTCCAAGGCTGCTTCTCGAATCATCTTGATTCAAACAGCTGGGGCTGACGTCGCTCAGACTTTCTGAAGGACGGACAGTCTGGTATTCTAGCTGAGGCTGAGCTGAGGACCAGCGTCAGCTGATGTGCTTTCCCAGCTGCTCCGTCCTTTCATTTTTAATGCACTCTGAGGCTGGAATTGGACAGACCTTTCCATTTTGCATTTTTCTCTGAGAGCTACTCAGTGCTGCTGACAAATTTATAGCTGGCTGGTTTGGTTAATTCGAAAAAAAAATGCCTCATACTTGAAGATCATCGTAAGCTACTGGGCACTGTAAGCATCTCCCAGGTTTCACAATCAACCCACGGAAAAATGACACCTGTCCTTAAAATGCCTGGCACACAGTAGTCTACGCTACGGGTTTGAAGTGTAGGACATGTTTTGGTCATCTGCCTGCTGCTCAACTAGACACAATGCCACTCAAGCTACAATATGGGCTTACTATAGGAATGGCTCTGGTGTCTTCAACTAAGTGAGCCATTCAGATTCATTAGCTCATCTTGACGTAAAGGTACTTGCAACTTTAATGCTGTCTTTGCTGCCTGTTGGAGCCCTTTTAGGACTAATCATTTGACTGCACTAATGAGATTAAACCCAACAGGGGCAGATATTTTCCTTTTTAATTTTCATTCCTGTTATTTAATTGGCATTACACACACATAATGAGACTAGAAAAAAACACCCTGTAGCAATCTGTTCGATACAAATAAGTCAGGCAGATGCAGCCAGATGTGACCTTCTTGACTCTTTTACTACCTACACATTAGAGAAGATGGCCTGGAATGCTTAACTCTCTGTTTGCTGAATGTGTCAGGGGTATATTTTCTCCATTCCCCCACAAGCGAGAACACTTACAGAAACCCATGTGCTTCTCCACATGGGGCATTGTTTGCTCAGCATCTGTGTAAATGATGGATAGCCTGGGGTTCTTAGTGGGTGCCCGTTCCCAGTGTGGGGCTGGCGGACTGCCTGTGGCTCCAATGTTGTCTACAAAGACATTCTCCATCTGTTCCCAAGGCTCCATCTTACAGTATTCTCAATGGAGGAAAAATGTTGACTCTTCATGAGAGGCCATCAAAACAGGTAACAAGCATGAAACCTTCCTTCTCGTGCTCAGGGGTCTGTATCAAAGCCAGCCTTCTTTTCCAAAAAACGATTCTATCTTCTCAGGACGTTAGCAGCATGAGGATGTCCTCTCTAATGGGCCACAGCAGTTTTAATCTTTTAGTACCTTTCCTTGGATTTGGGATCTCGGGATGAGCTTTTTGATCCACTGGTTTCCAACTCAGAGCATCATCAACAAGGTGATGACCACAGGGCTTCCTTGTGGAACACTGTAAGTCATCCTTTTCCCAAATACGTCCCGTGACAATCATTCAAAACTCCACATCCCATGGAACAAATTGGGTGATTCTGCAATGTATCTTGGAACTTTCCTTTGTTTATACACTGTGTGGAACATAAAAGTTTCCATGCCTGTGATGTACAGGATATTAACATGATATTGTTCATTTTGCTACTGAAAGAAAGATGCAAAGGCAGGAAGTCTCACTCACCTCAAAGGAGGCACCTTTGAAACTCCCTCCCTCTGGTCAATGCATTTACTTATTTTTATTTCTGCTGCTAACCCCATGATCAAGCACCCACCAAGAATATAGATAGAACCAGGATGACACTCATCCAGTCAGCCTCCCTTTAAAAATTCTTGCCCTTTTGCCAGTTTATTCCAGCAACTAGATGGATGTTTTAGACACACTAGTCAGATTAGTTCACTCTAACAGTTGCTACCTTTCAATAGTTTCCCAAGTGCACTTTAGCAAAACAAAACGGAAAAGCAAACCCAAACAAAATCTAAACCCACATCCATTAAGTCCTTCCCATGGCTCGCGGGGCCCGTGTGATCTGGAATCTGGCCTTGCCAACTAAGACACCAGCACCTGCTGCTTGGATTTCTGCTGCCTCTTCATTGGCGTCATTTCATTCAGATGAAAACACCTGCATCTCTCACTGGCTCTGCATTGTCTGTCCTCTGACTCCAGCCTCATCTTTTACTGCACTTCCCTCTGTCCCCTGTTCACTAGCCACAACCACCTTTTATCGCCCTAGCACTGGGTCTTTTTCTGCCCCAGGACTCTGTACCTGCTTGTGACTTGACGTGAAACGTTCTTTCCTTTTTTCTTATTCATCCTTTCTTGACTTTTAAGCAGTGGTTCTCCAGAGCAGCCTCCTGGCTCTCTAGGTCACGTCATGTGCTTTGTCATATGAGCTTACAAGAGTATGTCCCTTCCTGTTTGCCACTTGCTATAAACCTTCATCTCTGAAGTGACCCTGACCTTCTACTTTCTCATGGGAAAATCTAATTTTGTTTTCAAACATGAATAAGTACACTTTGAGAGCTATAGATTGAACAGTCTAAAGTCATTATGTTTAATTTATGTGTACATGTTTAAAATCTCATTAGATAAACTAGTGTGAATTTACAGACATGCTATTTTTACTTTCATTTTGCCCATGCTCTTCACATTCATCTTTGACATTGTGTCTTCATCATCACTAAAACCTCTTTTTGAATTCTCTAATGCACTTTTGTAAGGCATGTCACCTTCACTTCTCTCTAAGTTGTTTGAGATGCAACTCTTTTTGAATCATGCATGATGCTGTCACTGGAAATATATCCCAAGCCACTAGAATCCATTTGTGTAACATTGGGACCGTTACTTTTTTTCTTTTTCATTTGTCTGGTGCCTATGTGTTTATGAATGCCATACTCTAACCACTCACTGTATTGCTTTAAAAGTGATCTTTAAAAGGCTTGTTTACAATGACATCCAACATTTGACATTGTTAAGTCATTTCCTTGGGGACAATTACTAAATCTTTCTTATATTCTAGTCCAGGGGTCCCCAAACTTTTTACACAAGGGGCCAGTTCACTGTCCCTCAGACCGTTGGAAGGCTGGACTATAAAAAAAAACTATGAACAAATCCCTATGCACACTGCACATATCTTATTTTAAAGTAAAAAAACCAAAACGGGAACAAATACAATATTTAAAATAAGAACAAGTACATTTAAATCAACAAACTGACCAGTATTTCAATGGGAACTATGCTCCTCTCACTGACCACCAATGAAAGAGGTGCCCCTTCCGGAAGTGCGGCGGGGACTGGATAAATGGCCTCAGGGGGCTGCATGCGGCCTGTGGGCCGTAGTTTGGGGACCCCTGTTCTAGTCTTTCTTTTTACCAATTATGTCCATTCTAGGTTAATTTGCTGAATGACAACTTAGTGTACATCTACTTTGCTTAATTTATGTTTCTTTTCACTAATTTTAGTCAAAAGACTTTTATTTTGTGTTTTTAGCAACATTTTACAGAAGGTGAAACTGGTCTCTGCCTCAGTTCTCTGCTACTTGAACTCGACGCTGTTGGCCAGCTCAGCACCCACCTTCCCTCCCACACACAGTTTCCTCCCTAATAGAATGTCCTTTTTCTCTAGGTACCATCCCTCCTTCCCAGCCACGGGACCATGGAAACTGCTCCCATTTCTGTTTTGTCCACGTTACCTTGCGTAGGGTAAAGTGCACCCAGATACAGATCTAGGAAGAGAAATCAGAGGAGCTTTACAGTTTCCTTAGACTTGCAGTTCTCTGGGGAGAACACAACATGCCACATGGAAACACTCGGAAAGATTCCCGGGACTTGAGGAGCCAGAGAGAGGGAATAGAACTGTGGGCAAGTGTCTTGATTTTGATTTTCATGGGGAGGAATTGGAAAGGCAGGGTAGGCAGTCTTAGGATTGGCTACCTAAGATTGTAAGTGGTGCCTGATGACATGGTTTGGGGTGGTTTAAAATTTCCAAATGTTTTCAGGAGATCCAGGGTTTCTTTGGGAATAGCTAGTAGCCATTTTATACTGTCAAGGCATTGATATACAGGAATTAAAAGCATGTTTATGTAAGTGTGAGTCTAAGCCATATCTAGAACTCCCCTGAAGATGTGTGACACAGTTTTCCCAATCCTACCTTAGACTGAGAAAGACTCAGAGAACATGACCTGTTCATCTGTGGCTATGCAGAATTGCAGACTTCACACCAGATGCCAACATGGAAGAGTGAGACCCAGATGAGGCAATTTATAGCTCTGCAGAGGCCAATAGGGACAGAGAATTTCAGGACTTGATGCCCCATTCTTCCTGATGCCAACAGACCATACACAAACCATAGATTACCCCCAAGAAGATGTGAAGAAGAAGGAGGGGTAGGAGGGTATAAGGACAGCATGTTTATTTAAATGAACCTGGGAGGGGGGGAAGGGAATAAACCTCTGGGGCTGGCACAGTTTACTTGAATTGACATAATCAGGTTTCTACCATGAGGGTCTAAAAGCTAAACTGAGATGTTCAGAGATAAAGCAAGGAAGACTGTCAAACTCATCCCTCTTCTGTAGCAAATATTCTATTCTGATATCTTTAAATGGCCTTTTATGCAGAAATTATAGCTCCATTTTTCCTTTGTATGTTTACTGTTTTGGTTGCCTCTACCTATACTTTGGCCTGGTCACTGTTCTTTGAGTATAGTACTTCTCGTGAGTATTGTCAAAATCACAGGGTCTAAGCCTACAGTGAATTCTGTTACATTGGATATAATGGCTTGGATGTAATAGGTGGAAATTGACTGAGGACGGTCTTTCAAATTATTTTTTATATTGGGCTATAATACCAAGGTAAAATTACTTAATTCTTCTAGACTAAAAGGCTACAGTATTTTAACCTCTAGAATGATCCCACAGTGATATGCCATTCAACTTACAGGTATGAATATTTGCAAACTCTTCCTCTCTTCTCTCTTTCTCCTCTTTCTCTCTCTCATACCTAGATACAGTATAACAACACTCTTCAGATTATATACTACCTTTCCCATTTTTACAATGTCACATAAAAATTTTTAATATATATTTAAATGTTCCAAAGGATGTAATTTCCAGCAGTTGACAAATATTGACACCTTAAATAAACCTTTTAAATGATCTTTTAAATGTATCTAAAAAATATGGAATACATAGTTATTTGATTCCCACTACTTTTCAAATATGAAGGAAGAAGTTCTTTTTTAATAGTAGGAAATCTTGCATTATTTCTTCTTGTCCTAAAAAATTATATTTCTTTGTGTGTGTGTGTGTGTGTGTGTGTGTGTGTGTGTGTGTGTGTGTGTATGTATGTTTTTCTGAAGTTGGGAACGGGGAGGCAGTCAGACAGACTCCCACATGCACCCGACCGGGATCCACCCGGCATGCCCACCAGGGGGCGATGCTCTGCCCATCTGGGGCATCGCTCTGTTGCAACCAGAGCCATTCTAGTCCCTGAGGCAGAAGCCATAGAGCCATTCTCAGCGCCCAGGCCAACTTTGCTCCAATGGAGCTTCCGCTGCAGGAGGGGAAGAGAGAGACAGAGAGGAAGGAGAGGGGGAGGGGTGGAGAAGCAGATGGGTGCCTTTCCTGTGTGCCCTGGCCAGGAATCGAACCCAGGACTCCTGCACGCCTGCCCAATGCTCTACCACTGAGCCAACTGGCCAGGGCCAAAAATTATATTTCTTTTTCACTTTCTAAAAGGAAATGTGTTCTAATGTAATATATTATTATATTTGAAAGTCTTTTACCTCATCATACTTCTTTAGAACAAAAATAACTATATAAATTTAAAGTTTTCCTATGACCTAACTCTCTTAAGTATTAATATTTTCCTTCTAGATTGACTTATTATTACAATAATTATTTATATATTGTGGTCAAACAACATGCATTTATTAAATTATGATCACTTATTACACACAAACATAAAAAACTTATTGAGAATGCATCCCGTAATGAAATGAATTTAGGAGAGATTGTTAAAATGCCTTACTTAGGAACATGCAATGGGGTAAAGACAGCTTATTAAATAAAAGGTGTTGGGAAAATTGGAACAATACATGCAAAAAATAAAATAAAATTAGACCACCTTTTTAGAGCATATACAAAAATAAACTCAAAATGGATTTAGGACTTAAATGTAAGACTTAAAACCATAAAACTTCTAGATGAAAACATAGGTAGTAAAATCTCTGACATTTCTCATAGCAATATTATTTCTGATATTTCTCCTTGGCAAGGAAAACAAAAGAAAAAATAAATGAATAGGACTCCATCAAACAAAAAAAATTTTTTTTACATCAAGAGAAAATCAACAAGAAAGCAAAAAGACAACCAACTGAATGGAAAAAGAATTCACCAATGACATCTGATAAGAGGTTAATATTCAAAATTTATAAAGAACTTCCATAGCTCTATACCAAAAAAGTAAACAATCCAATTAAAAAATAGGCAGAGGACTTGAGTAGACAGAGGACCTATATGTTCTCCAAACAGGACATACAGATGGCCAATAGGCCTATGAAAAAATGCTCAATATCACTAATTATCAGAGAAACTCAAATTAAAACCATAATGCTCTATCATCATCTCACACCTGTTAGAATGGCTATTAATCAACAAATAACAAGTGTTGGAGACAATGAGGAGAAAAGGGAACCCTCATTCACTGTTGGTGGGAATGCAGATTTGCACAGCTACTATGGCAAACAGTACACAGAGTGATCTCAAATAATTAAAAATGAACTGCCTTATGATACTGTGATTCCACTTCTGGGTATATATTCAAAGGCACCCAAAACACTAATTCGAAAGAATATATGCACCCTTGCCTGACCAGGAGGTGATGTGGTGGATAGAGTGTCAGACTGGGACACTGAGGACCCAGGTTCAAAACCCCAAGGTTGCCTGCTTGAGTGCAAGCTCATCCAGCTTGAGTGCGGGGTTGCTGGCTTGAGTGTGGGATCATAGACATGACTCCATGGTCACTGGCTTAAGCCCAAGGTTGCTGGCTGTTTTGAGCAAGGCATCACTCGCTCTGTAGCCTCCCGGTCAAGGCATATATGAGAGAGCAATCAATAAACAACTAAGATTCTGCAACGAATAATTGATGCTTCTTATCTCTCTCCTTTCCTGCCTGTCTGTCCCTCTCTCTGACTCTCTTTCTGTCTCTGTCAAAAAAATAAAAAAAAAGACTATATGCACCTTATGTTCATTACAGCATTACTTACAATAGCCAAGATACTGAAGCAACCCAGTGCCCATTAACAAAAATGTAAATTAAAAAGTTGTGGTACCTTTACACAATGGAATACTAATTGTCCATGAAAAGAAGGAAATCTTACCATTTGTAACAGCATGGATGGACCTAGGGGTATTATGCTAAGTGAAATGAATCAGTCAGAGAAAGACAAATACCATATGATTTCACTTATATGTGGAGTCTGAAGACCAATATAAATAAACAAACATAACAGAAATAGACTCATAGATATGGAGAACAGACTGATAGTTGCCAGAGGGGGCGGGGTGGGAGGACTGAGTGAAAAAGGGATTAAGGAGTACAAATTGGTAGTTACAAAATAGTCATGTGGATATAAAGTACAGCATATGGAATATAGTCAATAATATTGCAATAACCATGTATGCGGCCAGCTGGGTTCTAGAAATATTGAGGAGAATAGTTTGAAGAGTATCTGATTTTCTAACCACTATGCTGTACACTTGAAACTAATAAAAATAATATTAAATGTAAACTGTAATTGAAAAATAAATTAAAAAAAACAAAAATTTAACCTTAAAAAAACCTTGCTTAAAAGTGTTTATCTAGACTGGTTGGCTTAGTGGTAGAGCGTTGGCCCGGTGTGTGGAAGTCCCAGGTTTGATTCCCGGCCAGAGCACACAGGAGAAGCGCCCATCTGCTACTCCACCCTTCCTCCTCTCCTTTCTCTTGATCTCTCTCTTTCCCTCCTGCAGCCAAGGCTCCATTGCAGCAAAGTTGGCTCAGACATCGAGGATGGCTCCATGGCCTCCATCTCAGGTGCTAGAATGGCTCTGGTTGCAATGGAGCATTGCCCCAGATGGGCAGAGCACTGCCCCCTAGTGGGCTTGCCGGGTGGATCCCGGTTGGGTGCATGTGGGAATCTGTCTCTCTGCCTCCCTACTTCTCACTTCAGAAAAATACAAAAATAAAAAAAAGTGTCCATCTTGTTCCTTTGTTTGGCCACCCAGTTTGGCCACTTGGGAAAATGCACCAAGGTAGGATTTACCATAGATACTTTTCTTTAAAGTGACTTTTAAGTGTCTTGTGAAAGGGGTGAGGACTTCAGGTACTGTCTCAAGAAAATCAGTTTTAGGAATGTGCACATAGAGAAGTTGAGGATGTACACATCAGCCTCACACTTTATAATGTCACTGTGTTACCCTGGGGAGTGTCCATACCCTTCTTTGAAGACCACTGCCATTCAGTACGGGAAATGGGGCAGAGATGTATTTCAGCAAAATATCACCCCATTTCTCAGGCTGACACTGGGAGTGGGGAATAACATGACAAGCGTGTGGCCCCTTTGCAGCTGGGGGTGCTTACTGTGCCAGTAAGGTCCCTGAAGTAAAATGGTAATTCTGCCAGAGCTGAAAGAGGAAACTCATACATTTTTTAACATGAAAAACATATGAAAAGCAAGTTAAACATGATAGATGACCATTTCTTGGAGAACAACCAAAATTCTCAGGTTCTAGGGAATTAGCATAACTCAGTGAATATTGAAACTGAATTTATTTTTCAAAATCTATAGATATTTGTTCTGATACAAAACAGCTACATTGTTATGAAGGATAAGATGACCCCAGAAATCACAAGATCTTCTGAGGTCTGAATGAACAGAATATCAGAGCTGATATCAGAGGGAAATCTGAAACAGTTTATTAGAAATGGCAGGAATACCATCTGGGAAGGTTTCTTCCCCCAGGGGAGCTAATATGCAGGCCAAGTGCATATGTCAAATGTAAGACAAAAGAGGGTCTTAATAGAATTGCACAACTGAGCCAGTTTGATGGACTTGGACCGAGGGCGAGCAGGAGAAGGGACACATCTGTACAGGGTGAAGTACTATCCTGGAATGCAGTGTCTCATGAAATCTGGCTTTCAAAGTAGGCTCAATTTAATTTTGAGAATAGACGTTTGAATTAAAAATAAGCCTTTAGAACCTGAAGAGGAGTAATAATAGTACTGTGTTGGTTGAGCTGAAGACAACTTGAGGCTTTATTAAGGTTTGGTGGCAAGCTTGGTGACCTGTCCTTTCTCGTTCCTCAGGCAGGTCTGGTTTCCCTACTTGCAACCTTGACAGGTGTACGTGTCAGATCACTATGCCAACCTCTTCTGCCAGGTCCCAATCGCAGGACCTCCTTTCCAAGAACTGTTCCTGGGCAAACAATTACATAACAGCAGGTCCCTGCTGTTATGACCTCTGCTTTCACCTTGGTCTTTTGGCAGATGTGATATACTATTTTAATATAGAAGGTGTTATTAAGTGTAAGTTCTGGAACCTTCAGCAAATTTTTTTGAGGGCAAGTGCAAGAGTTTTTCCTTCAGCACTTATTTATGCTCTGGCTTCCTGGTGATGCACCTTTATTGAGGAGATGTAAATATCTTTGTTTCTCTTCATTTCTTTTCCGATATTTCTGGTGGTGGTAATTTTTTACCCCTCTCTAAAGAAGATAATTGTTTTGAGATTTTTATTTTTTATCCCTGGGGGTCTGTGATCATTGTAAGTGATATCATTAAGTACTTGAAAGGGGAAATAGGTCAGTATTTACATTTAAAGCATCACACTTTAAAAATATTATAATTGTATATAATAATTATATGCTGTTTTTAAAAATGTGAAGCAATATTATATGAAAATGGTTTGAAATTCAGCAGTTAACAAGTAAGGGAAAATGGGTTATATATTTCTAATATTATATTTGGTAGAATCCAGGCACTTTTTTTTTTTGGTAGTGCCATAAATATTAGATCAAAATATCATGGATCCAAATAATATTTAGTGTTTAATTCCATGACTATTCTAGCTACATACCTGACAAATATATGGTGTCATCATATTTATATTCAAAGTAATTATGAAAATCATAGATAAATGACCTGAATTACTCCCTTTCCCTCAAAATTTTGCATATTTATACCAACAATCACCCTGAGCAGCAGTCACTGGAACATTTCACTTGCTCTTGCTGTAGGTATGGATCACAATCCTGGGGTACACAAAAGAAACCTAAAAGGAATGGGGAAAGGGGCGGTGAGGATGGGAGAGCTTAATACTTAGTAAAATGCTTAGTTGGAATTAAATAACCTTTCCTATAAATCAGAAGGAAAGTTATCAGCTGGGCACTTTCTCATTTTCAGCATGTACAAGCAGCAGGAAAATGAGGCAAAGCATTCTTTGAAGCAAAACATTACATACGATGCAATTCGTTCTCACCATTGTCTTGGCTCTCCAAGAAGCTATTACTGAAGATAAATCAGGTGCCCAGTGCATCCCACTCCTCCATGGACAGTTCCTATTAGTAGCATCTTTATTTTCCTACCTGAAGCAGTCTTGCCCTTCCAACAGACAGGAGTCAGATTAGGTGAGTGCATGCTGAGTTAGCTCCCTCGATAAGAAAAGGGATGTTTTGCAATATTAAAAACTTTTTTAAAAAGTGCTTGGGTCACATTATTCCAGAGGATGGCTGTGAGATCATTTAAATTTCTCTGAACAAGCTGTAAACTCTTCTAATATACTCACCAAGTCCCACCAATCCTGTCCACCTTTTTACTAATAGCAAATGTCAGCAATCCCAAGAACCACATGACAAATGCCCAAAATGTCAGAATGCCATTTTTGTTCTCTGAGAAGAATTTTTTTTGTTTGTTTGTTTGGTTTTTTTTTTTTTCTGTGTTTTTCTGAAGCCAGAAACGGGGAGAGACAGTCAGACAGACTCCCGCATGCGCCCGACCGGGATCCACCCGGCACGCCCACCAGGGGGCGACGCTCTGCCCACCAGGGGGCGATGCTCTGCCCATCCTGGGCGTCGCTCTGTTGCAACCAGAGCCACTCTAGCGCCTGGGGCAGAAGCCAAGGAGCCATCCCCAGCGCCCGGGCCATCTTTGCTCCAGTGGAGCCTCGGCTGCGGGAGGGGAAGAGAGAGACAGAGAGGAAGGAGAGGGGGAGGGGTGGAGAAGCAGATGGGCGCTTCTCCTGTGTGCCCTGGCCGGGAATCGAACCCGGGACTTCTGCACGCCAGGCCGATGCTCTACCACTGAGCCAACCAGCCAGGGCGAGAAGAAATTTTTTTATTGTAATCTACCACTTGTTTTCATCTGACCCACCCCACCTTTCCAAGCTTATTTCATCTGACATCAAACTTGTTTCTCTACCAGTCAAGCTGTCTCTTTTCTGAGTGGCTCACTTACCATGCTCTTCTCCAGTCTCCTCCCTGCTCACAACTCCCTTGCTGCTCCTCTGATCCCCTCAGCTGTCCAAATTTCATGCCCCCCACCCACTGCCCGTGAGCGCCCACTGCCAGTGAGTGCCCACAGTTGGTATTTTCCCTCCAGCCCGTGAACTCTCTGTAATGCTCACTGACTTCCTCAGTGTGACTCAGTTCCGAATGTCAGGGGAGAAAATACTCAGAGAGGTACAGGTGAATCTTACCAAAGGGGGACAGGCTTGAGGCGTCATGGCAACGGCCAAATTTAGATTTTTCACTTACCCTCCTTTAGTTCCTGTTCTGTCTTTGAAAGCCTGTCCTTGCATCTGGTAGCCCTGCTTTGGTGATCCATAAATAGAAAGAGCGTCTGAATGACACACTCTTTTTAATGACCCTTATACCTAGGGCAGTCCTCTTGCCTGTGTTTTTATGTTCCTAATTTTTGGATAATATTTAGTAAGAGCACTCATAGGCTAAGCTCAGCAAGATGCTCAGTAATACAAGAAAATTAAGCCTCAGTCTGGCCACCTGGGAACTCTCTCTCTTTCCATCCCTGTCAATATGCTATTAGGGCAGATTAGGAGAGGGTTTTCAGGGACCCTGACTGTGGTCTGGGTGCCGCATGGAGGTCTGAGTGCCGCATGGAGGTCTGAGTGCTGTGCTCCTCATGGGGGGGGGGGGGCAGAACATCGTCGTTGCTGCACTGCCGGAGGAAAACCTCACTCTCCCCCTGCTCCCGTCGCTGGTCGTGGCTGGTGATTCCATTGACCCTTTGGCTCCCTTTGTCCATGGACAGGCTCATAGGACTTAAGTTTCTGCACCATGTGTTTTGACAGATGACTATAATGATTGTGAATTCCCTTCTTGATAAGGAATTAACACAAACTTTTAATAGGGTGGGGCTAATAGAATGTCATAGCTAAGATTTGTCAACTTTTTCTGAAAGCCCACCCAGGTGTGACAGCACAGGAGAGTCTATAGGGGACCCAGGAGCTGGAGGAGGCCTCACCCCATCCACTGTGCCTCAGTTAGAGGTCACCAGAAGGGAGTCTCCACGGGACCCCCTGAATGCCTCAGCAGACAAAGAGCCAGGTTAAGGAAGTCCAAAGGTCAGATCACAAAGGAACCAGCCATGCTAAGACTGCATCCTTTCTGTAATGCTATTCTGTCCTGGGCCCGATCCTGGAGGGAGGAGGAGTGGAAGACTAAAGCTGGGAAACAGGCAGCCCAACATGACTCCTCCCCCCCTTATGTTTTGGCCTAGGGCAGTAACATGTTAGAGAGGGAGAGGGACTTTAAATTAGATAAGGGTTTGGGGTTTTGATTTTCATGTTTGACTGGACAATTACCATATTTCCCCATGTATAAGATGCTCCCATGTATAAGACATACCTTAATTTTGGGGCCCAAAATTTGAAAAAAAATGTATTACATAAAGTTATTGAACTCAAGTTTTATTCATCATAAAATTCATACAACTCCTTGTCACTGTCAAAACTCCCATCCATTAGCTAGTGCTCATCTGTGTCTGAGGATGAATCACTGTTTTCATATATTGCCTCGTCCTCAGTTCCATCTATGACATGTGAAATGCCATAACCACTATATAAGATGCATCCAGTTTTTAGACCCCAAATTTTTTGAAAAAGGGTGTGTCTTATACATGGAGAAATATGGTTTCTTTCCAAAATGAAACTGTTCTTGTGCCTGAAACAAATTGAAAAAATTAAGGGATCTGCCAGATACTTAACCCAAGAGGCCAGGAAGGATGAGTCTGCAGATGAGGCTTGAAGGGTAGTAAATGTAAGAATCAGTTGTTTTCTGCGTGTGCCCTGTGGTGTGTGGCTTGTTCCATTAAACCACTCCAGCTGTTACTGCCCAAGTGCTGGGACAGCCATGCCCGTTTATTGTGCCATGCTTTGTTGAGCTTCACAGATGCTGCACTTTCAACAAATTGAAGGCAGGACCCTCCACCAACAAAAGGTTATGACTCACTTTATTGAGACACTTGCTTTATTGCAGTGGTCTGGAATGAAACCAGCCATCTCTCTGGGGTATGCCTGTATACCAATTCAGAGTAGCTTTAGGTGGAGGCCTAGGTAATCTCTTAAAACTGTTTAGCCAGTCTTAGGAAAAGTGGAGCTTTCTCACAATAACTCCACGGTAGAGACCATCAGAGCCTGATTCAGAGACGTTCTCTGTCACCGAGCCCCTCCCCCAGGTCTGGCCTCTCTTTTGCTGCAGATTACCTGAATACAGGCTGGAGGCTGCAGAGTGCTTGGCCTCGGATTCCATTAGCATTCTCAAGGCAAGATTCTGTAGACATTGCTTCTGTTCTGCCCCCCACTTTGTCCCCATTTTCCTCTTCTCACCCTCAACTCTCTCCTCCAGTCGTTGCCTGAAGTGTTCTCTGGATAGACAAGCAAGGACTGCAGTGTGCATGGGTAATGGGTTGGCGGTTGTAGTCAAAGCCACAGCTGGGGTGAAGGCTGAATTTCCCTTTCAGCTGTTGTTCTGGGGGCTGTTGCTGAACTAAGAAGGGACAGTGTGGGGTGAAGGTGAGGAGGTGATCTGCATAAAATTAGGGGTCAGTTTTGGGCTCGATAGTGGGTGTGTCCCAGGAAAAGACTGACTTCCCAGTTTTTGAGCTGTTCTTTTTAGAGGGAAAAAGATTAATTTAGTGAGTCATTTCTGAAATCCACTGAAACATGCATTTGCAGGCTCAGAACTGTGCCATGAATTGATCCTGACTTAATGTAGTTCAACAATGCTTGTTGAAGCAATCACCGTTAAAAGGATGCACTCGCGATGCTGAAAAGCTGAGGGTTGAATGGGTTTTAGCCTCTCTCAGCACTGAGCCAGAAACTCCTCATTGTTTTCCCTCTTGGAGAATCACCTCATGCTATTCAGACAAGGTGACAGCCATGCCCGAAGAAGCTCTGTTAAGCCAATTTACCTCGGGCGTGTGGCTACAAAATTTAGAGGAAAGCTATGAGTGATGAGACATTGTTTTCCCAGCTCGACAAAGCTTTCCAGTGACCAAGTCACTGAGCTATTCTTTCAAAAGCGTCCTGAGGTTAACCTGGTGGCTCGGACTCCCCTTCTACCACGCACAGGCCATGTGAGACCTTGTCTAGTCATTTCACCTGACAGGTCTCCAGCTGCTTTACTTATAAATGGTAAAAGGCAGGCTACAGCTGGAGGCCCATGAAAGCTACAGTTCTGTAGTTTCTGACTTCTTTTCTGTGGACAGTCGGTCACTGTGGATACCTGTGTGATTTTAACCTTACTATGGGTCTGGCTTTGTGATGTCACAAACAAGCCTTGGTGGCTGAGTTGGCCTTGCCAGAATACATGGCAAGTTTCCGCACTTTCGCTCTCCTTCTTCTCACTGCTGCTCAGTAACCAGAACTACCTGTGGATTCCTTAGTCCAACAAGTAGAGCTGAGAATATATCTTTGGGGAGATAAAAAATAGTTCTTGGGCTTTTTGTTTCTAACTAGTAAATATTTCAATTCAATATTGTAATATTTCTATTAATTCTTTAAAGGAATTATGTACTTTGACTCAACTCATTATTCCTAGTTAAGATACCAACATTATTTGCATAATGGGCTCTGTCTAATGTACCTTTTGTTGTCCTCACACATTGTTTTGGGTGGAGGTGGGTAAGGGAGACTATTTTGCCTCTTTCTTATGCTGGGTTTTAAAGCATGTGGCAAGAGAGATAAAACTTGACTCCTGAAAGTGACAAAGGAGTAAGAGATAAGACATATGAACTAGCAAGAGTTAGAAGATACAGCGAGGAGACTCCTCACAAATAAACCTGAGGCTCTCAAGTGCAGAGGACCAGGTGAGGACTGGATGGTATGTGAGTAGGTGGACATGTCCTTTGTAGCCTGTGTCACCACATGTGGTGGAGGGTCTGTCTGCGACGTTTTGACATCTGTGGTCAGTTGGCTCATTTCAGTCTAGAAGTCCCTGCCTTTTGACTTTCCGTGACCCTCTCTGGATGAGATGAAGAGCTTTGTTATGTGCGCCACATCTCTCTGTATTTCCCAAGGGGAGTTAATATATATTTCCTTCCTTGTTCAGTTACAATCATGCATTGCATAATGATGTTTTGGTCAAGGATGTATTGCATATACAATAGTATATGCACGTATAATGGAACTAAAAATTTCCCATTGCCTAGTGATGTCTTAGCCATCCTAACATTGTGCAACACATTACTTACATGCGTATGGTAATGCTGGTGTTAAGGAGACAGCCATGTGTATGGCAGTGACAGTCATGTGTGTGTGTATATGTGTGTGTTTTGGGTGTGTGTGCAATCTAGGCAAAGATCCAGAGATAGGGATAGGCTGGCAGTGTTTAAAAACTGGAGAGAAGATCTGAGTGGCTTGGTGGGAAGTGAGTGAGTTGAATAATATAAAGCCACAGTGGGAGGCAGAGGTCAGATCATGTAGGGCATCATAGGGCCGTGTCTATTGGCCAGAGTTCTGGTAAAAAACCAAAGGCGCAGTGAAACTGGGTTATTTGGAGGGAGTTTTGATGTAGGCAGGGTTTAGGAAAAGAAGCAACAAGTGTCTGTGCAGTATCCCAGGACTGAAGGATGTTGGGCAAGGGGAGGAGGCAAGCTCTGGGCTGTGGAGGGATGCCACCAGGTCACCTGGACCCAGCAGGGAAGCAGCTGGGGGGGAAACCTTTCTTCATTCCCCTCCGCCTTCCAGAGTTCCATGATGCCTCCCACTGGCCAAACCAACCAGAAGGAGGAAGGCAAGGGACCCACTGATGCAGGCCTGAGGGCGAGTCAACCAGGGCATGAAGAAGAGTCCAGCTCACAATGCAAACTTGGGTTTTAATCCCAAACATAATGGAAAGCCCTGGGGGGATTTTGACTAGGGCAGTGATGTGCTCTGATGCCTATTTTGAAAATATTACTCCAGCTGTGGGGAGACTTGCCAATGTGAAGCAGAGGTGGAGACAGGATGCCCTGTTAGGACAGCTCTGATATAGGGACCTGACTGCCACCGAACCTCTGCACAGTAGGGTCAGCCACTATAAACTGGCTTCTGACCTTCCCTGACGTGGTGAAGCTGGGTGGTCACTTGTTCAGGACCACATCTGGATGTGGTGAAGCTGGTTGGTCACTTGTTCAGGACCACATCTGGATGTGGTGAGGCTGGTTGGTCACTTGTTCAGGACCACATCTGGATGTGGTGAAGCTGGTTGGTCACTTGTTCAGGACCACATCTGGATGTGGTGCGCTGGGTGTTGTTTGAGGTTCTCAGCGTGCCCAGGTGGAGGTGGGTGGGTGTACCCTTACATCCACACGGGAGGCTGACCATGGCACTCTTTCTAATTTTTAGTTTGGTCTGAAACTGACGCTGGGCTGACTAGCTAAGGATTGTCCCTCCTCCAGGAAAACCGTGGTACATGTCCGTGTGTGGATCGGGGAGGCCCTCTCCCACAGCCAAGTGTGTTTCCTAGGCTCTGAGCTCTTGTTTCTGTGTCAGGGCACCATGGTAACCCCTTCTGGTTTGGCCTCTCTAAGTTGTGCTTTAGTGAAGCAGAATTGGATCTGAAAGAAATTTTCTGAGCAAGCTACATAACAGGTTGATCAGCCTGGAAAGCAGGTGTACATTTATGTGTTTGTGCACATGTGTGTGTTTGTGGGGAGAGGCTGGGGTGGGGGACAGAGGGAGAGGGACAGAGGACAGAGAGAGCACATGAGAGGTTTTGACATTTTGATGAGTTTCACTTATCTTCCAGAATGTTTTGTAGAAAATGTTCTGAGGTGTGCACTGCCCTTTCAGGATAAATTCCTGAAACTTAAAAAAAAAAAAAAAAAAAAAAAGCAAAACTTTCCTTTTGTGTTGGAAGTATTGGATTTATCAGTCTGAGACACTGAGATGCTGTTTATAGTTTTTGATGCTATCTATAGTTCTGACTTCAAGGGTTATAATAAAAATCTGTAGGAGAGTTGAATCAAAAACCAACTTAACTTTTGACTTCATCTTAATTCTGGAGCTATATAATGTGACTAGATGCCTGGAGTCTGAATGGTATATTTTTGCTGTTAAATACAATTTTGGTAATGTGGTAAGGAGTAGAAAAGAATAGCTTTAGTTTTCAAGTAATTTTAAGAAGATACTTTAAAAAACAGGTTACAGTTTTAAGATAGAAATTGCTAACAAATAAATGTTAATGATGGATAATATTTGAACATTCTGTTAAAGGTATATTGATCTAAATTATTCAAGAATCTTCAAATTATTAATTAGTATTCAAGGGATGGCTGTCATGGAGGGAGAAAGCTTTTTCTAAAGTCATTAAAATGCATCCAATTGATAAAAAAATAAATCGAATGTGGACAATTTGTAAGGCAAGTAAGGGAAACTGCAATACAAAAGATATGATCTCTTCCCCCCGGGTGCTTATGTATTGTAATAATTTTGTACTTAGGTATAATCACCCTGGGAAGCTATCCACTTTTTTCAGTGAGAATCTCTCCTGTGGAACATTTAGGAATTCCTTCTTTGGAACTATCTTTGGAGACAGTGTAACACATCGGCACGCGTGCATGCGAACACACACATGCATTCACAGGTCCACTCATTGTCACTTTCATTTCTTTAGAATTGGTGTCAGCAAAATATGGCCTGCCAGGCAAATTGAGCCTGCTGCCTAGTTGGTATGGTCCCTGAACTAAGAATAGTTTTTCCATTTTAAAATGATTGAAAAACTCAAAAGAAGAATAATGTATTGTGACATAGGAAAATTATATGAAATTCAAATTTTGTGTTCATAAATAACACTTTATTGGAATGCAACAATGTTTATTCATTTATGAGCTGTCTGTGGCTGCTTTCATGGCACAGTGGCAGAGCTGACTCATTTGGACAGAGACCATATGGCCCTCAACCACTAAAATGTTTACTATCTGGTCCTTTGCAGAATCCTGTCTTTAGGATTATGTCTACTTTAATTTTTTAAGGTTTTCAAGCAGATTCTCTGCTCCCCCCCCCCCAGATTTCATTCTGAATTACTCTTGGTTTTAATTTTTAAAACTCAAACTTTTCCTAAGAGATAAAAGATTTTAATTCACTTTATGGACATGGGGGAAATCTGGTTCAAGCTCGGAAGCTGCCTGGAGTTTCCAAATACTGTGAGCCATGGTCACATTGTTACTACACTGAAGGGGCCAAGTCCCTGGTTTATTAGGATATAAATAATAGGGGGAAAGGAAAAGCCACCTTAATAGTCACCCAGAAAGCCCTCAAAGAGAAATGGAGCAGTGGGTACAACAGGATTGTATGAGTTCATTCTCTTAGCCCAAACATCTCGCCTTCGTGTCTCTGCCTTTCTGCTGTGTTCACTATGACTCTTGGATAGTCCCTATCCCATGGATGCTGTTTACTGCTGGCTCCCACTGCTCATTGATTCTGTTTCTTCTCTGCGGGCCTCATATTATACCTATCTTGGCATCTCACATTCAGGCATCCTGGGAGGAAGGAGCTTCCTGTATCTGTCTGTCAGTACCCAGGGAAGTACGTCCCTGAGGTGCAGAGCACTTGACTTAAGTCCCCTCTGAGTAAGTAGCGTGGTCCATAGATGACTACCAAGGCAGGGAGGAAAAAACAGGCCTAAATAGTGACACTTTCCCCATTTGGGAAGTGTTTGCTCTCAGTTGATATCGTTGTCTGTAAATATGCACTAGTATTATGGACAACCAGGTATCAAGGCCACTGCTCAAACTACAGGTGTCCTCCCCATTATTGAGGCCGACAGCCAAATGATACCAACTTGGTGCTACATACAATAGAGTGAAGAACTGCTAGCTGTGGACCACTCATTAGCAGCTGACTAGAAAATATTCCAAAAGGAAAATAAATGCAGGTGTCATTGGACATTATCCAGGTTAGTTGAAAGAAGGTGAGCAAGTCAGGGTGAGGCAAGTTTGAAATACTCAACAAGAGCCAACCTCTGACCTTTAAACTGGGAGCTCAGTATAGCTTAGCTGGAGCCTATATACATATCTGCAATTTTATGTCTATGCAACAGAAATTTGCTTTATGTTAATTGGCATATGCAAGGTCCTTATTTGACATCAAGAAATTTAAACCTTTAAATAAACCAACTGCATTTCCAAACTCAGACTATTTACTTTCTCCTGGACCCATCCCTTTCTTCACTGTTGTCATCATCACCTTTACACCCATGGTTTTACTTAAACAATTTAAATAGAGTCACAGGAAACCAGAGCATAATAGAACACTCATTCTAGAAAGAGTTTGCTTTGTTCTAAATGAGGCCCTAGGATACACAGAAGCAAAGTGACCTTCACCCCTGGTTGGCTCAGCCCACTGACCCTGCCCACGAGGGAATTTCTTGTTACTCACTTCTCTGTGTTAGTCACATCTCCTTTTATTTATTTATTTATTTATTTATTTACTTACTTACTTATTTATATTTTTCTGAAGCTGGAAACGGGGACGCAGTCAGACAAACTCCCGCATGCGCCTGACCGGGATCCACCTGGCATGCCCATCAGGGGGCGATGCTCTGCCCATCCAGGGCGTCGCTCTGTTGTGACCAGAGCCATTCTAGTGCCTGAGGCAGAGGCCATGGAGCCATCCCCAGCACCTGGGCCATCTTTGCTCCAATGGAGCCTTGGCTGCGGGAGAAGAAGAGAGAGACAGAGAGGAAGGAGAGGGGTAGGGGTGGAGAAGCAGATGGGTGCTTCTCCTGTGTGCCCTGGCCGGAAATCGAACCCGGGACTTCTGCATGCCAGGCCTATGATCTACCACTGAGCCAACCGGCCAGGGCCTAGTCACATCTCCTTTCTTGAGCAGCTAGAGCACTCCATTGTGGTGTAAGTGGGAGTCTCTCTGGAGACTTTAGCTCTTTATACCAGTGTGATATTCTCCTTCTGAAGTTGGGTCTCCAGTTCTGGGAAGCAAAGGCGGTGGAGGCTATGGCCAGAAACACTTTGATCTTGGCACTATCTCAGGACAAAGTGGCTGTGAGTGGACACCTTGGAGGAAGTAGCAAAGGGGGATATCCACTGGGATTCTTTGCATGTTAGAAATTAAGAATTAAAGTGCTTCTTAGGTTTGTAGCAGAGGCAGATATATACTGTATTTCCCTGTGTATAAGACGCACCTTAATTTTGGGGCCTGTAATTAAAAAAAAAGGGTATTACATAAAGTTATTGAACTCAAGTTTTATTCATCATAAAATTCATACAACTCCTTATCACTGTCAAAACTTCCATCCATTAGCTTGTTCTCATCTGTGTCTGATGATGAATCACTGTCTTCAACAATGAGTGCAAAAACAAGCATGAAAAAGTGGGAAATGCAAGTAAAACAAAAAACTACACCACTGTATAAGATGCACCCAGTTTTTAGACCCCAAATTTTTCAGAAAACGGTGTGTCTTATACATGGGGAAATATGGTACCTTCTGGAAAGGATGAGGAAAGAGGTTCTTTATTCTTTTATGAAATATTTATTGATTCCTCTTTATATACCTGTTATCTCCCTTTTTACTGTTCTTCTTTCAACTGACTTTGCCTTTGACATCAAATGCCTGAGTTAACTCAAACTGCAGAAGTTGACTTTGAGTGGCTGCTACCTTCTGCTCCACCAGTTAGTTACCACCTAATTGCTCCTCTTTACGAGAGAATAAAAAAGAGAAACACCAAGTTCTCCCCTTGGCCGTAGCGTTTGCGTCTGTAGGAACACGCGGGAAGGCAGTTGCTGGGGGAAATCCCGATGCCAGACTCATAGCACAGCTCCCAGCATGACGGGGGAGGTTAATTAACCCATCCAGATAAGCGACAGAAAAAAGAAGCGCATTGCAGAGCTCCAGACAGTTTGAAGACCAGAATCATTTCAGAGAGTAAGATATCTTGAAATTATACGGTGATCTCTATTAAAGTGATAACAGCTGGTACCAACTTGACAAATCAAGGACTTTTATGAGAATGATAAACTGCACACTGCCTGTGAAACCCAGCCAGACCAGTATCACAGGGATTATACCAAAAGCACTTATACTGTCACGTCAACACACAGACCAGTTGACCTTTTAGAAACAGATGAACATAGATTTAGCCAAACCCAGCAGAACACGCTGAAAGATAGGTTGGGAGTGAATGTAATGGAGGTCTGAGCAATTTTACTAACTCAGCCAATCTGCAAGAGTAAACTGAAAACGGCCTTCTCCCCTGAGAGTCTGGGCGAAAGTGGTCACCGATTGGGGAGCCTGCTTATTTCATGGAGGGCACTATATTCATTTTATTTCCTTTTTTTTTTTTTTTTCAATAATGCCCATGAATCTGAACCCTGTGACTGGTAAATGTTCTCTGGCCTTGACAATAAGCGTTTCGGCTTTGTTTTAGTGTCTGTTTCCTGGCAACGCCACGGCCCTGCTGCCCAGCGGTATCTGTCTTGCAGCCCAAGGCTGTTATCTGAGCATCGTATTTCCATTTCCTTGAACATCATCTCTTTTAAATACATCTCACTGAAAATGAGCCATTTGGAGGAGATTATACCACGTCAACCTCGTTCTGTGGGAACCGTAAGCAATTCTGTCAGTATTTTATGTCTAGGTTCAGTCCCTTGTTCTTTTCTTATGTCCAGGACACACACCAGACTGGTCTTTTCCCTGGTACTTGTTTATAATTCTTGAATCAGTGATCACATCACTCCTTTATCTCTCCTTATCCCCAACAAAAAAAAATAAACATTTAATTAGGCTTAATGGTATGAAATCCATTTTGAAAATGAGAGCCAAAGCAAGCACACTACTTGAACTGAGCACGGAGTTCCCTGAGTAACCCCCACGGGGCCTCACTCCTAGGGCCGTGGGGCCGAGCTCTCCAGAGGAGATGGAGGCAGCTGGCCCCACCTACCTCTGCGGCTACAGAGCAAGGCCATTACTGACAGCGCCCTCTCTGCTCAATGACTCTGTTAGCATTCTTCTTTTCGATTTGGATCTCGGCCGTTATTGTGTCCCTTTCATGAAGCACGTGCCGAGACGATTTTAAAATAATGGGAAGAGCGCTATGGCACTGCTCATTGGCAATATGACTCTCAAACCGTCTACAGCTTGCCGAGTGAGTGAAATGTTTTGACAGAGAGAAATATGTGTTGTCAACATTGCTTTCCTCGTGGCTGAGAAGGGAAATTGAAACTGTACTTCAGTAGGGTTCACACGTTGATGCTTTGAATAGTCTCCTCAAAACAAATGATTCCAAACTGTTTTGTTTTCCTTTATGCCTCATTCTGCTCTAATGAAATGCCCAATTAAAAGAAAGGCTTAGAGAGGATGCTGGGAAGGGGCAGTGACAGGAGGCATTTCTTATCACAAGGAACATCATAGCACCATCGTGAAGAAAGTCTATGTTGTGACCTCCAGTGTCCCGTGTGGAGATGTTAAAGGAGACTAAAAATAAACATAACCTTTTTAAGGTAGAAGGGTGTGTGTGTGTGTGTGTGTGTGTGTGTGTGCACGCGCGCGTGAGAGAGAGAGAGAGAGAGAGAGAGAGAGAGAGAAAAGAGAAGAGAAGAGAAGAGAAAAGATACAAATTATTTGTAGTACAGCAAACAGACACTGGCTAGAAATAGGAATAAAAAAAAAGAGAGTGATATGTTTAGGACAACTTGTGAATCTATCCCCGGGATTAAGTGGTGTATAGAACCGTGTAGCTGTGTGTTGTCTCCCAGCAAAATGAGGTTCTTTCTGTTTCCCTGGCAGGCGTGTTCCTGTCACGAGCTCGCTCGGATTGGGAACACAAGTAGCTCCCGGAGCCCTGCTGACCCTTATCTCTGCATTCAGGTCTACAGTGTGGAAGCTGTTCTCTATTTTCTCCCTTAGAGAACATCCATGATAAGAGGAAATGTTGACAACTTCACCTTTCTCAAGAATCACTAAGGAACCCTTTCTTGTCACCCTCCTTTTATGTACTGTGCAGGAGAAAGGAGAGGGGATATCGCTTTGGGAGTAACCTTGACTTTCAGCATAAATTTCACAACCAGTATGTTCTTGAGCACCTACCAAGTGAAGCAGTATTGGCCAGTCACTAAAGGTCATATAAAGGTGAATGAAGCTAAGTTCCAATCCTTAATTAGCTTAGCACATTCTCATTTAAAAAATTAATTGCCTAATTGGGAAAGGATAAAAGGGACCAAGTGAAGTAATAAGGGGATTTGTATGGGTTGAACTTCCTATAGCTCCCTTTAAGGGTTCTGGAATTGGGCAGATTTGAGTTTGAACACTAACTGCTACACCTGTTGCTGGTGACATTGGTTGGCACGGTGTATTTTAAGCTCTTGAACTATCCATTTCTGTGCTTTGTTCAATGGGGATAATGATGCCCACTTTGTTGGTTGTTGGGTGAGTAAATGAGACTCCATGAGTGCAGTGTCTAGTGCAAGGCCTGGCACACCTGTGTCTTCTTGGCATGTCAGCATTCTTCCTACTTCTTTTATGCAATGCTGTATCCCCTGTCAGCCATACTGATGCCATCGCAAACCTACCTGTATCTCACAGGTGACCTACTGGCATTATGGTGACTTTAACTCTGTCATAACTCTATAATATAAAGATATCCAACTTTCCAAGGGAAGTGACCATATAATAGTGAGCATGTTTTTTTGAAAACTCTCTTTCCTGCCCTGGCCGGTTGGCTCAGCGGTAGAGCATCAGCCTGGCGTGCAGGGGACCTGGGTTCGATTCCCAGCCGGGGCACATAGGAGAAGCGCCCATTTGCTTCTCCACCCCCCTCCTTCCTCTCTGTCTCTCTCTTTCCCTCCTGCAGCCAAGGCTCCATTGGAGCAAAGATGGCCCGGGAACTGGGGATGGCTCCTTGGCCTCTGCTCCAGGCACTAGAGTGGCTCTGGTCGCAGCAGAGCGACCCCCCGGAGGGGCAGAGCATCGCCCCCTGGTGGGCAGAGCATCGCCCCTGGTGGGCGTGCCGGGTGGACCCGGTCGGGCGCATGCGGGAGTCTGTCTGACTGTCTCTCCCTGTTTCCAGCTTCAGAAAAATACAAAATAATAATAATAATAATGATGAAAACTCCCTTTCTAAAGTTTATAAGGCCACATGATTCTTGTCCTCATCAAAGAACAATCACATAGCGAGGTGTGGCAGTCATAGGTCTCTTGGCCAATATTCTGACCTTCCTGCCTCTGGGCACCTAGCAGCATTGTACTCCTCCGTCTCCTTGGGAGTTAGGCACACCGGTGCTTTGCTGGGGACAATGACAGGTGGGCAGTGACTTGTGTCACTTCCAGGAGATTTAGAAGACTTCATTCTCACTGCAACTGTGATAGTGGAAGCAAAGGTTGAAGCGGGGCTTGTGTCACTCTAGGCCCATAAAGTACTTGAGTGAGTAGGACCCCTCTGGTTGGTAATTCATGTTAAAAATATCATGTGAGTGAGAAATTAGCTTTTGTTGCATTGCACCACTGAGACTTATGGTTGTTCATGATCTGCCTAGAGACTAACAGAGGAGATTATACACATATTCCACTAATTCTGCCTCTGCTCAAAACATTGCAGTGATTCTCCGGGTAGAATTGCTTTCAGAGGCAGCGTATGACAACCACAGTGTCTGAGGAAAGGCGTCTTCGCTCTCTGCCCTGTGGCAGGGTTGCCCGGCCTGATTCTCCATTTCCCCCGTTTCCTCGGTTAGACTTGACTCTGCATCTGCTACAAAGAATGGACTGAGTACCATTGAGCCTGTTGGAATGAATGTGCCCCTCAGAAGTGGTAGCATAGAAGGAGGGTGGCTGTGGGGGACTTGGAGGCAGTTTGCCCAGGGGACAAACACTAAGAAGTCTTGTTTATGGAAAATTTAAAAATGATAGAACCACTAAGACGCAGCCTGTTTTTTATTATCACCACGATTGCTCAATTCTTAACAATGTGTGGGACAAACACTCTTCACACTCCCACATTCTCCCTTTCTTATGCAACTGCTTAGAAATTACAAAGAGGAGTATTCAGAACTTTTTAACAACAAAAAATATGATTGGGATGTGTTGTTTCCAATAATGTGAGTATTTTCAGAGACATAACATTCACTTAAAGTATTTATTTAAAAGAATAAAGACAAGTTCTTCCACTTAATAGTTGCCCTTTGAATATTAACTTGGATGTTGGCCTTTGAATTTATATCTAGCCATATGTGCATTTGCCTAAATCTTGGGCCTCATTCATTCTTACATATATATAGGTTCTGACCCATACTGGACACCTAATTGGGCTCCCATCTATGCTGGATGACTCAAACTAGGTTAGCAGCAAATAGAAAATTGCTTTTGGTTTCATCAGTTATGTGTCTAAAAATTGGGGAAGACCCTGACCACTGTATTGAGGGACTTTCTTGTTGTTGACACTGAGAACCTCCACAAATATGCAGTCTGCAGAGAGAGGGTCCCGCTGCTGGTGCTCACAGAGATCTGAGGCTTATCACGCATAGAACAACGCCCATGCCCGCTGGAGGTGAGGAAGATCACGAGGGGATGCCTTCCTCCATGCCCTACACAGGCCCAGGTTGCTCGTCAGTGAACCTCACTGTTTCTTTGATGTTCTTTCCACACCATGTTGTTTGCATGCAATAAATATTAAGAAGAAAGTGAAGGAGAGAAAAATTGATTTGTCTTAGGAACTACTCTCTGTAGGAGGTAAGAAGGGAAACAGAGACTAGAGAACAGTTTGGATGTTGGCTAACTCCAGAGTTCAGTTTTGGAAAATAGGAATGACTATATCACTTGTATAGTGATTCGGGTCAGCACAGTGGTCAATAAGTGTATGCAGTTCCTGGGTACCAGGTCATGGTGAGCTTGGTCTTGGGAAAATATTAAGCCTCCTGAACTCTAACTGTTTTATGGAAAAGTTATGATGGTAAGAAGTAGAAGCAGGGGAAGCTTGGGTGTCAGGAGAAGTCCTTTTACCATTTGGAATGGCCACTGTTACATTTTTCTTGGTGAGGGTCTGAGATTGAATAGAGCATATATAGCCTCTAGCATGTTTGGAGTCTACCCATCTTCCAAGGGACCATCCAGATGGAGAGTGGCCTTGGGAAGACAATCTTGTGAATTAGAGCAGGTCTCCAGGGCTGGGTGGATATCATCTGGAACTTTAAGATATGGCCCTGGTTCTGGTAGAATGAGGTGGGTAGAGGGAAAACAACTCGAGATTTTTCATTTCTTCATTTTCTAGGAAAGTGGAGGGTCATTTTTGAGCTCCTGGGATGAGGTGTCAGAATGCAGAGAAGGTGAAAAATAGCCTTGTTTCTCTACTGCAAGCTCTCTGCATCTGGGTCTGCCAGGAAGGATTGAGCTGACTGACGTGCAGATGCTTTAGCACTTGTAGACTTGACATGAGATCCAAATGAAGAAGGTGACCAGGTGTTTGGCTTCATTTTGCTCCCTGAGCCGAAATGCTAGCCTGGTTCACTGTCCTTTCTGGAACAAACAAGTGGGTGAGCAACCCGAGACTGATACTGAATAAAGCAAGTATACCTGGCAGAATGTCTGTGTCTTTAAAAAGAATTATTGCCTTAGGAAACAAGGTATATATATGTTCTTTGCATTTCTGATACATGCTTTGGTTGGTAAGTGAATTTAGGAGCCATCGTCACCACCATTTTCCTTCTGTATAATTTGTAACATGATCTCTTTTACTCTTGTCCATTTGCTGTTTCTAACTCAGAATAAAAATAATACAACTCTAAGCCTGACTTTGGGCAAGTCACTCAAGAGTTTTGAGGCTGACATTTATGAAACGTCAGGGTGTCTGCTAGCACTAGATGTCTTTGACCTGGACACAGGCAGATGAAGGTGAGCTGTATGTCTACCCTGGCGACATCACCTTTTTATAGCTTACATTTCCTAGTAGTGAAGAAATACTTCTTCATAGATGCTGGCCTTAGAAGAGTGTATTTACTTTTTACTCTAAAGAAAAATTTTAGACTTTGTAAAAAACAACAGCAAAAAACCCCCATAAAACCAAAAAACATCCTGGATACAACAGAACAATTAAAAATGTTATCACAACAGTATTTATAGACTTGCACATTATTCCACAAACCCATTTCCTTTGTCTCTTCTTCATCAAAGACTTTAGACAGTTGGTTTCTCTGACTTTCATCAAGTATCGTTTTTTCCCTTCCTATTCTAAATAAGCTCCATTTCCTTTTACCCCAGCTGGAGGAAAGTCTGTGTACCTTGCTTGTCCTGATATCAACCCAGTTGTGGTACTGGGGTTCACGTCACACCAGATTGTCAATTTCAAAGGGTAGCTTAGAGCAAAAACAAGCTTCAATTTTCCTCTTCAAACCTTTCCAAAACACACTGTCTGTGTATTATTTCAGAAAACCCATTCAAAAGTAAACTGTTTCCTTCCCTGACTCGGCACCAAATCAAGACAGGGTGCATAATGTATTGTTCTATTTATTATGCATCATTTTACTGCTGACAGTAGGGCCATCAAATATTGGGAAATTTACAGCCAGGGAGGTCCAGCCATCGTGCCTGCAGTGAAGGACGGAGTACTCTCTTATTCATCGCCAGCACTGGCCCTTTATGATCAGACAGTGAGCAATATACTCATCAAAGTCAAAATAACCTTCACTTTCCAAAACACGCTTGTCCTTAATTGCCAGAATAAAAATGCATAAGCAGCTTTCTCTCTTGATAATGGAATGGAGGCTGAGTTGATATAAGTTTTGAGTATTTTGTAATTTTCAAATAGTGGTGTGCTCAATTAAGTTTTCATTCACAAATTATGTATATAGTCTACTGGAGAAGTAGAAAAACTCCGGGAGTTTAAATATATTTAGATAGTGTAAATATGCATTTCATACTTCAGATGTACATATACATTCTTCCAGGTTACATATTTGTCATTATACTTTTGTTTGAGTCAAAGCAAAGGCAGTAGTTCTATTTCTACCCCCTAGTCCCTAGCAGTGAAGGGCTTGGATGCTGGAGGCAGAAGGATGTGAGTTGGGATCTCTGACTACCTCTGTGGCATAAACATATGGCTGCATTTACTCCTCTGTACCATGGCAATAATAATAAGACTTACCTCATAGACGATTAATAAGGATGAAATGAGATTGTACGTATGGAAAAATGCTTAGTATGGTGCCTAGAAGAATTGAGGTAAGAACTTGAGAAATATTTGCTATTATTATTACTGTTCCCTCTCTTTCCATTTTTGTTGGGGGAAAAAAACCAGTAGTCCATAGAAAACACGTTACCAAAATACTTATTGCCAAGTGCTTTATACAGAAGAGACAGGAAGGAAATGTTATTCTCACTCTACAAATATACGTGTGTGTGTGTGTGTGTGTGTGTGTGTGTGTGTGTATATATATATATATATACCTATATATATACATAGTGGTGTGAAAAAGTGGGTTTACATTTGTGAGTACACAAAAGTTTCTTCTTGTATTATTAATTAATTATTATATATATTTTAATACAAACAACTGTAAACCTACTTTTGCCCATCTTGTATGTAGACGTACACACACATACACATATATGTATGCATGTATGTTATGGCACTAAATGGTCCTTGGGAGGCATGTAGTTTTGAGAATCTGGCTGAGATGACTCAGAAAGTACAGCAAAGCAGTGGGAACAATTCTTACTTGATAAAGCATTTATTTTCTGTGCTTACTTCAAGGCATATCTGCCCTCTAAAAGTGGTGTCACTGTCTAGAATTAGTCTAATCTACCTAGTGGCTACTGGAGCATTTAAAGGTAGGGGTTTTATTTGCAATTGGAAGATTCTGGGATGTGGTAGTAACCTTTGTGCCTATGGGGTTGCCACGTGGCCAAGTGTAAATGACAGGACGCAATAAGAAAATGAACTCCACTGCTATTCCGGGGAAGGCAGGGAGACTCTGTGACATGTAGTTGTTCTTTTTGGCTAAGACCTGGAAGTAACTAACTGAAAAACATCTGAACAGTGAAGTCAGGGTGCCAGTGTTTGCTTTCTTAGGTTGTCAACATGTCCTTCGCGATGACGATGGGCAAGTTGTTAGTGGTGAGTTGGAGAAATGGACCTGAGAAGATAGCGTGGGGAAATAAAGTGACTGACCATTTTAGCTACAGAAGAGTTGGCCTGAGAGTCTTTTGTTGTAATTTTGCTATTTTCTCTGGTGTCACTGTAGAATTATGTTTAGGCAAATTAAGTGTTAGTGGGCTATAATTTCACACAAATAGTCTGTTCAAGATCACAAGACAAGCGATAGAAGACTGTTTAAAATGAAACAAAAATTACAGTTTGAGTACCTTTATCTCTCTTTTCCTTATTTCTTTGGACTAAATAGAATGGATAGGTAGAACTGTTAGAATCTGTTTATGATTCATATCACACATGCACGTGCGCACACACACATACACACCAAAACCACAAAACCAAAGTCATCCAAATCCACTGAAATGTTTCCATTCAGGCTCCATGTGCATTACATAAAAAGTACTTGGCTTTCACAGGAACCATCGTTCCGAGGAGAGAAACCATAATATGTATTAATAGGTGAAGAAAACTTTCTTGGGAAGGACCATAAAACCATGGAAGCCACAAACTCTGGAACCGGGCTGCAGAATGGAAGGGCGCTGAGAGCCCAGAGCACAGGCTCGGTGTCTGTGAGGCTGAGGGAGTCCAGTTTTCTGTCCCGGATGGTAAAGTAAGTTGGTACAGACTTACATCGTCTTCTGGACTCCGCCACCTTCACCCCTTCTTCTTCCTTTTTAGCTCACTTGTTGCTTTTTGAGTGTGACCTGCAATTAATAGAGAATATAAAAGTTAACAAAATGATAAAATTTGGGGCTGGATACATTTTTTTAAAGTTTCCTTGTAAATTTTAAGGAGATGACTTGGCTCACATTTTGGATTGAACCGGAAACTGTCATCACATTAGCGTGTCCCCTTCAGAGGCACAGCACTCTCAGGTTATGCCTGTGGACACGGCTGCTCCCTGGGGCAGGGGGAGCCCAGCGCAGGCTTAGCCTGTGTGCGCCCTGGACACCTAGAAACGGTTCTGAGTCAGCTTTCCAAATGGCCTCTCTTTTCCCTGATGTAGCACTCTTACAAGTGCCTGTGTTTTCACAGTCTTTGTAAGACCACTAAAGAGTGTTTGTTACCAGATTTACAGCTCTGATCTGTACGTATCCACGCTGGGTCTGCCAAGCTCCGGGGGTCCTGCCTCGGCCTCCCACAGTGAGGCCGCAGCACATATGTTTCCTGAGTGAACTCGGTGCTGCTGTCTGTGTGCACATTTTCAGTCTATAAATCTTCCACATTCCCGTGCTGGCTCTCCAGGCCTCCAGCCAGCACTCTATCGTATGTGAGAATGCCACATTTCCCGAGAGAGAGCCGAGCGCTCCTGCCTGGCCCCTGTGGATAAACCTCCAGATGCCGAGCAGGCCCAGGCTGTCGTGTACAATGCTCTCCTTTGAGCAGTGTCCCAGGGCAAGGCCAGGCTCCGTGTGCAGATGCATTCAGCTGCCCCTGACAGTGGGTGTGGAACCACTATGCTTACACTGTAGAAGGTGGCAATGTGTTTATTTTGCTCCAGGTTTAATTGATTCATAGCCACTTTTTTTTCTCTTACCAGTAAGAAGCCTGGGTTTCCTTGGGTTGGCAGCACCATCAATGAAGCCATCTCCTGTAGAATCAAGGCATGGCTTTTATAAAGAATTGATGAGTGTGGATGAGTCCTTGGAGATGGGAGAGCAAAATGTCACACATTGTAGTTTAATCACAATTCATTTTTCCAGTGGGATTTTAACAATTGCAACGTCTTCACATTTAAAATTCTGAACAAGAAACAAGCCAGTGGGGACCCTGGGGTCGGAGAGAAATAAATAGAGTGGGCCAAATGCTGAGTGTCATTCAGGCAGTGGTAATGTGTCACATCATAATTATTAGGACAGGGGAGTTACTGAAGGTGGGGTGAGGGGCACTCCAAGGGGAAAGAGAGGCCTCCCTGCTCCGGATTCCATGCTTAGGAATGGAGATGGCATTTGGGCAAGCTCAAGACGGGAAGAGAGGGGTGGAAAGGAACAGGGGATCCAGGCTAGATTCTGGAACCATAAACAGAAGGTTCATTACTCTTGAGGAAGACAGTAGAGCTCCTCTCCTCCTACATTCAACACATCCTTACAGATTGCTACCTCTACGCCAGGGATTGTGCCCTGGGGAAACTAGCTTGTCATCGTTAGTCACATCTACATCTTTATTAAATATTTCCATCAGTCCACACTTGCTAGGTGCTCCAAAGGAGTTAAATGGAGTTAGCAGTGGGCCTCCCTGAATTCTGTAGAAAAGACAAAATGCGTGTGCTGCTTCTATTACAGGGTTCAGTGTTTGGAAATGAACAGTTTTGCGTTGTTATGCAAGTGCCATGGTAATATAATATGTATAAATCACAATAAGTGCAATTACTCACAGAAAATTTGTTGGTGCTTAGTAATGTTATTATGTTCATTGCATATTATAGTTTGTTACTTTCTGTTCCTCTGATATACTTCACCCACTAAATTTTGAAACAGAAATGAAATGCTGGTGTATCATCATTTTGCAAGAAAGATACATATGTATCTTTTATTATATTAGACAGGTTGATGTGTTTTTGCATATTATAACAGGAAACTTCATTAGCATGATGAAATTAATGCATACAGGGCAATATCTTTTGAACCAGTTGTTACCAGTAGATAAAATCTGATGTGGTAATTGCTAACTGAATGTCCGGGTTATTGCTGAAGTAAAATCATTCACTGTGGGATGATCAGAGCTGCAATATTGTGAATGATAAAGGAGCTGCCTGTACTCCCCAGCTTTAATTAGCTGTTAGAGAGGTGTCCTGGGTGATTTTGAAAGTCTCATCTTATCAATATTGTTATTTAGAAATGATTTATAATATTGCTACAGTCTGCTAATGTTTCTATAACTAAAGGTCTATCATTGTTTCCATTATGAACTGTATTGTTTGAAGATTTTGCAGACATGGCTTAAATATTTCTTTAAAACTTTGTGTGTGCCTGACCAGGCAGTGGTGCAGCAGATAGAGCATTGGCTTGGGACGCTGAAGACTCAGGTTTGAAAGCCCGAGGTCACCAGCTTGAGTGCAGGCTCATCAGCTTGAGTGTAGTTGTGGCTGGTTTGAGTGTGGGATCATAGACATGACCATATGGTCCCTGGCTTGAACCCAAAGGTCACTGGCTTGAAGCTCAAGGTTGCTGGCTTGAGCAAGAGGTCACTGGCTTGGCTTGAGCTCCCCAGTCAAGGCACATATGAGAAGCAATCAATGAACAACTAAGGTGCCTCAACGAAGAATTGATGCTTCTCTCTCTCTTCCTGTCTGTCTGTTCCTCTCTCTCTTTTGAAAAAAAAAAATGTTTGTGTGTATCTTTTAAATGTGTTCTAAGGTTTTAAATTACCAGGAGTTGCTGTTGCTGTTTATGAAAGAACCTTTATTGATCTTATTTATTCATATGGCAATGCCCAGCTTCAGTTACACAGAAAGATGCAAGCCTAATTTTATAACAGGAAATGATGTCTCTCCTTTGTCCATTGGCTTTGTGTTTGGAAGTAAGTCTTGATCACTCTGGAAGTCTGCCTGAATAGACCTGATGTAATATATCTTCTACCATTTTATTACCTACTAAGCTTTTGTATTATTAATGCTTCCAGGCCCTTGCCAGTTGTTTCAGTAGTAGAGTGTCAGCCTGGCATGTGGATGTCTTGGGTTCTATGCTCGGTCAGGACACATAGAAGTGACCATCTGTTTCTTCACCCTCTTCCTCTTGCTTCTCTCTCTTTCTCTCTCTTTCTTCTCCTCCTGCAATAATGGCTCAATTGGAGCAAGTTGGTCCGGGCACTGGGGATAGCTCTGTGGCCTCTGCCTCAGGTGCCAAGAAGAGCTCGATTGCTGAGCAATGGAGCAATGCCCCAGATGGGTAGAGCATCACCCCCTAGTGGGCTTGTCAGGTGGATCCTGGTCAGGGCACATGAGAGTGTCTGTCTCTCTCTGCCTCCCCTCCTATCCTGAGTAAATATAAATATAAATATAAATATATATATTCAAATATAAATACATATATATATAAGTATATATATAAGGTCTACCGGAAAGTTCTGTCCATTTTTGGAATAAAACAAAATACAAATTTTTCTTACCATCAATAAACTTTATTAAATAATATAATTGCCATTATTATTAATGATTTCTTGCCAGCATGAGGGCAATTTGTATATCCCATTTTTGAAAAATGTTTTATCTTTTGATGCGAAAAATTGAACCAGTGTTGTTTGATATCTTCCTCATTTTTGAATTTTTTGCCCTTCAAAAAATTTTGTAAGGACAAAAACAAGTGATAGTTGGAGGGTGCTAAGTCAGGGGAATATGGTGGATGCGACAGACATGCTTCTGTAGCATTTCTTCCTTGCTGAAATTTGTAAAAATTACAGTGACGTAAATGAACTTTATCAGTAGCCATGGGTACACTATGGCTTCACACATAAGACTAATGTGAATCAACTTTGTTTTAGTTAATTTGCTACATCAGTATGTATACATTAAGTGATAAAAATAGAGAGGCACACATGTGCCAAATAAACATGTGCTTACATGTCGAAACTTGTTGTGATAGAAATAGACAGAACTTTCCGGTAGACCTTATAGTATAAATATATATATATTGAATATAAATATATATAATATATATAATATAAATATAAATATAAATATATATATTCATGCTTCCAAACATTGACCAAGGTTCCAGAAATACTTAATTTATGATCTGAGATGGTCTTGCTTGACCTTTCCATGTTGGTTAATTCCTCAGTAAGTGTAAATAAAAACATTTTGAAGAAAAATGTGCTTTACAGTGACAAGGCTAACATTATAATGACTATTGCCACATAGTTTGCAAAATCCCAGTTCTGCAGGTTAAATCATACTTGCATTTCCTGCATTTATACTACCTCGTTATGTCCCAGGTCTAGCTTAAAGGCTCTGGCACTGGATTCATAGCTGTGCAGTCCTTGGGTTTTTGCCAGCTACTCACACTTCACTGGGGTCATTTCTAGGGAGGTGATAAATGTCCACAGAAGTCTTGTTTTGAAATTGAAATAAAAATTATGTACTCTTATTTATGGTTTACAATTTGAGAAAGATGAGACCAAAAAAGACTATTTATCTAGAGTCAGGTATCTATTTACTTAAAAGACCCTATATGAAAATCTAGTCTGGCCTAGCAGAATTTCTAACTACTTGCTGTGTGTGTGTTTGTGTATATATAAACATAAAGGTAATAAAGTAAACTAGATTATAAGTCACTGACTCTGAGATCCAAGTTCCACACCTTCATTATTCAATTGTGGAATTTGAACAGATTCTGACTGCCAGTTTACTTAACTCTCAGTGGAAGGAGCCTGTGAGGTTCAGGGATGGTTTTTTGAGAATAAAGTATGAGTTATGTCACAGAAATCCTCAGTGATAATAAGTCCCAATGAGCTGAGCAGAAAGATTTTCCTGCCACTTAAGGGTGTTACCAATTTAAGTGCAAGTGCATCCATTTCCGTTCTGGTAGTTACTATAAATAGATGTTGAAAATCCAAACTACCTGATTCCATCTTTCCAGTTTGTCCCAGTGACACATTGGTGCCAGGATTACCCACCAGTCATTCCAGTTTGGCATTGTGTTGCTCTTTCTCCTGTTATCTTACAGGTCTGAAACTTGACAGGAGTTATTTATGGCCTCTGGAGCAGCTGTATTTCTTCTGGTGCTGAGAGAGCCAATCAATGCCTGAATGAATTTGGCTTTGCATAGCAAGGTGACACCTGGAGGACTTTTTGAGGTAATTGTCTTTTTGAAGTCATAGGGTACCTGAAGTTGTGTTATATTGGCATCTTCATCTTCTCAAGCAGCACTTCTCAACTGTGGTGGTCCATTAGATTCCATGGGGTGCCTTGTAAGAGGTATTGGTGTTTGGCCATCCCTCGTGACTCCGACTATCCTAAGCTATCCTGAGATGGGACCTGATCATCAGTAGTTTTTGAAAACTCCCCAGGTAGTTCTAGAAAGCTCCCTCTAAACAAAACTTTTTAAAAACTCTCCAGGTAATTCAGCGAAGGTTGAGAAACACCTATGGAAAGCAATGGTTTCTTTGTAGCATTGTGTAATAAGAGGATCTCCTTTCATCAGAAATCACTCATGACTGAGTCATATGGGAGCTATTGTGAAGGACTTGGAGCTGATGGTTTTATTGCAGATGGTCTCAAGCTGATGGCTAAGTGTGTGAACACATAGATGTTCTGTACTTACCTCAAAGGACTAACTATAACTTACTAGTTTGTAGTTAACCCGACAACAGAACAAATATGAAAACCGTGTAGACTCCAGCAACATATGTATTACCTAAAGAAATGATTTTAAAGTTATTTCACTTCCATTGACATGAGATTTAACAAGTATTAAGAGTGACTCCTGCTTATGTTAATAAGTAGATGTTTTAGCACCCAATCATTCACAAATTTAAAATATTTGCTTATCCTTTTATGTATTAAGCACCAGAAAGTCTTCCAAGTCAACATAGCAGTATCTTTATGATCAAAATTTACTGTGGAAATACACAAATCATTTTGTAGAATTACAATGGGTACATCAACATCTCTAAGACAAATGCTTTAAATTGTCATGTGATTGGCAATTATATGGCTTTTCAACAAAGGGATTCTGCCAGAGTTTACTTTTATTAGGCAATAGGTATTAGAAAACTGACTAATGACTGACTGTAAAGTTTCTGACACAGTCACTCAGCTTTGGTGCATCAGTTCTAAACCTTCTATCCTCAAAGTTCACACTTCCAAATCAGGAAAGTTTTAGTAGTATTAATGAAGTGGATAAAAGATAAATAATAACTAAAAAACAAGCACAGAATTATTTATAATAGAGGAAATTAAAGATGTAAAAACACCCAGCAAAAGGGGGTATGGCATATTCATATGATGGAATATTATACAGATGAAATTTTTAAAAAAGAAAATAAAAAAATACTCATACCGTGTAGAGAAAAAGCTGCCTATAAAACTAGCACTAGAATGATGCTCTTCAGAGCACACAGAGATTCGTGTTGACTCTGTTTTCCTTCATCCCCGGACACTTTTGGGTGATGGCCAAGTCAGGGAGAACATCTGAGTGCCTCAGTGGTCCTGGATGCTAACCCGAGCCCCACGTGTCTGAAGATTTGCTTCTTTCCAGGCCTGGGTTTCAAATTTCTGGTGATTCCTTCCAAGCCTGATGCTGGAATATCCCAGGCTGGACAATGTGGGCGTGTAACTGAATGATTGACGGCCAAGCAGTGACTCAGACCAAAGCTGACAGGGGACGTGATAGGGTAGCCCTCCCTCACAGCTCTTCTGCCTAATGTAACTTATCATTTCCATTCGTCACTTCGTCCCTTGTAGCACAGCAGCCTTCTCAAGTGCCTCCAAACTTTCCCTTCGGAGGAAGCCCACTTAGACCAAATATGCTTTCATCCCTTATTGGCGTTCTTCTCACTTGCGGTTGGTGTTTCTCATTATAATTGTGTAACATAAGCGGTAGTTCTCAAAATATGGTTCCTTGGGCCTGCAGCACCAGCATTACCTGGGAGTTTTAATTTTTTCAGTTATTTACTGAGTATAATATTTTTCTTTTTTAAAGTATAGTTTGTATACAATATGATTTTGGGTGTATTCATTTCAGATGTACAATAAAGGGATTCAACATTTGTATATCTTATCATGAGATCACCCCCCTAATTCTAGTGATCGTCTGTCACTGTGCAAGCTTATCACAACACCGTTGACTCTATTTCCCTCCCCCTTTCACCCGTCTGTCCGCCCCCCCTCTTCCGGCAGCCATTCCTTTGGTCTCTGTTTCTATGAGTCTGGTTTTATTTTGTTTCATTTGTTGTTGTTTTCTTCCCCTAAGACTCCATATATAAGGAAAATCATATCATATTTGTCTTTCTCTACCTGAAATATTTTTTTTCCTTTTAAATATTTCTCTAATATTTATAGAATTATGATAGCTAAAATGTACATAGCTCTTAATGTGTGTCAGACAGCCTTCTAAGTGCTTTCCAAATAATCACCTCATAATCCTCATGATCACCTGCTGAAATAGGTGTGCTTATTTCTCTATTTTTCAGAGAAGGAAACTGAACACAGAGAGGAGAAGTTCAAGGTCATTCAACTATAAAGAATGCTCATAGGAGAAATCCTAGAAACAAATATAAAATGTCAGCAGTGGTTATTTCTGGGTGTAGGACTACAGATAGCTTTAGCTTTCTTTATGTGCTTTTCTGTATTTCCAAAACAAATACATATTACACTTGTTATGAGGAAAAAACCCCCACAAAACACTATTGAAAAGAACAAAGGCAGCAGTTTTAAAGAAGACCTGGAATAAGGGTGAGTCAGAACAAAAGAAAAAAGAATTGTAATTCATTAAAAACCTTTTCCCTCAGGTTAAATCTTCCCGGATCCTGGCAGCTGCTGAGCAAGTGTGGAAATAAAGAGACCATGTGTGGGCTCCGTGAGCATCTGAACAGGAAATCCAGGGAGGCTTTGACATTGAGCAATTCGATTTTTCTAATGTCTTAACAGGTTTTGAAACTTATTATCTTTGTCGGCAGGCAGTGGTAAAGTGCATTTTATCACAGTAAGTCCAGAAGACATTTGATGGAGCAGAACCCAGCTCTCTGTGTCCAAGATATAAGAAATTTTGACCATAAAATAATGTCCTGATCTATCTTTAATTAAGTGTGCAATGTGGGAAAGAATTAGTGTCTTCCAGTGTATGGGAGGCATGGAGAAAGAACAGTGTTTTCAAAATAGCCTATTATTAGCAATCTGCACCAAATTGATTGGTACTCACAGCTCAGTCAGCTCTTAAACAAGCTGGACAATAGCTGAAGTAATTATTTGGGGTAAATTATTGCCATTGTAAAGTGTAATCAATGTTTTATTACAGAAAAAAAAAGATTTTTTTCTCCTTGGTTTCTCTCTTCATTCTACCTCTCCTCAGCCCAGAGCTCTGAAAGAATGATTTTTCCCCTACAGTGGTAAGAGAGTCTCAGCAGTCCAAATGCAGCAAGATAGAACACATCTTATAAAGCTTTTTCATTGTAATGTCCCTTAATGACATTAATCTGCTGCCCCTTAATCTGCTGTTCTCATGAAAACAATCTAGATGGTTAAAAAAAATCAATCATTAGCGAGCAGTAAATGACAGCTCCCCAACAACACAGCTGTATTTTTGTAAAAGTGATTAAACATTGTCTGCTTTCATAATTGCATGGTTAAGAATGTTGAGCACCAAGTCAAGCATTGTTGCTAATGATGACAGATTATGATGCTACAAACGCTTTGGAGTTATGAGGCTAAATTTTCAAAGGCAGCCCTTGGAACGCAATGCACACAGACCCACTAAATATTCAATTTGCATGGACCATTACCAGGTTTGTGCATGGCATTTGGGAGCTATGCAATTGAGACTCTTTTGAAAATTGGGTCCATTATGACAGAAAGCATCTGTAATTAACAGTAACTGATCTCGGTCTGCCTAGCCTTGTTGAAAGGTGTAAAACACTCTGTGTGTGGTTTGATGGAACCCAAAGCTCCTTTGATGAAGAGTCCAGAAAGCTAAAAGGAAGGCAAAAAGTGTCCCTAGGGATGTAATTAAGTCTTAGAGCTAGGTGTTAATAATATCACAGTTTTGCAAGCAGGTGAGAGAAGTGGGCAAGTCATTCAGAAATGACCTGGCAATCCTGTCACTGGTTATTTGTCTTTCATTTTGGCTTTAAATATAGTCACTAAACCTTACTTTAGAAATTCCTGGATTATCATTCACAGGTTTAATTATTTAAAATCTGAATTTCTCCCATGGTCCATTGGGGATTGATTGATAACTCTGCTGAGGGAGGAATTTCAACCTTGATGAAGCTGTGGTTAGAGTGAGTCACTCAGTGACTGAGCAAGCCCCACGTGTGTCACTCTGAGCTCTGATCACGTATGAAGAGATTCTATTTATGAAGCCATGAGTACTCACAACTTATGAAAAAAAATACATGCTAATGGGGAATTTATGAGGTTGGGGAATTCTTGAAAATATATTTCTCTAGGATATTGAGGCTCTGATGGACAGTTCAGTAGCGTTATGACTTCTGCTATAATTCCAATTTGTATGGATATGTTATCTTGACAGCACTTTGGCCTAGAGAACAGGACCTTGTGTATTCTTTTGACTTTGTTACAGCACTTCACTCTGTGCGGTCTTTCTCTGGATCAACCAACCCTTGTCCAAGCAGAGGGTTACAGGCTTTCACAGTCTGTAGGACAGACTGGCATGGGATTAAGAGCATGGTTTTATGATGCCTGAGTTTGAAATGCTACTCTGTCCCCCACTAGTGACATTCTACATGTTTGGAGGACTTTTTTCCTATCAGTAAAATAGAAGTAATATTAGTAAGTACTTGCTAGGATTATTATGAGAATTCAGTGAAACAAATATTTGAAACTCTTACAATAACTTGGACATACTATGTGCCCGATAAAAATTCACTGTTCCTGTCTTTATCATTGTTAAGACCACAGGTCTAGGTCCTGAGCAAGTCAGCACTACAGCAGAGACTGGGATCTCTTTAGGAGGGGTAACTCCATAGATCTGAGAGGCAAAGAGGTACAGCCCTTAATCCATGTGTTAAGTTTCTGTAGCCAAAGAGCAGTTACTTGTATATGATAGGCTGAGATGTGTTCCTCCTACACTTAGGTAGGTACATGCATATTGCAGGAAGGGGAGAGAGAAGTTCAGCTCAGCCAGACAGGCCAGCCCAGACGCATGGGAGCTGTCGTAGTCAGCAGGTCCTACAATCTCACATCGGAAATTGCCCCCACAGCTGCTGTGGGGCCCCTTTCAGGACTGGGGATGAAATGTTAGTGAGTCAGAGCTTTGTGGAGCCTCTGAGTGCAACAGAGAGGTCTGAGATGCTGCTGCTCTGACTTCTGCTCCTGTACAGAGCCCTCCCTATTTGTAGCTCAAGCTGCTGGTGCCTATGTCTGTGGGCAGGGGAACACTTTTCTTTTTACTCATACCCTAGAACCATTATTATTAGAGTTTTGTGTTTCCCCCCACCCCCTGTTTATTGTTTAAAATAAGAGGAAATAAGTGTATATAGATCTATTTCTCACCCCTTCTTGTGACGTAAATATGGAACACTGTGTACAGTTTTCCACTTGGCTTTTATTTACCTAACAACATATCCTGGAGAAGTTTTGTAGAAGAACATATCACTCTTTTCTTTTTATCATTCTATTCCATTGAGTAGATGTACCATAGCCTAGTCAATCAGTCCTCCAGTTGGTAGACATTTGAAAGGGTAACATTTCTTGGTTAAATAGTAGAGCCTGGTTAGTGATATCAATATCTGGTACTTCCCTGGCCAAATTTCTCTTTCTCTGAAGACTTAGTGAGCTCTCATCACAAAGGACAGTCAGAAATATGTGCTGAATGAAAGTGACCCATGCAGGGAGAGTGGGCTTGTGCCTCTGTCTTAGGCCTCCTCTCTTTTCTCCCAATACCCATTGGGTTCTTCATCTGGAACTATGGCAATATGATTGAGAAGAAAAACTAAAGGCAGAAATGCAGTGTTATACAATTTTAAAGAATCTCATAAGTGCTCAATATTTCAAAATGATTAAAAATATGAAGCGATGGGGGAATATGTGTGGCTCCAGGGACTGAAGAAAAAACTTGAAATTTTAATTTTAATACCATCTTTACTGTAATGCCCGATGTCTTTATTTGCAATAAAAATCATACTGGTTGTTACTCCTTTCTCTTTGTGGGTGGAAGTAGTATCTGCCAGATCATTGCTGAAGATTTTGTAGAGATGAAATGCTAAAGCACAATAGTAAGTTGCACGGTAATGGCCAGGAACCAGGTTTTTATACATAATTGGCCTAGGTGATTAACAAAACCAGGCAGGCCAGTCTGTGTTTGTAAGCCTTCATGGAGATTGGTAAACACCAAGGTGTGCAAAGGTCCTTTTTCTCTGATGAAGTAGAGTCACCTCAGGCTGAGGGTTGCCGCACTGGACATGGCAGCACTGGACAGAAGTTATCATTTGCTGCAACCTGATAGGCACTGCCCCCGGTCCCCAGCTCCTGCCGCTGCCCTTCTCACTACCCTGCTCCTTCCTGCTTCTTGGCTTTATTTATATTGTCCCCAAGCTAAGGATTGGTTGTTTGTTGCTCTTAGTCATTGCCAATCATACACAGAAAACTGACTTTCGATCCCAGTTGAAACTACTTCAACTTCCTCTAATGTGTCACTGAAACCAGTATAACTGGCCATGGGACATTGGGTCAGCATCCTGAACCACTCTGAGTTTCAGCTTCATAATCTGTAAAACAAGGAGTGTGGTATTTACCACTCAGGATTATTTTGAGGATTAGGTGAGATAATGTGAGCAATTAATTAATGGTCTGTAGATTACTTCCACTGTGTGACACTCTCTTTGACTACTCTGCCCTTCAATGACACCCTTTTTGTTTGAATTCCTGTTACATCTGTGAGACTTCAGTCTGTGACACACACCTTGAGGCTTGAACAAGTATAGTTTTGAATTTGTTATGTTGTGTATATAAAAAACCAAAAGTCTCATGTTTTTTAGGTTGCCTTTTGGAGAGGCTACATTTTCATTGACTATCTACTGAGAGTCTAAGTAAACCTTATCATCAGATCTTTTAGAGATAGATGGGAAGGTAGGAATGTATTATGTTGTATTTTTCAGGATGGTCACCACAATAATTTCAATTCTGATGCTCTTCTACAGTGTGACCTTACCAACCCCCCCCCCCCCCCATTAGAGGCAAAGTCTAATTCTTCTCCTTTGAATCTGAGCAAGCTTGTAACTACTTCAATCAGCAGAACATACTGGAAGGGACACTCTGTAACTTCCAAGATTAGGTCATAAAAGGTCATGCAGGCTCTTCCTTATTGAACAGGATTTTCATATTTGGGAGTCCCCGGTCCCCTGTAAGATATGTGAATGAGGAAGCTGTCTGAAAATGGATCTTCCATCCCCTGTTGCTCTAGCCCCGGCCATTTGGGTCTCTTCACAGAAGACCCAGATATCATAAGGGTAGTAAAATGGTTATTGTTCTATGCTGCTGTATTTAGGGTAGTTTTGTTATGCAGTAAAGATAATTCATTTGACCACCATATCTTGAAGATTACATGGGCCCAGAAATGGTAAGTAAATCGTTTTATTCAAACAAGGACTGAGTGGCAGAACCATTCTTAAGAAGCAGGGTTCTGGCTTAATAGTTCATGTGCTATTCCTTATGCCCTGCAGCTTCCTAGCTCTTGAGGGCCACTAGCCCAGCATGTCTGTGTAGGTAAAATGTGGCTCAGGCCTCTGTACTATAGTGGTACTCATTCTGGGAAGTATTCTGCTCATGCAGTAAGCCATGACGAAGTGAATTACCTTATAAGCCTAGCGGATGAGATTCCGTTGAAGGTTTCAGGTCATGAGAGATGTTGGAAGCTCCCAGAGCAGGGGCAATGATGAAGGACTGGAAATGGAGAGGAGATGACAGTCTGCTGAGGCTGGAGCCTTGCTGAGGAGGGAGTGGGAAGCGGCACCACAGGATAGAAATCATGAGATGCTGGTCATAAAGAAGGGTGGAAATTGCTTCAGCTCTATTGAGGCAAACAACTGTGTGCTGATGAGGGAACGTTGAGGAGCAGCTTTAGCTACTCTGACTGTCACAGCTAGAAGGGAGGTGAGAGGGAGGTGGCGTATGGAGCGAGAGGGAGCAGAGGGAGTCAGCAGGAGGGGAGAGAAAGCTGCAGGAAGAGTGGGGGAATCAGGAAGCCTATGGTGCAGCAGGGCGAGTTTCCCTGAGGAGATGGATGGGAAACCCAAGCAGAGAAGCCAGGAAACAGTTGGCCCCAAGTGTCCAAAAATAAATAGGAACAATCAGAGGCAGTGGGGGATGATGAAGGGGGATAAAATAAAAGCACAAACAAAAAGTTCAAAGAGAACATTAGGGATGGATGTTAAAGAGTGTCTAGAAGAGATGGGGAAAATGGGGGTTGAAACATATTGTGGGTGAAAATAATGCGTTGCTTGAGTTTTTGACAAAAGGAAATAGTCTAGATGAGGGAGTTCGTGGCATCCCCTAGTCTGAGTCTCCTCCTTACAACAAAGACTGTCTTGTATTTCTAAAATGTTCCTAAAAGTGAAATTTGATGACATTTTATTATAAAAGAAATTATACATATATAAATTTAAAAAGCAGATGAGCTTGGAATTGGATTTTCTTGGATTACTAGGGGAAAGAAATAGCATTAAGAATTAAAGGCCTCTAATTTTAATGAAACAACAAAATTCGATGAGAATGTTTATTGTTTAATCAATGTCTGTATTTGAGATTAAAGAAGACCAGAAATAAAAGGAGATGGTTTGTCTAGCTCATACTCTGAAGTTCTTTCCAATTAACACAGACCCTCTGGCCCTTGATTTTGATTTGTTAGTATTTAAGTCTGAGGTCTGGATGAAGATTAAAATGATGATGATGATAATGGTGATAATGGTGATGATGATGATGGTGATGGTGATGGTGATGATGGCTGTGGTGGTCATAAGGATAATAATGCTTCTTATATGCCAGGCACTAAGTGCTTTATATATATTAACTAATTTAATATGTCAACACTCATTTGGGGTTAGTTAAAAGTCTTTGGTTATGTCCATTTTATAAATGAGAATACTAAGGCAGAGTTCTCTTGCTCTTCTTCATATCCACATCTATTTCTATGTAAGTAATTGGGAAGGATTAGAAAGAAAACCCCGTTATAAGCAATAAAAAGCAGGTGTCGACAAGATCCTGGTCATCTTGTCAGACCTGCTCACTGAAGCTCTGCTCAGGAAAGAACCATGTGTCTCTGAGACTCATGCTGCTGAAACATTTGCTTATTAATGAAATGATTGATATTGTTAATGGAGTAGCTGATATTTCTGATTTTGGGAGAGCAGAGCATTATAAGGACATGTAGGGTGGGGTGGGGTTTTATTCTTTAGTGGCTCTGGTATATAAAGGAGTTCAGGCCTTTGAATTTGAATCTTGATTCCTTTTCTTACTATCTATTTGACTTTGGACAATTTATTTATCATTGTTTTTTTATTTGTAAAATGGAAATAAAAACTCTTCACTTTGCAAGGTCTCTGTGATGAGTGAGGGAAATGGTAACTATAAAGTACCTGAGATAGAGCTTGAGAATTAGTAGATGTTCAAAATGTGTTACATCTGCCTTTTTTTTAAAAAAATAGAATTGTTAATTGGTGATATCTGAGTTAACCAAATTAAATGTTGATAAGGTTTTTATAAGTGAGGCTGAAAACTTCATATTTTCATATGCACATGGATTTATATCTGTGCTCTGAAATGATCACTGAATGAGAAACTGGAAAATAATAATAACATTTGATAAATGGGAAATAAAAGAGAAAACTGTAAAAGCCTTTTAATTTCAAGGCCCTTCTGTGGCAGACAGAGTATCTCCCCAGCGGTTTCCATATCAAATTCCCTGGAATCTGTGAGTAGGTTACCTTACATGGTGAAAGGAATTTTGTAGATGGGACTAAGTTATGTTCTTGAGATGGGAGATTATCCTGGATTAGCTAAGTGAGCTCAGTCTAATCACATGGGTCTTTAAAATTGGAGAACCTTTCAGACTGTGGTCAGAGAAAGAAAGGTGGCAATGGCAGGGCCGCCAGAGAGCTGCGACGAAGCTGGCTCTGAAGAGGAAGGAAAGCGCGAAGGACCAACTTCCTCTGAAAGTTGGAAAGCAAAGCAACATATTCTCCCCTAGATCTTATGAATGAAGCACAACCCTGTTGAGACACCTTGATTTTAGCCTACCATGACCCATGTTGGACTTCTGATCTATAAAATTTAGGTTATAAATTTGTGTAGATACCGGCGGTATAACTACCTTTGTTCTCAAGATGCCATAAGGGAATAGTCTGAACTCCGGCAGGTGCTCAGCCCTCATGATTTCTTCGCTCTCCCTCCTAATAGAGTCCCTTTGAAGTTATACCATGGTAGACCTCTTTTGGAATGTCTTAACAATGACCTTATTTTTCTTTAGCCTGCCCCCTTTCGACTCCCTGCTGATCCCCTCCCAGCCACGGTTGCACTGTATAGGATTTCTCAGTTAGTCACAAGCTGATTTGAACAGAAGAGTTTAGTAGGCCAAATCGGGGCAATCAGAATCTCTTTCTCAGGAGTCTGAATTGGGTTGAAGGTAGGATGAGTTTTATCCTTTGCATGTGGCTTGACTTGAGATAGTGTAAACCTGGGGACTGGGTAGTGGCTGTGTGCATGGAGAAGGTAAATGTCACGTGTGTAAGGAGGGGAGCCTGAGGCTGATGGAGAGAGCAGAGCAGAGATGAGGGTCTGAAAGATCTACCAAGAAGGTAGTGGTGTTGTTTCTGCTGGCTCTCAGCCAACACTTGTACCCCTCCTGGGGCCTGAGCATATCCCTGCCCCAGATTCTATAAGGTAACATTGTACTACTATTTTCAAAAATGTCTCCCCCTCCCTCCAAAAAAAGAACCTTGACTAAAGCACCTGCAGAGATGGAGAATAATGAAAAGGAGATTCTGTTATGTCACCTTGTTTCCTCACCCATGCTTCATTTTGGATGTCCATAGAAAGATTCAGGGTAACATGATTATTCTGTAATCCGGGCAGTATTTGTACTTCTACAACCATAGCTGGAACTCTTGGAGGGCCATGCCTTACAGGGGTTGAGGCCCCTAGCGATAGAATGCTTCTTTAGATTCTGGTTAAAGGCATATGATTCTCACATACAAAATTAATGTTGGCAGGGGGTGTTTTTAAATCAGGATTTTGCAATTCTAGCTGACCTTTCTGCTGGATGTTGACTATCACTTTCTGCAGCAAACTTAATCATGTAGCCATAGTGCCTTGAAGACCCAACCCTAGTGATTTACTGTAGTTATTTAATTTTGAGAATATGCCTGGTAGAGATTATAGTTTCTTGAGGAAGAACTTGCACCCAGAAGGGGTAGTGTTCCTCATTATCATTAATTCATATAATTTAAAAAGCAACCATAAAAGTCATGTTATTCAACTCTTTAATTACGCAAAGAAATACGCTCATAAGGGATAAATGGCTTATGTTATCACATTGATTGGGTCTACATGTGTATCTATATGCAGAATTACCAAACTCATGATTGTTTAGAGAATGAATTATCAGAGAACACAGAAATCTTGGGACTGAAATATTTCTATGAACACCAAGTAATTTTTTATAGTGCATAGAAAATATTACCTTTCTTTTTGTGAATTGAAATTATTTCTGTAAACCCAAGTGTGCCCAGAGAAATACAATTTCTTTGATGAACTGGATCTTATTAACAAGAAGTCAAGTAACCTTAAAGATAAAGAATCCACTCATTCTTTATATTCTCTTCCCTTCCCCCCTTCTACCTCTTATCTCCCTCTCTCCCTCCCTCCTTTCTTTTCTCCCACCCTCTCTCCCTTTCTTTCTCCTTCCTTCCTCCCTCCCTCCCTCCCTCCCTCCCTCCCTTCCTTCCTTCCTTCCTTCCTTCCTTCCTTCCTTCCTTCCTTCCTTCCTTCCTTCCTTCCTTTCTTCCTTCCAATTATTATTTACTGAGTACCAATCATACAACTCACAATTATAAAACCTGGAGATACAATAGTAAAATAGTGTGCCCTCATGGGTCCTCCTTCCATGGAGACCCTTCCTCGTGGTGTTTACATGTAAGTTGGGGAGAACAAAAAATAAACGTGTAAATAGATAAGATAATTTTCAATTACGATAAAGTACTATGAAGAAAATAAAGAGTAATAGCATAATAGAGGATAATAGACTGGAGTCACAAGGAGTATCATTTCTCAGGGTGAAGAGGTAACATTTAGCTGGTTTATTTATTCTATCCATCTATTATCTATCTGTCTGCCCTGTCTTCTTTGATTGCATAAGACCACACAATGGCTCCTGCTTACTCTCAGAAAGCGGAGACTAAGTCACTTTCCCTGATCACAGAGTTCATGATTTTAAACCCAGTTTTCCCCCATTGCCTCTACTGCTACCTCAAAAGAGAATTTGATTGGGAAATTAGTCTCAAAGAATTCATATTCAAGTTGGAGAGAGAAAACATAAATATTTTATGGGATAATATTTTAAAGTACTGTTTGGTTTCTTCCCCTTCTTCACAATCCTTACAAAACTCCTTCACTTGTATCCCTAGTACTTTTCCTATGGCCTCCATGCTGTCCCCTAGAGCCCCCAAACATAGACGTGAGACAAATCAAAAGCAAATCCTGCAAAAGTTTGACCATTCTGTTGGGAGGTTGCTGATCAGTATAAGGGATAATTTCATATGCACATTTCTAGTGTTCCTTTCCCCTAACCTGAGAGTCTACCCTCAGCCGTTACTAAAGCTAACACCCTCTCTCACCAGTTTCAGCCAGCTGTGAGGATCTGAGTCACTGCTAACTTATTTATTTCATTGCTGGATGTTGACTATCACTAATCACCAGGGTCTTCTCCTTTCATCCAGTGGGATGTCATGCTTGTTTGTATGGGAAATTCTGCCTATTTTGTCCACTAGCCCAGAGGCATGCAAATTCCTTGGACAGGTGGGTAGAAGACTCAACCCGGACAGATAAAGGTCCATGATGAGGAAGCTTTAATGCTGATCAAGATGGGGCTGGATATCCTCTTCTGAAAGCACTACTTATAGTGTGTATTATTGCATTGGTTATCTACTACCACAATAATGCCCGGTAACAAACTACCCTACACGCCAGTGACTTACAACAATAAGCACTTATTTAGGCTGGACTTGGTTGAGTTGTTTTGATTGTCATAGCTATGTTCTTTGGAATGTCTGGTGTTGGACATTTGCCTGATATAGATTGCTCCTGCTGGGCTGTTTGGGCCCACTAAGCTCTGCACATGTCTTCTATCTAGTAGGCCAGCCCATGCAGTTCTCATGGTGACTGTAGAAGAGTGAGAGCAACAAGGCCAATGGTGCAAGTGCCTTTTAAACAAGCATCTTATTGGCCAAACAAGTCTCATGACTAAGCCCAATGTCAGCATGGAAAGCAAGTGTAGATTTATGAGGAAAAGAATATGGAATCAAGAAGAGGTGAAGAATTTGGACCATTACTGCAATCAGTGACATCCCAGGTTATCCAGAGTTGGAATATTAACGGTTACTTATCTACTCAATAGTCTGAGCAGAGTTTGCAGGGCAGGTAGGAGTAAGGAGAAACTGGAGCAGGGAACGACAGCATGCCAGAATCCGGGGCGACTGGGAATGAAGCGGTGGGAGAGACTGTCCAGCGTGGCTATGATATGGATGAGGGGAGGGGGAGGCAGGGTTGACTCTGGAGTCAGTGACAATCACAGGCAGGTAAACCTACTCATGCTGAGAAACTGAAGCCCTGGAGATACCCTGTAGAAGAAGAGAAGCTTGGTGGCATGAGTGGTAGGAAAGCAACGTGGTGGGAGTGTTGTCTGATTAGAGCTACAAGGCCAGTGGAAGGATCATGACTCTCGGTGCCTGAGGAGTGGCCAGCAGCTTGGGGAGCGCAAAGCTCGTAGACTACAAGTTTGATTCACCACATTGGAGAATGGGGAGATTCCCAGGGATCTGAAGGGTGCGTATGTTTTATGGGCTACTCTCCAGTGCTGTCAAAACTGCAGCCTTATCTAAGCATTATGCTTGAGGGGCTCCCCCGCATAGGTGGGGGCATTTTGGTGTGTCCCGACCATGAGTTCCCACTTCCTCATGGGAACCGGGCCTTGCTGCAGGTCCAGTCATTTATGTTTGTTTCACTTCTGTCCCCAGCCACCCCACCCCAGCTTCCATTCAAGTGCTCTCAGAATGTCTCCCTTTCTTTTATCCTATCTAGTTCAATAAACAATTGTAAAACCTGGCAATCAGGGTGAAGCCAAGCATTCTAAATCTTAATGTATTTTTCTGTTTTTCCAATAAAAAGATCTTTTCAAAACACCCAAAGTGGAAAGTATTTTGGATTACTTTCTTTGATTGTTTTTGAATTCCTCAGGATCACCATCGATAACATTCAGAATAGTTTCTGGGACACAGCAGTAGGCTTAAAATAGTTGGAAGGCTTCAGGGGCAACCACCTGATAGGATAAGTGATTTGTTATCCCTGTTAAAGAAGAATCAGATGTCATGTTGTACAAGGATAATGAGCAACAACTGTTTCATACCTTGAGCATGGCCCATACCACATCCCCTAGTTTCTGCCTGCTCCAGAGAGAGCCATAGCGTTGTAGGTAAAATGGAAGTTATTAAATACAGACATTATTTTTTCTAGGTCTTAGATACGCCCAATCCATCTTTGTCTCCTTTGTCCTTGTGAAGCAACTCCTGCTATTTGAAGAGAGCTGAGTCTCTGTGAAGGGCCAAGTTGTTGCCACATTGTCAAGGAGACCAGAAAATAGGACCTGGAAAATAAGACAAACCTTTTGTGGGAGTGGGTGTTGCTTGATATAGTAAATGTGCAATCACCTAGATTTCCTGTTCCTTCCTAGAGCTGATTTGGGCTGGGGATTTTGAAGGGGTGACAGATGACAGATGCATTTCTCATCTCTCCAATCTGATATTAAGCAGTCATTGTATAATCAGCCATCATGAAATAACTGTGGTCCTATGCCAATATTTCAGAGTATGGTCTGTGGGCCAGATCAGAATCACTTATATAAAAAGTCGTAGTCTTTTTTAGCATGCATCCCAGGAAATCTCATACTCTCTGATGGACACTCACTATCCTAGAGGTCAAGTGTACATGCATTCATTATGATTTGTGCGCTTCAAAAGAACACATAGCAGCAGCAATAATTAAGAATACTATCCTTGTTTGTGGCTAAGTGAAACTATCTAAGGTGACTTCTTACTTTAAGACATTATCTCAGAACCACTTCTCATTTCATCATTGGTTGTCAGATGGCTGGCTGCTCACTGACAATTTATGCTCTCTCCTGTCCAGGTAACACAAAGTTGTTCCTGCCCAGCCCACTAGAATCCGGGAATGGCCTGGTACTAGTTCTCCTAGCGGAATGGAGCTGAAAGGATGTGTGTCCATCCCTTTACCCTTCTGCCTGGGTCCAGAAGATTCTGAGGCTCCCCTGAATTACCATGTGCCAGAAGTATCTGTTTTGGACATGTAAGTGACTGGGAAGTTAACTTTTATATAAAATCATGGCAATTTTAAAGTATTAACAATTTTTGTTAACCCCAGGTAATTTTTGGAGCTTGGGATATTACTTAGGATATTTCTCGATGGGAAATATGTTCTTTCCCAGCTTAGATTTAAAATACATGTGGTTTATTCTAACAAGCCTAGTCTTCGTCTGAAGAGCAGGGGATCATGTCTTTGTGGAAATACCACTAGTCTCAGAATTGAGGAAGTGGGTCCATGTCCCAATTCTGCCACTTAGAGGCTGTGCAGTTTTAGACAAATCACTCATTTACTCTGAGACTTAGCCTTTTCCATTCTTTAGGAGGAATAATCATACCATATTATTTACCTATCAGTGTGTGTGTGAAGGTCAAATTAGAGGAATGCTCATGAAAACACTTTGGAAATGATAAAGTGCTATTATACAAATACAACCTTACAGAAAGTTTCTTCTTTTACAGAGCTGGAGCTAAGTGCTATTTTCCAGCTTCAATACTTTCAATAGCTTCTTGAATTTCAGGTTTTTATTGTTTTGTTTTAGAAAATAGGGATAATAGAGCCACTTGGATGACTGTGACAATAAAAATGAGATAATGTAGGTGATGGCGTCTAGCACAATACCCGTCATATTGCAGGGACTCAGAAAGATGCTCGCTTCCTGCCCTGCGGCACTGTGTGCTGGGTGGAGGTGATTCAGGGAGAGTCACATAGGTTGCTGATAAATATAAACCGAATTCTCCGGTTGCTTATATTTTACTCACCTCTGTCAACTGGTGGAATGATTTTCACTGTATCATTCGTCCCCGTCTTACTGTGCTTGATGGTGCCCCGTGGCAGCAGGAGCGATGGCTGTGGAAGAGTCCTGTGCCTGTTTGTAGCGTTGCCTGCTTCCATTTCTTCTCCCTCGAAGACGGAAACTCTGGTCATGGTGGGTCTGCTGGTACACTCTCTGAAGCCTCTGGCCTGCCAAGCGCTGTCATTCCGATACCACCTGGTATCCCGAGTGATTTCTCTCATACAACCATTCCTCTTGCAGCCGGCTCTCTTCTCTCTCTGTTTCATTTTCACTTGGCTTATTCTATATCCCAGAGTCCTCTTTACTTGCACTATCGTCAAGCTGATTTACTTATAATTCTCTCAGTAATTTTTCTGAGGTATCCCCAGTGCCTATCCCAATACTTATGGGTGTTAAAGTTCTATCAAGTATTTTCTTTTAAAGTCTAAATTTGAAGAGCTACTTGGTGATGGATGAAGATGGGATTTGAATTCTGGTCTTTGTGGTTCTAAAGCCTATGCTCGTTACATGGTGCTACTGTCTGTAGCAGATGGATCAAAGGAGACACATAAATGCTGTCCAAACAGTTCATGCCCAGTGACTCGGGGAGCAAAAGCACAAACATTTGAGTAGGAAGACAAGGGAGTCTTCCTCTCATGCTCTCTCCTCCCACAACATTTATTATCTGTTTCTCTCTCTCTCTCTTTTATGTGAGAGGAAGTGAGACAATGAAGCAAACTCCTGCATGTGCCCCAACAGGGATCCATCCAGCAACCCTTGTCTGGGGCTGATGCTTGAGTCAGCTGAGCTATTTTTAGCACCTGAGGCTGATGCTCAGACCAACTGAGCTATCCTTTGAGGCCAGGCAGGTCCTATGCTCAGACCACAAGCCACTAGCTGTGGGAGGGAAAGAGGGAAAGAAGGGGGAAAGGTAGGTGGAGAGAAGCAGATCATCACTTCTCTTGTGTGCCCTGACTGAGAATCAAACCCAGGATGTCCATACGCCTGGATAGAGCTGATGCTCTATCCACTGAGCCAACAGGCCAGGGCCCATTTATTATATCTTATGCAGCACCCCATGTTCTAAGCTCTGGGATACAGCATATCCCATGTTGCTACTACCATCCTAAAGGGCAAGACAGACAAATCGCTAAAAGCTACACAAATAATCTAATATGAGGTCATAATAACTGCTAAGAAGAGCACTAAAGCTGAGCCAGGGGGTAGTAGTGCTGCAGCACAGATGTCGGGGGTGGCAGGCGGGGAAGGTCGCCCTAGGTCAAGGCCTCTCTGAGCAGCTGACCTTTGAGCAGACCTGAAGGAGGACAAAGCCTGCACGCAGTAGGGTGCGGAAGGCCCATGCCAAGCCTGGAGCGGGAGCCAGCTCAGTGTATTATTCTAAGTTCAGAGTGTGCCTGGGTTGGAGTAAGCCAAGAGAGTGAAGGAGGTGAGGCTGGAAACTTCAGGAAAGGCCTGACATAGTGAAGACGTGTGGTATTGTTCTGAGTAAGGTTGGAAGCAGTTGGAGAATTTTCAGCAGAGAAGTGATAGGATCTGACTTAACATTTAAAAAGCATCACGGGATATTATGTGTAGATTAGACTTGAGGGAGCAAGGAGCCTAGTTCAGTCTATTGCATTTGGCTACAGAAAACCAACATGAATGGTATCAAAACAAAATTTTCAGCTTTTCATTCCTTTCACTTTCTGATCTTATCTTCAGATTTGGAAATTTCAACTCTTTGTAATTCTCTTTAAATGTATTAGATTCCTAATATGTTGAAGGTACGGTGTGAAAATTGCTACTTGTGTCTTGATTCCTTTCTTTAAACCTTTGCCTTCAATCTAGATTTTCTTTTTTAAACCTAAACCAAATTACACATTGTCCCCTTATCTCAACAGAGGTAGAAAGAAATCAATTGCTTTGGTTTTCTGATAGTGCAGCCCTCGCTGCGGGTTTGAAACGAAGTGAACTGGCATTAACACAATAGCCGAGCCGCCGGCGGCAGCACCGCTCCCAGTGACAGCCGTTAACACCGGGTCCCATCAGGACAAAGGCTTGCGCTGCAGATCGGCTTCAAGCTTGGACTCTATTCCGTTTGGATAGCACTTGCTCTCCTGATGAAGTGGGTGATTGGATAGAGACCATTATTCATCAAATGCCACTAAGAGCTATTAATATAGGTGGAATAATGGAGCAAGCAGACTTGTTGGAAAATGTAACTATTTTACACATCATTGTAAATTGTTTTCCAGGCTGTACTGGCCTCCCTTCAGCCATGGAAACATTCAGATGTGGGGGGGGGGGGGGGAAAGAATGCTTCTTGAACACTTAACCATGAAAGTAAATGAGATTGCTTTAGACTGCTCCGTTAACACTCAAACCATCCACACATGGAAATGATTACTTTCCCTGTGTTTGTTTAAATGTTGGTGGATGTTGCCATGCCAGCTCTGTGGCCTGTTAGTGTAATACTTACTTCTGTGCACACGAGTGAATAGCCCGCTACCCTTCAATGTCATTTCTGGGAACATTCCTCCACTAAAGAATGACTTTTTCCTAAATACATTATGACTATTTTGTGTCTTCTCTCTAATTTGCAATATTCTTGGGTTTTGAAGTTGGATTATGTTCATGAATAATTGCTCTCAGATTACTACAAGAAGCTGAATTGTGGGAATGAAATAGCATTTGAAGATCCATCTGGGAAGAGTTTTAAGGTGGTCAACTGTCTTTGATCAAAGTATTTCTTTGTATGAATGACACTTTCTATCAAAATCTCTCTGTCCAAATTCTTCTTGCTTAAACGTCAAGCTTAAGTATCATCTCCTTTAAGAAGTTGGACTTGAGTCATTTAACACATAACTCTCCCCTCTTAGAGAAACAGACAGGAGTGGATTTTTTTTTCTTTTTCCTTTCCTTTCCTTTCCTTTCCTTTCCTTTCCTTTCCTTTCCTTTCCTTTCCTTTCCTTTCCTTTCCTTTCCTTTCCTTTCCTTTCCTTTCCTTTCCTTTCCTTTCCTTTCCTTTCCTTTCCTTTCCTTTCCTTTCCTTTCCTTTCCTTTCCTTTCCTTTCTTCCCTTCCCTTCCCTTTCCTTCTTTCCCTTTCTTTGTTTCTGTCTCTTCCCTCCCTCCCTCTCTCCCTCCTTCCCTCCCTCCCTCCCTTTCTTCCTTCCTTCCTATTTTCTCTTTCTTTTTCCTTCTTTCCTGTTTATTTAGAAAGTACAGAGGTAAAATGTGAGGTATGGAAGAAATGGACTCAGGAAACAAATGACTCAGGAGGCAAAAGAAGGGCCCTTGGAGCTTAGGGGAGAGAGGGGCAAGGAAAACTCACCAGAGGGAAAGAAGAGGGGGAGACGAGAGCCCCGGAAATTGATCTTGTCTTGGCAACTACTTTGTTAGATGATCACATATTCATCTAATCTTTACACAAATCCTCTGTAAAGTAGGTACCACGATCCTGGTTGAGCATAGGGGAAGGACCCGACCTATCCATGGTTACACAGCTGGGAGGTGGAAGAGCAGGATGTGAATTCAGTTCTGTCTGACTGTAAAGCTCTTTCCACCACACTGGGTGACTTGCTAAAACTTTCAGGGTGCTTAGAGCAAGATAGACATTCCTTAGCACTTTATTGTATCCTGCTGCTTGGTGTTTGCAACTGTTTCAAGTGTGGGTTTTCTATTTTAATGTGTTGAAGGCAGTTCTGGGAAACACAAAGATGTTGCCTCTGCATCATGGCAGCTTGACACAGAGTTATGAACATGAAAGAAAGATGTTTCCTAACTCATTATAGGGAGTCTCAGGGAGGGGATGGTCTCATCTACCAGTGGAGTTGGGGTAAGAGTGGGTGGGAGCAGAGAGGGTTTTGTAGAGAGACATGCTTTAGTTGTGAATGATTAGCAGATATTTGTCAGGAATCAGGAAGACTTGGATCAGGGGCTGGGGAGGGGGGCTAGGAAGAGGCTCAACAGGGAAAACATTCCATGCAGTGAGAAGGTGGTGGGGTAGGAAATGCAGCCAGAAGTGGTGCATAATGGTGCACAGCTCTGTCAGGGCAGGGCCCAGGGTGTGGGGGGCACCCAGAAGAGAGGCTAAGGGAGAGGTGCACTGAGCCCAGCTTGAATTTTACTGAGTTTGAGTTTTATTCATCATTTCCCATAGAAAATTACTGAGTTTAAATTTTATTCATTGTTTCCCATGCCGTTGAAAGGTGTTATGCCGAGATGCAGTGTATTTATTCCTAAACAAAACATTTGCTTAAGGCTGTATGCTGTAGGGAAATTATTTGGAAGGCATTTGAACAGTAGATGAGAGGGCAGTTAAGAGACTGTCGAAATTCGCCAAGGAAGAGATGAGGAGCAGTGGGAATGGAAGGTAGTCCACAGGTCACGCCCAGTCTGTTTTTCTCCTGTGGGTCAAACTGAACGCTTCTTGTGGGCAGGACTCATCTCTTACTTTCTCAGCCTACAGCACAAGTCCTCGCACAGGAATCTCATACTTCTTATGCCGACAGAGCGAAGGGCTGCGTTTGCTATACAAATAATGAAACGAGTCTGAGCGGAGATGTCTGCGCAGTGTGCCAGAACTCCAGCATCTGAACTGCTTCCAGACAGGGAGTGAAATTCAGCCCTCCTGTCTGCAGTGTCCCCACGTGGACAGAATGACTATCATCAAGCAGTCATTCATAGATGAAAATAACTTCAGAATTTTTAAGAAGAGCCAGGAGGAAAAGCCAGAAATATTACTGAACCATTTTTTTCTAGCCGGACTCTAGCTATTTATCTTTCCTATGAGTGCAACTGAAACACATTAGCAAGTGTTAAAGCAATTTAAATGTTTTAGGTTCTTAACTTGGTGTCCTTGAGGCCTATAATATTTGTGGTAGCTAGTCCCACTTCTGTAAATCTGTGTTGACAGGAATAAATTTACACTAATAACAGCACAAGGAAGAAAAACAAAGCTCTGCTCTAGGACACTGAGTTAGCTGGAGGACAAACAGTGTCTAGAAGACACAGATCAGATAGATGCCTCTTGATTAGACTAAGATATATGCAGATAAAGTGTAACACTTTATTTATCACCTTTGTTTTTCACTCATTATGCTTATTCATCACACCTCTCTACCACTTCTTTATCTAGATGTCTGCTTTTAAGGTGAACTAGAAAGATTGAACATATAACATAGTATCTGTTACAAAGGCCATGGAAAGTTTTTCATTCCCTCTGTGTGCTGACACTTTACACCTCAGCATGGTGTTTATCTTCCAGGTTTTAGGCTTCTTCTTAAGATCTGTGAAAGTTCAGTAAGTGAACGTGTTCTTGCTTTGGATTGTATTTTCTTCATCTTTGATCACTTTCAGTTCCTAAAGAAATGCCTTGGCACCTAAGGAGCCATTCAATCTATGCTGAAGAACAGGGACAAATGTCTGCTCATCTGTGAGAGGGGATAATTGTTTGGGGGAATGAGAGGAAGATACTAGGAAACTAAATTGATATAAATCATGGAGAAAGTGAGCCCCTCCCCCCCAGCATGACGTAAGATGTGTTGAATTTTGCGTATGCTGAGTTTGCCTACACCATTGCCTTCTACATATCCATTTTGGTCTGGATCTGAAATATTTTTTTATTTCTTAAGCTCTGAACCAGAAACAATTCTTTTTGAAATATAATATCCACTTAAGAATTCAGATATGAAGACCAAGTCTTTATGTGCTTCTTTCCTAAGAAGAGAAACTCTACAAAAATCTTAATCCTGCCTGATGGTCTACATGCAGACCTCACGTGGTTATGTTGCTATCTCTGCCTCTCGTAGGTGGGATTGAACTAGCCAGGACACTGGTCATGTCCTTGATCACCTGGGATGCTCTTTCTTTTCAGGCTGAGTGCACCAGACCCTCCCTCCTCCCCCAGTGGTTCACATGCTGTCTGCCTGGTTCTCTACCGCTGCCATCACAGTTTGCCACAAACTTACTGGCTAAAAACAGCACCCACAGGTCTGTAGGTCAAAATCTTTTGTGGGTTCAACAGGGCTCTCTGATCAGGGTCTCACACGGCCAAGGTGTTCGACTGGCTGGGCTCTTCTCTAGAGGCTCTGGGGAGGAATCCATTTCCAAATTTATCATGATTGTTGGCAGAATTAAACTCTTGCATTTGTAGGACTAAGATTCTCATTTCCTTACTGGCTGTCAGCCAGGGTTTGCTCGCTGCTTTGAGGGCCCCCGCATTCTTTCCCATGTGGCACATTTCAGACAGGAATGGTACAGTGAAACTTTCTCCTGCTTTCAAAATCTTATGGCCTTCATTTTCTGCCATTAGCCAGAAATCTCTCTTTTTAGCAAGAGAGAGAGAAAGAGAAAGAGAAAGAGAAAGAGGGACAGACAGGAACAGACAGACAGGAAAGGAGAGAGATGAAAGGCATCAACTCATAGTTGTGGCACCTTAGTTGTTCATTGATTGCTTTCTCACATGTGCCTTGACCAGGGCTACAGTTGACCAAGTGATCCCTTGCTCAAGCTAGTGAACTTGGGCTCAAGACAGCAACCTTTGGGCTCAAGCCAGGGATCCTGGGGTCATGTTTATGATCTCACACTCAAGCCAGTGATCCTGCGCTCAAGCTAGTGAGCCCACGCTCAAGCTGGGGCCTTGGGGTTTCAAACCTGGGTCCTCAGCATCCCATTCTATCCACTGCACCATCACCTGGTCAGGCAAGCCTTCTTTGTTTTAAAGGGCTTATGTGACTATATAGGGCTACACAGATAGTCCAGGATAATGTCTTCATATTAGGGTCAACAGGCTAGTACCCTTAACTATAGCTGCAAAATCCCTTTTGTCGTGTAACAAAACATATGATATCTTCCAGTCACAGTTTCTGGGGACTAGGGTAGGGCAGTTTTTCAAGAAACCATCTTAGAAATTCTGTCTACCACACTTCCAAAGAAGGAAAACTTTGCCAAATAGAGGCTGGTCAGTTTTCTGTAGAGAATATCTACAGCTAACAGTACATGAACAAAGCACTGTCACCTTGCGGGTAGCTCCAGTGAGTTCCCTTTGGGTCTATTTCAAAGAAGTTTCTGAAATTGAGACCTTGTTTGATGAATAGGAAAAGAAACCAGGAAGCCAACAATAAGTGGACCCAAACTAGGACACTTTTCATGTGCATATAGGAACTGGCCCATGCGCAGACATTATCCACTCATCTCATGCTCACTCAGTTCATTACGGGTCCTGGTAGCACCAAACGTCATGTCAGTGCCTTTTTTTTTTTTTGTATTTTTCTGAAGCTGGAAATGGGGAGGCAGTCAGACAGACTCCCGCATGCACCCCACCGGGATCCACCCGGCATGCCCACCAGGGGGCGATGCTCTGCCCATCCGGGGGGGTCGCTCTGTCGTGACCAGAGCCACTCTAGCGCCTGGGCAGAGGCCAAGGAGCCATCCCCAGCACCCGGGCCATCTTTTGCTTCAATGGAGCCTCGGCTGCAGGAGGGGAAGAGAGAGACAGAGAGGAAGGAGAGGGGGAGGGGTGGAGAAGCAGATGGGTGCTTCTCCTGTGTGCCCTGGCCGGGAATCGAACCTGGGACTTCCACACACCAGGCCGACGCTCTACCACTGAGCCAACTGGCCAGGGCCCATGTAAGTGCCTTTGAAACTATCATGTCACAGTGCAGCATTGAGTAAGAATGTGAGTGCGGATAATTGTCAAATACCAGGCAGTATAATTATGTCATGAACATCACCACTCTTTCGGATGGAACTTCCTTTTCCCTTTCCCCCCTCAGAGTTAGGACAGGCCTGCAGGAACAATTCATGTGTCATGAAGGACCCCCACTGATTACTTGCCACCATCAGCAGCTTCCAGGTGACTCACAAGGGAAACTAACTTTCAGTAACTATTAATAATTCAGTAAGGAATGTCAATAACCCAACACATGTAGTTAAATGGGAAGTACAGATTAAACACTTGAAATTGTATCGTCAATCCTGAAGTTGCTACATGAGGAAAGATTTGGGAGCATGTCTTGTGAACAGTGTGTCAGCATGACATAAAAACTATAGGTGCTAAAAGTGATGCTGAAGACTCTTTGGACTTTTGAATTGGAAGATCATGTACATAACCTGACCTCCATACTGAAGGACAAAGGAGTTACTAGATCCTATGTGCCACCCCCTCCACAAAAAGTGTGGTTGATTTGATGTCATAACTGATGGAAATTGAGAATTGAAGAAACAAGAGAACATGGAGCCACATGTCAAAAGTGCCCTAAGACAGGCAGTGGTTTGGGATGGGAAAGGAACGTTACAATAGTAAAGAAGGCATTAACTAGATTTATGAAAATTTAAAAATAAATGGGAAATGTTATATGAATGATTGAATACTGACCTGAGACGCAATTTCCATATATAACTTTTAATGCCATTGTCTGGCACTATGACCATTGGTGAGATAACATATCCTGCTGACACCCTAGGTCTCTAATGTGGGATCAGGGACTCCTCTCCGCCTTTCATTCCTCTCCGACCACTTGGAGGAGCAAAGCTGGCCGGTGCTTTTTTTTTAATACACTGAGCTCCTTTGTAGGGCACCTTTAAAGCACTATTTTGATTTAATTCTGAATTGACTGTGTTTCTGAGTTTGGGAAATCAAATTTGAACATGAACTTGCAAATAGCCCCAGGGCTTCACCCCTCATTCATATTCCAGCAACCTTCACTGAAGTAGGAAGCAGAGGCAAGCTGTTGCCATGAAGATGGTTTCAAGAGCTCAGAAATCTCTGAAGGTCCCCTTTATCACAGTGTTTCAAAGAGGCCTTTCTTTCTCTCTTCTCCTGTTTCCTCCAAAGGGAGTTGTGTCCAAAACTCCAGGGCATGGGGAGGCCAAAAGACCCCGGGGACTCCTTCAGGACGATGATCCTCTGATTTGTGAAATCTGCCCTTCCAACCACTGTTTCTCCTTTCTTCCCACCCCACCACATTGTGCTATGTGCTATTGTTTTGTAAAATTTATGATTCCATACATAGGTGGGACATAAAAATGAGACTCAGAGACATGGACAAGAGTGTGAAGGTTACCAGGGGAGGGGAGGAGAGGAGAGGGAGGGGTGGGGGGAGGGGAGGAGCACAAAGAATACCAGATAGAAGGTGACAGAAGACAATTTGACTTTGGGTGATGGGTATGCAACATAATCAAATGTCAAAATAACCTGGAGATGTTTTCTCTGAACATATGTACCCTGATTTATCAATGTCACCCCATTAAAATTAATAAAAAAAATAAAGAATGAATGAGCTCCCAGGTCAATTGGCATTTGTTTTGTTTTCAGTGTTGTATGTAAAGGGCTATCAAATTCTCATTAGAGTAACACTTTTGGACTATATTACTACCTGAAGATCTTAATTGACATAAAATTTTTCCTATTAATGGACAATAAAAAGTGTCTTAACTGAGTCAATAAAGTTGATTTTTTCTTTTTATTTTATTTAGGTGAAGTAACTTTTATTTCAAGTATATTATGCTTAATCTTTTTCTCTGAAAGGTTAGGGCTAGAAATGAAATAGTTTTAAAAAGTTTGTGTTGACCATTACTAATTACAGAAATGAATGTAGTCCCAAAGTTAGGATATAGATTTAATGTATGTTCAGCAAAGTTAGGAATAAAAATTATGTCATGTATTTTGTCTAATTTGAGGTTGCTGGAAAATGCCATCTTCCCTTTGGAAGGAAAAACAGCTCCTTATATTTTTAGGGAGACGTGGCTGTCCTATTTCACAGGGGTCGTAGAAAAAGGAAAAATAAGGTAGATTTTTAAGGAGGCTAAAGGAGACGAACTTTCCCAGGCATCTTTATATTCAATTTAATATCATGAGATTTCATTCTAAAAGAATATTAATCTTGATTTGCATGCATTATCAGCCTAAGGTGTGAGTGCAGGGAGGGGGAAGCTGGGTGTATATGAGTGTATAAAACCACAGAATAATCTGAATCCATATTCTTAAAGTGGCTGTGGTTCCTACTTGATTGTGAGTAATCAGATATTTTTAAATGCAATGTATTTTATGTATATTATATATATAGAGAGATATATATTACATACATATATTTATATATAATTGTGATACAAGGTAAATTTTTATTTATTTTTATTTTTTATTTTATTATTTTTTTTTAAGTGAGAGGAGAGGAGATAGAGAGTCTCCTGCATGCGCCCTGACCAGGATTCACCCAGCAACCCCCGTCTGGGGTCAATGCTCGAATCAACTGAGCTATCCTCAGCACCTGAGGACAACACTCAGACCAACCAAGCTATCCTAAGTGCCTGGGGCCAATGATCCAACCAATCGAGCCATGGACTGTGAGAAGGAAATAGAGAGAGAAGGGGGAGAGGGAGGGAAGAGAAGCAGATGGTTGCTTTTCATGTGTGCCCTGACCAGGGATTGAATCTAGGATGTCCATATGCCAGTCAACACTCTATCCACTGAACCAACAGGCCAGGGCCAATTTTTATTTTTAAGATGAAACTGAGTTCAAAGACATTTATAGCTTCTAGTAAAGCAAGTCTGACCCATGAAGTTTGTATTTATTCTCTGAATTCAAGGCTTTTTCAGTGGCAAAGCTTGAGAAAGTTGAACTTATGATGGGGAAAATTGTAGTTTGAATAAGAAATAAACTAATATGTTCTCCATGGTCTCAAAAAGGAAGATAAAGTTGGCTTCAGATATTTAAAAAGACTGCACAGATCCAGGCTTATGGTAAGATGACTGTTTCTCAGTTTTAATTATTTGAGGCTATAAAAACAAAACAAATAAATGCCATTACTGAGCACTGCTGTGTACACACCCTGAGCTGTGTGTGGGAAAGAGGCCAGGAAACGCTATATTCATAGTGACAGGTGGGGGAGGCCCTGATCAGACTTTAGGGGAGCAGCGAAGGTCTAGCCAGGTGGATAGAACATAATGTCCCATCACCTATCATAATTGCAAGGGAACACAGGTGGTTTCTTAGCAAGTCCGAGGCCTCAGGTGGTCTAGAAGTGGTAAAAGGAATCCATTGGCAGGTGGGTAGAACACAGCGACGAAATGTCCAGGAGGAGGCATCGAGGAGGTCTGGTTGCCAGCTGGAAATCTGAGTCCTTGGGAGCTGTGGGAAGTGACAGGCCGGAAAAGAGCAGGCATTCTAGTTTAGACACATCATGTTTAGGGCATGTCATTAACTGGAATTCGGTATGTGGTTCCTCCGGGGATCTGTGACCCAGCCTGTTCATGCTTCTCAGCAGCCTGCTTGTTTGGATGGTGTTGGGGTGGGCCTGACAGCAAGGGGGGACTTGGCACTGAGCCCTCAGGACTGGCCTGAGTGGCTCATCACATCACATTGTCTAAGAAAAGGACCGCTTCCCAGGCTCAGACTGGGGCAGAAAATGCAGAAGACAGTGGTGTAGCTTTGGATAAGGACTCAGGAAAATCACTGGTATGTCTCCAGTTGTTTTGTAGGTACAAGAAAAATTTAATTTTCTGTTTCTGTCTTGACTGAATATGCCACCTATTTGGTGTCATACCACATAAATACATTCAAATTAAATGTCAATACATACTTGGGTGTTTTAATCAATGTATGTACTAAATAATTTGAATTTGCAAAGGAATTTCAGAAGCAGAAATCAATTTTAAGCTTGGCAGGAAACTAATATTTGGACAAGGAACATAATGCATTCTAATATAGCCTATATTCTGATTTAGAATACAACAACTTTAGTTTTCAAGCAAACCTAGGGAATATGAAATCAAATCTAGTAGAACGAGGATAGCAAATTAAAAATAAGTTTGTTAGAATGGAATCAGACCTTCCAGGTAGGACTGTGGGACAAAGTGCAGTCTGCCGTGACATCTAGGAACAAGGCCTCAGGGATAGTAGGCTTGCGCTCGTCTATGCTCAATCTGAGCTTCCTGTGGGAATCAGAATCGGACACAACACCCCCTTTCCCTGCCCATTCAGTGGCTCCTGTTGGGGTTGAGCGCACTGCCCGCCCACACGAGTCTGCTTCGCTCATGCCCGGCAGTAGCAGCTTGGAACCTTGCCTCCGGCAGCTGAGATTTCAAGTGTCCGGACCTGTCATCTGGACAGGTCTGGTGCTTTCCAGAGAGGCGTCAGGCTGTCATCCTCTGTTGGACAGCCCCCAGCAGATACACAAAGCCTTGCACTAAGAGTGCCCATCACTCTCAAACTGTTGAATTGCATCTTTTGCTAGGAGTTGATAAGAAAAAAGTTTAGAATCCAAATGGAGGCATTCAGCATCTCTCCTACTCCCTTGGTCTCATTTGTTTAGTCACTACTTTGCAGTCTGGGCAAAGTTCGCAGAGATTTGACCATTTTAAGACTTTCGAAGCCTGACCTGTGGTGGCGCAGTGGATACAGCGGTGACCTGGAAATGCTGAGGTCGCCGGTTCGAAACCCTGGGCTTGCCTGGTCAAGGCACATATGGGAGTTGATGCTTCCAGCTCCTCCCCTCTTCTCTGTCTGTCTCTCCTCTCTCTCTCTCTCTCTTTCTCTGTCTCTCCCTCTCCTCTCTAAAAAAAAAAAAAAAAAAAAAAAAAAAAAAAAAAAAAAAAAAAAAAAAAAAAAAAGACTTTCGATGCAACCACTGGTTTCTCAGGAGGCGTGTTCCATGCGTGGGTCATGGGAGTGGGCAGTGGGGCCCTTCTCATGCTCACTGCTGCCTGCGGAGGGAAGAAGAGCCAAAGGTGAAGCTAGCCTTTCTCTCTCTGGACCCGCTCCAGCCCACTGCACTCTTCAGCCCTGCCTCTTGGCTCTCCTCTTGCCGTAGGTAAGGCGACTTGACTGCACCCTTACCAGAAACTAAAAGAAATCTTGACCTCAGCATGTGGGAATCACAGTTTTACCCAAATCTCTTGCTGTTCTACTGCTGCTGACCTGCGCCCCTATCGTCATAACTGGGATTCACTCTTGTTAACAGTTTCGACAGAACAGTTTCTCTCCCCTGCCTGCTCTTTTTGGTGCCTTTATCTTTGTTTCTTGTCCGTGTAAGCCAGGGGTCGGAAAACTTTTTAGCTGAGAGAGCCATGAATGACACATATTTTAAAATGTAATTCCATGAGAGCCATACAACAACCTGTGTACGTTACGCATAATTCAATAAAAATTTGGTGTTGTCCCAGAGGAGAGCTGTGATTGGCTCCAGCCACCCGCAACCATGAACATGAGTGGTAAGAAATGAATGGATTGTAATACATGAGAACGTTTTATATTTTTAACGTTATTACTTTTTTTATTAAAGATTTGTCTGTGAGCCAGATGCAGCCATCAAAAGAGCCACATCTGGCTCGCGAGTCATAAGTTCCTGACCCCTGGTGCATGCTGTTTTCCATAATCAGGGTCCCATAAACTTGTGTAGTAAGTATTTATTTACGGCCATCCTTTACCCATTTTGTTTTCTTTGGCTTCCACATCTCAAATTTCCCACTTGCAGGGATAAGATACAGGAGCCAGTTTTGAGCCCTCCAGATTCTGCTAGCCCTTGTCGTTGGGTCAAGGCTAGGCATGCTGCTCGAGTAGGTTCGGTGAGAATGAGAATGAGAACAATTTTCAGACCCTACCAGGAAACGCATGCTTTAATTTTTGAAGCTAAAGTCTAAGAAGCTATAAGTTCTAAGGTCTGAAACTGCAGCAACCACTTATGGGCCCTTGAGGATTACTGTTAAAAGATGAAGCCAATGCACAGAGGAGACAGAGCCAAGTAGAGGTGACAGGTGGAGACCATCATTTGAGTCCCTTCAAACAGCTATGTCTTAAGCCAACTCTGAGTCAGTTTATTCTTTTCTTTGCTTAAACAAATTTGTATTGGATTTTATTCATTTAAGAATAAAAACATGTGACTGAGAGTTTCCATTTAATGATTAGGCATGGCTACTTGCTGACAGCCTTCTTGATATCATCTGTAGTCTGGGTCTTTGATTTCTCCACCTACCTTTATACTTTTCATGCTGGGTTGACACCCTGCTGGGACATCCTGAGATTTTATGTTTAATCCTGATGCTCTTTTATAGTCTGGATGAAATTCTAAGATATAATAACTTTGTTTTTCCCCTTGAGTATCTTAGGAAAGCTTAATGACCCAACAAATAAATTATCTTTGTAATAACTCAGAGACGGCCGGCTTTAAGGAATTTCACATAGTTGACCCCTGAATGCATGAATATATTAAGCTCAGTAGCTCATTAGTTTTTCTTTTTCTGTTGTGGACAATATTCTATCATTTTACTTTCCTTGATAGTGACCTTTGTGACATTCTACTTGGCTGGAAGGTAATAGGGTATCTGCTCATAAAGGAAATAGACGATGAAAGAGATTTTTGTAATAGAGTTTACTATAATATGATCAGAATAGCAGGGAAAGCAAAGAAATGGAGGCAAAGCAGTCCCATGGTTCTTACTGTGCCGCATCTCTTGGCTTTCCGAGAAACTAATGGTGACCTGAGAAGTGGGGTTTAAACAATGCTCTTTGAGATCAGTGCCCTCTTAAGACCTCAGTCATATGATGAACAAAGGCCAGAAATCTTGTCCTATCATCCGTGCACTGCATAAGAATGAAGGTTGGTTCTGTGGGTTGTGCTGAACCCTGTCTGTGTTTCAAATTCAGGGCCAGCCCGACATGTTTTAGCAGTACCAAAGGTGCTCTGTGGGAGAGAATTCATTCTACACCTGTGATAAGAGGTGCCCCTTATAACCTGAATCAACCCTTTCAATTGGAACTTTCTGCCAAACTTCTTTTTAATGACTCATTCTCTGCTGAGGAAGGCAGCAGAGATGCCTCATGGGTTAGAACAAAACAAACGTGAGTCCTCCACAGCTTCCACTACTTCTCCTCTTTTCTACTGAGCTTCTCCCTCTGCTCTTTCATTCTGACCTGTGACGTCAAACCTTTCGGCATCAGTGCTAAGAAAATAGGAGCTTGCAGTATGATGGGCAGAGAGGTGCCGGATGTAAGATTATCTTTATCTGGAAAGTTTACATTTAAGTAGAGAAGATGAAAGGGATCACTAGGAGGGTGGGCCGTCAGGAGAACAGTACATCTTTGTCTGTTAGTATTAAATTCAGCTGCTAATAGGAAAATCTAGAGAGAGAAGGGAGAGGGGGAAGAGAGAGAAGCAGATGGTTGCTTTTCCTGTGTGCCCTAACTGGACATTAAACCCAGGTCATCCATATGCTGGGCTGATGCCTTATCCACTGAGCCACCGGCCAGGGCCAAATGTTTTTTTAATAATTTTATTAAACATTAGTATGTTAGTGTGTTAAACACTAGTATTGTACTCAGTGATCATCAGGGACTCAGGCTCCTATCATCTTTTTCATAACATCTAAGGTAATGGCTTCCATTCTCAAAAGTATTGCCTCTTGGTGCAAAATGGTATCTGAAGCTCTCTAATCATCAAATTGTTTTTTAGTAAGAAAGAAGGGAAAGAGGTAAAAGGGGTAAAGATGCTTCCTTCTAGTTTTTCAAGAATTCTCATGCGAGATGTTTGCTTCTCTCATTGACCAGAGCTTGGTCAGATGGTCATATGTAGATGCAAGTGTGTCTGAGAAATATAGTGGTTTTTTTTTTAATCTTGTTGCTTTGTCATCCCAAGTAAAATATGGGTTTTGTAACTAAGGAAGGAGAGAAAAGCTCTTGGATTGTAACTTGTACTCTGCTACCAAAAGTTAGGTAACCCAAAGCTGCTTCCTTAGGAGACATACTAAGTTGTTAGAAGCTTAATGGTCTTACAAGGAATATACTATTTTTTAGTAGTTTCACTAGATGAATTATAAAGATAGAGTCTTAGTATAAATATTGGCCTTGGGTATAAGAGGATGGAAATGATAATTTATGAGAAGGGGTTTATTAAGGGTATTATGCATTTGGTTAAAGTGGAGTATGGAAGGGGGGGTTTGGTATGACAAAAGTGGTGAAACAAGTTAGAAAGGGTTCAGTAGCTCACAATTCAGGATCTGGGTTTAACACTGAAAAAGTTGAGGTAGATTTCAAATGTATGCTTATGGTATTGGACTCAGGTGGGGAGAAAGCCTGAAATAAAGTAAATAATGAGATGCATTTAGAAGTAAAAACCAGTGCATTTTAGTTCTGAACTTGGCCATTCAGTTAAGAGGCAAGTCACAGGAAGTATAAACGGTAAAGGGAAATATCTGTAACAATAGGGAATGCTGGGACTTATAGGGAGAAATCTAATGGGGTAGCTGCCGCTTGGCTGCAGCCAATTATGCTGTCAAGAAAATGAGGCTTAGACCTTCTACTTTTTAAGAGAAGACAGAGATCCAGATTTTTACATAACCTTCCAGATCATTGTGCAGACCAAGCAAATATGCCTGAAGACCAGGTTTGTCCACTGGACAACCAGTTAGCAATTTTTGCAATTTTTGATCTAGTTCAACATATTTATTTTACTGAGACTGGGATATATATTGTACTTGCCCATGGTCACATAGCTCATCAATGATAGAACCCTGTTCCTTGACTCCCAGTTGACTTCCTAGTGCACCACATTCTACATTGGTTTGTGATGGAGCTAAGAAAGTCATGTGGAACTGTTTCATGGAAATAAATAATCAGGGAAATTGAGCAAGTTACTCCATGTTGGTAGTTAACTATAGTATAAAAGTGCCTAGCACAGTGCTTAGCATTCTATAGGCATTAATCAACGTTAGCTCTATCTCTATTGTAGTCAGGATAAGTTGCTAAAATTGTGTAGTAAATGAATGAAGTAGAGAGAAAGGGGGAAAAAAAAGTAGAAGTCATTATCAAACCTTGGGGAGCCGCCATAATTAACAATGGTAGCAAGATAATGAATTAGCAAAGACAAATCCAAGGAGCAGTCAGAAGCAGCCAGGATTGCTTTGTGAATCTCTTGTCTTTACCTTTTCCCTAATTACATCTTTAGGCTGTAAATGTTTTAATTTGAGGATAATTTCCAGCCCTTTAATAAATTTCTTTCCAATTATACTGCTGCCTTAAACTTATAGCCTTGCAAGAAAGGGTGGTCTTCAGAGAACATTTCTTTTCCCTTTAGTAGACCTTGGATAGATTGATTAATTTTGGCTTAAATTTATAAAAAAATGTGCAGTTGTACCTTGAGATTATTCCACCATTAGTGGTTAAGTGTCTCCAGAATAGGTAATTATTGCCATTTTAAAAAATAGTTTTACTAGAAGAAAAGTCCTTTGAAAATATCCTTTTTTGGTTAAAGGTGTCCTTATGTGTCACCAACATTTGTTGAATTATCTCAATACTATAGATCACAGGGTAATAAATTTTAAAGTGACCAATTCTGCTTAGGTTCTAGTATACATAGTGAAATGCATTTTTAAGATGCTGTTTATAATTCTGAGGAAAGAAGTCCATGGAAACTAGAATTTTTGATTTAGTGCTCATGTTAGAATCTTGACTAGTGAACACAATGGAAAGACCTTGGGGATCTGGTGGATTCCTTAGGTAATTTATCTCAGAACTAATTGCTTTTGCAGTGGATTTTGCTTACTGTAGTTAACGGCATATATAATATGTTCTCCAGGCAATTATCTCAACAGAGCTGAAATATGTACAAGGTCAGTGTGCTGGACTAAGGTTACATACTGGTAACTCTTGAGTGTTTGATTTATCATTACAATACCTCGACTTAATGGTGTTGGTAAGACCTAGAATGTGGTCACTAAAAAGAAAAAAAGTGTCTGTTTATCATCTAATGTTTTTCCGAGCACTTATGCTTTTTTCTCCCTTTTCTTTTTAATCCCAAGGCATATATAAAATGCCTAAGATCTCAATAAGATGTTTCTTCACTATCAACTGAAGCTAATGTGAACATAAAACCAAACCCCATTTTATGTCCTTGCTGATAAAGAATGCCCATCAGAGCAAGTCCAGTATCTTATCTCTCCATCTGGACAGTGGATTCTTGCTAAATAAATACACAGAGCCTGGTTGTACAGTTTTCAGTTAATTCTGCTTCCCACCATTTTCAGGTTGGGGGGGAATTCTCATGAAAATATCATAAATGATGTGAAAAATGAGCTATATTTTTACAACTTGCATGTGTTGTCATCTGGGATCCATTGAGATTCTTTTGGGTAGACTGAATACAGTTGTTTGCCACTGGGCGATGGAGGAGGAAAACATGACCCCACCACTTAAATGGAAGTTTCTGACATTGCAGGGGCAAAGATTCTGAAGATCAAAGATACCCTTGATCATGCAGCTTTGAAAGCAACTCCAAAGCTCTCAGAGTAAACAGAAAGAGGTCTTTCCAAATTCTACTGGGTCCTGAGAAGTGAGATGTATATTCAAAGTACAGCAAGAAAGATGTCAGGTTCTTAATTTCTTGGGAGTCACATACCCCTTTGAGAATCAAATAAAAAATTATGAACATTCTTCTCATAAAAATATTCAGAAAGACACATACATAGAATATTGCAAACTTGTGTGTTTATATCTAAAACATGAAAATAGGTACCCTGTAAATACCCCCTGACTTGTTGAGTGGTCCTGCCCCCCAGATTATGAATCCCAGGAACTTGGAGCAGCATTACTTGCTTTGGATGTCTATGTAATTTGTGCTCCGCTACACTCACCTCATTTTATATTTGGGGAGCTATTATCAGTCATAACCTGTTCTGCGTGGCTTTCATGTCAAACTGCCAGTTCAGGAGCTCCATCTTTTACAAAGCATTTTTCTTTCCCCCAAGTCATTATATCGAAAGTCTTGGGACATTTCTGTTGTGTTCATGAACAAGCCCATACAGTGGTTCCATGATGTCCTTTGGGTCCTTGTTCTTTGCCGGACATGGACATCCTCTCTCTTGGATACCTCGTCCCCTGAGTGCTGCCACCTTTGTCAGACACTGGAGCTCAGCTGGCACATCACTGCCACTTTTTCTGGGGCCATGTTCTCCTTGCCAAAGCCTGGAACCCCTTGTGTCTTCTCCAGAGTTTCAATGATTCCATGGACTGTAGAAGGGCAAACACTTTTCCTCTCTTCTGTGTAACTGTTCTTGCAATTAGATGGTTTCTGATGAGTGCTGATTTAATTATCTTTAGTAAGGCAGATATTTAACCTTCATTTCCAAGTTCTCCCCCTTTGGGGTAAAATGCAAGCGCAGCTGACGCTAGTTTGTACTCAGAATTGCCATTCCTCTCTCATGATTGAAGTTTGTCTCCAGTCCAGTGGCATTTGCCTGACTCACTGCTTCTTTGGGAGCTCCTTTGTCCAGTGCCACCCCAGGGGCATGTCTGCCACTTCTCGAGGATGCTCAGAACCGCTGCTTGGCAAGCAATGAACCCAGCATAGCTTTAGACTAGGAAATTCAAGAACACCAATATCTAAGAATAATGTAGACAAGAGTGTGGCCTTTGGGGCTTAGAAATAATCTTGTTAGGGGGTGTTTTGAAGTGCTCACCCAGATCTCTGTGGTGTTCCTCCAGAGACAAACTTTGTAATTCTTTCGGTCCCACATCCCAGCCAGTGCAGTATTGTGAAAAATGGCATTTAACAATTCTAGCCTCTTACTAGAAACAGGTACCTCCTTTATTGTAAATAACACCATGCAGCACCTGTAATAAGTTACAGCAAGAATTATCTTTCTGTCAAGATTCCTTATTGTTATACAACTCATGTACCTCAAACTCCACAGGAGTCAATAAACTATGATTCTGAAATAATACAGAATTTTCAAGCCTAGTATGCAGGGTATGGAAAAAGATACATCACCATTTTTCTTGCTGTCATTAGAAGGTACAGGCATAGATTCATTACGACTTTGGGAACACATTTTGAAGATGTCTATATCCCCATCAGTTAAAGATTGGTCATCATTAATGCTGACAGCTCCTGCTGTCCCACTGTGCTCTTCACTCCACTTTCACTCCTCTCTCACATGCTCAGCTGGGCTCACATCTGTTGATGTGGCTTTTTCCCCAGGGTTCCACATGCCAGGTCCCCTGGCTGTCCTCAGGAAATCAGGGAGTTTCCAACAGTCTTCACCCATTTGTCTTAGAACTTTCCGTCTCTCTTGTGTTTTCTCTCATAAACTATAAGATTTCAGATATGTATGTATATGTATTATATATAAATATATATAAAAAACATATACATAATATTTTGAGGGAATTTTAGAATAGAAATATGTAGGGTCAGCCTTGATGTAAAAATAAAATGAAATTTTGTCTTTTCTGCAATTGATACGATTTCCTCATGAGGTGAATCTCCTTGGGTATATGCTTAGAATAGGGTAGGGAGTGGTGAAATAGGGGAATTCTGAAGTTGCAAGGTGCTTTTCCCCGTAATGATCTTTTCTTGTCTGGCGTTTTCCTTTGGGTAAATGCTCAGTCTTTTTTCTCTCCCTCCCAAGCTGCTAAGATGGTATCTTGCTATATGTAGGAGGAAGGTCTTATGTCATCTTAAGGTGTGGGAACAGAAGTCCTCCTTGTCTGCCACACAACATGGATCCTCTTTGTTCTGACTGGCCTGGTGTGCACTGATGGGCAGCGGACCCCACCTGGACTCCTGGAGATGTGTGCTGTCACTGATTGCTACAGTCTCTGATTCTGACCGTTTTCTTTTGATCAAGAAATTCTCAGCCTGACCTGTGGTGGCGCAGTGGATAAAACGTCGACCTGGAAATGCTGAGATTGCCGGATCGAAACCCTGGGCTTGCCTGGTCAAGGCACATATGGGAGTTGATGCTTCCTGCTCCTCCCCCCTTCTCTCTCTCTTCTTTCTAAAATGAATAAAAATAAATAAATAAATAAACTAAGTTTAAAAAAAGAAAAGAAATTCTCACTTGCTGCGGCATGTCTGGCTCCATGCCAATCAGCGGTTCTCTTAGCACTTCTGCCTCTCTGCATGCACTCCACCTGTCACGTGGCCACCTGAAGCCAGGTGAGGGTGAAGGAACGCCATGGGCAGAACTTCAGGCTCACGTACCTCACCATCTCTGTCTGTCAGGACTGCCTGAGTCCCGTGCATGCTGGCTGTGGTCCTGAGCCACGTGCCAGGCTACTCCCAGAAGCCTGTGGGTTTTCCAGGCGAGCCCTGAGGCCAACCCCTGTTGGGGTAATCTCTTGTTCCCTGCACTGCCTTCTGGGATTTTCACCTGGAGCTGGAAGTGGGACATATTTGTCCAGCTGCTGCTTCTTGTCTCCTTCTCTTTCACTTTCCTTCTGCCATAAAGGTGTTCCTATCTTTCCTCTTCCAGTCTGGAAGGAAGTTACGGTGGCCGAGAGGCTACCAGACTTTGTGATTCAAGCGGGGGGAATGGAGCGAGAGAAATAGAAAACACTTCATTTAAAATTCTTCAAAATAGCATCCCTGAAAATAAAATCATATACCTGTACCTAGTGTTTCCTCAAACCACATATCACCCTGGGAGAGAAATGGGAATCATGTGAACAGTAATGTGCACTGTTGTTCTGGTTCTCATCTTTATCTTTTACTCGGGGACTCTAGTTACACTTACAGTTTTTGTATTGCTGTGGTTGTTCCTCATGAATTTCTCTAAGCAGTGGGAGTGTGTGACCAGTCTTCTTCTGGCCTCTACAGTCTGGGAAGCCCTGCACATCCCATTCATGGATGTCCGGCATTGATACACAGCCTAGGACACTGTTTCCAGTTCCCTGTGAACACAGAGCCCTCTGCTGCTCAGGAAATGCTGGATGCTGGGTCCACGGGAGACCTGACTGCTGTGGCTTTGTCGCTGCCACCAGTGAGGGGGCTGTGCTCCTGGCTGCGGTCAGCAGGGGCAGAACCCTCCTCGCCCTGGGCCACGGGGAAGTGGCAAGAAGGTCCCACTCTTCCTGGCACACTCTTCACACTTTTGAGTCTGTCCAGGAATTTTGAGGGTACAAAGCTTATTCAGTATTAATTTGCCACTCATAGCAGAGTTCCATATGGCCTCTGACAGAGTAGAGTAAATCTGACTGGTAGCTCTCCTTCTGGTGACTGGGGTGTTGCTATTAGGTCAAACCTGTAACCCGTTTTTCCTCTTCTGGAATACCGTGTTTGTGTGTTTGGTCTTTGGGAAGTTCATTAATGCCTTAGGCAAAAGCATAGTCTGTAGGCTCTTCCAACTCATTTCAGACCCTGTATCACTGTGGTAGTAAATTTACTCTTAATCAGGGGCTCCTACCTCCACCTATAATTTAAATAAATTACAGATCTACAGCTTTCTGTTTAAATCTGTAAGTGTACCAAGCGATTCCTTATAAATCTCTTGATCTCTTATGTCCTAGGTTGCCAAATGGTTTCAACAAATTAAAGAAACCCTTGAAATGTTTGCATTCTGTGTCTGCTGCTCCCCTCAGTCCACAACAGTGAAAGCGATTGACTAAACAATCTCTCTCTGTGAGAATCTCTTTTACCTGAAGGCTATTGTCTTTCAGGTTTTTCGGCTTCTTCTGCTCTTTCCAAAGATATATCTTAAATAACAGTTCCTTTATTAAATTGGTTTATATGGCTGTTCAAAGAGTCTTTCGCTTTCAAACTGGGGGAATATAAATTAAGTGTTGTGAGATAGAATTAGGATCCTAAATAATCTGTTGGGAGATTGTGCCATCGATTCTGATCTGCTCAGACGAGAGCCATTCTCAGCTAATGTGTGAGCTCCTGGTAATAAGAGCAGGAACAGGTAGGAGTCACCTGTTCCTTCTGCACAATGGTGTCAGTCATTTATTGTGGACAAGTCTTGCCAGGGGTGAGGACGACGGAGATGCAAAGACCCGACTCCGGGGACCAGGTTCAGTGACGCAGATCCACTTTATTCAGGAAGTAAGCTAGCTTATATACATGGGTTCAGCCTATAGCAGAAGTCCCCAAACTATGGCCCGCGGGCCACATGTGGCCCCCTGAGGCCATTTATCTGGCCCGCTGCACTTCCGGAAGGGGCACCTCTTTCATTGGTGGTCAGTGAGAGGAGCACAGGATGCGGATGTTGTATGTGTACTGTATGTGGCGGCAACACAAAGCCCAGTGTCGCTCACGTGCAGTACTACTTCCAGTGACGCAGGACACACACGTCACGGCTCCGGAAGCACGTCATATCACTTGTTATGGCTAGCAGTGACAAATATGGAACCGGACATTGACCATCTCATTAGCCAAAAGCAGGCCCATAGTTCCCATTGAAATACTGGTCAGTTTGTTGATTTAAATTTACTTGTTCTTTATTTTAAATATTGTATTTGTTCCGTTTTGTTTTTTTACTTTAAAATAAGATATGTGCAGTGTGCATAGGGATTTGTTCATAGTATTTTTTATAGTCCAGCCCTCCAATGGTCTGAGGGACAGTGAACTGGCCCCCTGTGTAAAAAGTTTGGGGACCCCTGGCCTATAGGGTGTTACAACATGTCCTTCATAGCCAATGGCTGAAAAGATCAGGGACCTGCGTGGTTGGCGCTAAGACACTTCCTTATAGTGGGCGAACTCCCTTCCTGGGTATGCCCAGGAGGGTTCTGGGAGCTGGAGTATTCTCACAGCATTGTATCAGCCACAGCTGCTAGGAATGCTTTCTGAGCTCCACCCACAATTTATCAAGGTTCTTGAGAAGTTGCGTTAAAGACATCTTTACATGTTTCCATGTGAGACTAGAAAATTGAGCCTTCCTAGGATAATTAATTAATTAACTAATACTTTATTAATTCTCATTGCAGTGAGAGGTGCTTGCCCCTTATCAGGGAGAAACTTAGCACCAGGCTTCGGTGGAAATAAATGAAGACCAGCTAAATGAGCACCGGCAAAGGCTATGTATTCAGAGCTTGCAGGGGAGTCAGCCACCATCCCTATTCCTTTCAGTAGAGACAGGAAGGCAGGCAGAGGACTGGGAAACGTTTACAATGAAAAAAGAGGAAGGCTTTAGCTATGTCCGCAGCGGAGCCTGTCGCCGGGGGAAACTCTAGGTGGATGAACTGGAATTGGGGCAGTTCAGAGTATTTATTGGTTGGGGGTATATGTTTAGCTTTTTCTGGTTGGTCCTAAATTAGAAGCGGGGACCAAAAAATGAAGAAATCTATCAGTTATTCATTGGGTTCTGGCTGTTGGGGGCTGATTGTTTCAGGGATGATTGTTGGGCTTCCTGGATCAGTTGCTAGAGACAGGGGTCTGACTTCCCACAAGTCTGACAACAGCATGCTGGCTTTCCGGGCTGGTTTCCATAGAGAATGGGTCAGTGGTTGCCGCAGATGGTCTGGCCATTGTTTGTATATTGAGTCCCTGGCATCACTCGTGGAGAGCCAAGCAAAACCAGACTATATACTGTTTCCCTCCACGTATTTGTAGTATCCATCCTTTTGAAGCCCACAGGAGCTTTAGGCAGAATGAAACTTACATAAACTTCCAGCTAAAGTTCAAGTGATAAGAATTTGCAAAAAACAATAAGGAATAGGGGCTAGTGTTGCATAAATGGTGGAGGGTGGGATTTTCTGGAGGAGGGAGTTGGAGCAGAGTCCAGGAAACAATTGCTTGTGATAGGCTGAGAAAAGATGATCAGGGAAGATGAGGGAATGACCAAGGGAGGGAGTATCTATATGGGGCCACCTCTCAAGGCCTTGTTACTAACATCATGGGTCCTCCCTGCTCCGCCCTGAGAAAATGCCTCAGGGAAAGAACTACTCATACCTGCACATCAGTGTGGGTTCAGTGGTCATGGTGCAAGCATTCAGATCAGTTAAACTTAAGTCTTTTAGGGGCTCATGTTTATACTTGTAGTTATTCCGTGATGCAACTATAGCTTACATAAAAACGTCTTAGTGTGTTCTGAGTTAAGAAATTTTGATACTAGGTTAAATAAGCTTCATTTGGATCAGTGGTAGTCAACCTGGTCCCTACCGCCCACTAGTGGGCATTCCAGCTTTCATGGTGGGTGGTAGCGGAGCAACCAAAGTATAAATAAATAGATAGATTTAACTATAGTAAGTTGTTTTATAAAGATTTATTCTGCCAAACTTAGCGAAAATCTGACATAAAGTACTTGGTAAGTAATTATTATTATATGCTTTAACTTGCTGTAACTCTGCTTTATAAATTTTATAAAGTAAAGTTACTTCCCTACTTTATAAATCACCATTACTGAGGAACCAGTGGGCAGTTAGAAAATTTTACTACTAACAGAGATACAAAAGTGGGCGGTAGGTATAAAAGGGTTGATTTAGATGATGAAGTTGAAAGTGGCAATAGGACCATCCTATTTGAATAGTAACTTCAAAAGAGAACTATTCTGTTCATCTGCATGGATACGTACTTGGGAGTCACCAACACAAGTTTACCACAAATACCACACAAGTAACTGGGGACCCAGATATAAGGATTTGTGGTTAGGGCAGAACTTAGAGCTCTAAAGAATTTCGGCAAGGATGGAGGAGACAAAACTTCAAACCAGTGACCTGGCTTGGGTGCCTGTGTCCCTTATAAAAAGACAAGTGTTCTCTTACTTAAGAAGTCAAAAGAATATGTGTAGCACAGCTGAGATATATAGCACTAAGCCTCAGCATCATTAGCCTAGAGATCTTTAAATTCTATCTGCTTTTTGAATAGTAGTCAATCCAGAGACTGGGGCAAGATCACACAGGCAAGCACAGAGGTCTTTGTTCCAAAGACTAAGAGTCTTTGTGTCATGAAGCCAAACAGATCCCAGAGAAGATGAGAGATTCTGGGGAGGGCACAAAGGAATGATGGGGAGGTTTGGCTCAGAAAAAATAACTGCCCCAAGCAGTGCTAAATGCTTGACAGATTTTCTATGGGGGGGGGGGAGTTCATGATATATTGTTTTGAGCAAAAGATTCTAGTGTCTTCAGAAATGCAATATTGTTATTTGAGTCTCATATATGGGATGTATGCATCCACTCTCATTAATAAGTTTCATCTTCAGGTTACAGCACCACTTTGCAACAAGCATTTTTCTCCCACACTCTGGACCTGTGCTATATGCTGCTAGCTGATGGGTGGCATAGATGTAAGCTTGTGCCTTACTAGATGACCAAACAACATATGCATATTTGTATGTGGCCACTCAGCCTTCAGATTGGTTCTGAATTCATGTGATCATCACCTACCAGGTAAGCAAGATGAAGGACACACTGCTCTCCCCACTTACGTCCAGTTCCACCAGGTTAGCTCTCTGGTCATTTCAAAATCACAGCTTCCTCACCCCAAAACAGCATCTCTCTCACTTTCCACCCTCACTTTCAAACTCTGACAATATAGGTTTAAGAGGTTGTTTAATCTTTATCTTCAATTCGTTTCACATCTATTGCCTACTCCATTAATCCCCAATCATTCACGTTATCATGTCTGTTTAATTTGCCCTTTGCCAAACTCCAGTTGCTGTACTCTGGTAACTTGTTATGTTATACTCTTAGATTGTTACAGTGGTCTTCTAGCAAATCCTGTAGCTAACAGTATCTCTCTTCTTGAAACCACTTTTGTTAGGACAGTTTCCTGCTTAAGGTCTACGATTCAAGCAGTTACACATTGTTTTCTAAATCCCTCCCCACTGACCCCCCTGCCTGGTTTGTTTTGTTTTCATGCTCCCTCTATCCTGACCCCTGCAGCTGGATAAAACCTTTGCCTGACTCCCTGCCCCATGGCCTGAGATGGTCTTCCCTCTGCTCTATCATTCTAATTCTACCTGTCAGGCAAAGCCCAACTCAACACTCATATTTACCCAGAGGTTTTTCCAGTTGAACTCCAGTCCACAGTGATTTTCTTCTTACATCAGTTTTCATTTTTACCATAAATGACCAGTATTGTCACAAGGCTTCTCCAATGTGAAAAAAAAGCCACTTTCACATACAGTCTATACTACTATTTAGTACAATCTCTAAAGATAGTATCCACTAAGCCTGTTGCCTTAGCTAGTAGTGGTCAAGCTTTTTAAAAAAATATTTGAAGAGGCTTCTCTTTCTACATTTGAATTGAAACTAGTGATTTGTGCAGGCCTAAGCACAGATTAGAGTTTTATTTAATTTTTCAAGGAAAATGTATTCGTCAGCTGGAGACAAGAGATTCAATTGGTGACAAATGAAAATAGCATAGTTTTATGTAAGGACAGGAATAAATTGAGCTAAATGATTGTATTTGGATTAAGTTACTAAACCTCAGGGAAAAATATGAACTGTATTAAATCAACAGGGACAAAATATATCATGCAGTCTGTATCTCATGGATTAGAAAATGATTCAATTGGATTATTTTGTTCTGTTTCAGAACATACGACAAGTGATAAATTTCTATTTATGAGAGATAGTGAGTTCTAGACTTTGATTTATTTGGCCATACATTTGTAAAAATATGTTTATTGGTTTGTTTGAAAAATATTGAAGAAGTTTTCTTTCAAAAAAAGGTTTCTTTTGTTAATGCATTAACACGTGAACATAGGAAACCATTTTATCATCTTTTATTTATTTTTGTTTTATCAACACATTTTTTATGTATTAATTTTAAAATAATTTTTATTTTTCAATTACAGTTGACATATGATATTATATTAGTTTCAGGTATATAACCCAGTGATCAGACATTATATAACTTATTAAGTGATCAAACCAATACTTCCAGTACCCATCTGACACCATACATGGTTATTAGTATATTATCGACTGTATTCCCTACGCTGTACTTGACATCTCCTTGACTGTTCTGTAACAACCAATTTGTACTTCTTAATCCCTTCACCTTTTTCACCCATCTCTCCAACCCTCCTCCCATCTTTCAAAAACTCTTCCCCCCAATATCCCTCACGTCTGGCAACCACCTGTTCTTTCTCTGTTTCTGTGGGACTATTTCAGTTTTGTTTGTTTTCTTTAGATTCCACATGTCAGTGAAATCATACGGTACATGTCTTTCTTGACTGATTTATTTCATTGAGCCTAATACCCTGTAGGTCCATCCATGCTGTCACAAATGGTGAGATTTTATTTTTTATTATGGCTAAGTAATAATCCATTGTATATATATACCACAGCTTTTTTTATCCACTTGTTTATTGATGGGCACTTGGATTTCTTCCATAACTTGCATATTGTAAATAATGCTGCAGTGAACATAGGAGTGCATTTATTCTTTTGAATTAGTGTTTTTGGTTTCTTTGAATATATTTTAAGAAGTGGAATTGCTGGGTCATAAGGCAGCTCCATTTTTAATTGTTTTAGGAAATTCCATACTGTCTTCAACAATGGCTGTACCAAGCTGCATTCCCACCTAAAAGTGCACAAGGCTTCCCTTTTCTACACATTCTTGCCAATTTTCTACACATTTCATTTGTGGGTTTATTGAAAATAGCCATTCTGACTTATATGAGGTGATTCCTCATTGTGGTTTGAATTTAATTTTCATTTAGCTGACAATTAGGGATATTGAACATCTTTTCATATGTCTATTGGCTTTCTGTATGTCAGCTTTGGAGAAGTGTCTATTCAGATCCTCTGCTCATTTTTTAATTGGATTGTTTGTTTTTTTTATGTCGATTAGTATGAGTTTTTTATAGAAGTATCATTGGTTATTATTTATGTTCTTCCATTTAGTAAGCTGTCTTTATTTTTTTATGTTTTCCTTCAAAAACTTTTTAGTTTGATGTAGTTTGATTTGTTTATATTTTGTTTCCTTTGCCTGAGCAGAAATATCAGAAAAAATACGGCTATGAAAAATGTCTGAGATTTTACCGCTATGTTTTCTTCTAGGATTTTTATGGTTTCAAGTCTTACATTTAAATTTTTAATCCATTTTGAGTTTATTCTTATATATTATATAAGGAGGTGGTCTAGTTTATTTTGTTTGCAACTATCTTTTCAATTTTTCCAGCACCATTTCTTGTATAGACTGTATTTACCTCATTGTATATTCTTGCCTCCTTTGTTAAATATTAATTGACCATATAAACATGGGTTTATTTCTGGGCTCTCTATTCTGTTCCATTGATCTATGTGTCTGTTTTTATGCCAGGGCCATAGTAACCTAAACAGCATGGTACTAGTATTTTATCATGTTTTAAAAACAGCCTTGCAAAAATCAAAAAGTTGATTGAATAAAGAGGGCTATATTTTAATGTTTCTAAAAATACTATGTTAGCTTTTCCATATTGCAAACAATTAAACACTATTAGCTTAGTGGTATTTTCTAGTAACAATATGTATAGAGGCAAGGAATTGTTTCTAAAACATAGGTAGACCCTAAGGAGAACCAGGACATTGTGAAGGCTATGACATCAGCTACAGTCACCCTCTTGAATTTTATGGTGCCTCTGCCACTTTGTCTCTGCCAGTTACTACCAACCATCCTCATGGATTTACTTAATAATGGCTTCTGTTGCTGTATTGTGTCTATTGCCCCTGGGCTTCTGTTTACTACATTTTCTCTGTACTTCTCCACTGTTATCCATCCTGATGTCTGTTGATTCTTTTGAAATTAAAACCTAAATTTTCTAAAAAAATAATCCAGCAGACTCTGTATTTTATCACCTACTTCTTGTTCTAAGGCCATTTATGGACTGCTATGGTTTGGACACCAGTCCTTTGTCTAATTAGGTATGGTCAGAGTGGAAGGGATCATGTTCCAAGTAGGTTCTTATCAGGTTGCATTTTATTGGTAAATTTATCTTAGGCTAGAGTTGGCTTTGCAGAACTAGGAACTTCATTTAATGAAGGTCCTAAAATAGATAGATATGGAGATGTTGTAGCTTTAGGCTGAGAAACTCATCAGACTAATCTAAAAGCCAGAATATCATGTTATTTATTTAAAATGAGAAATTCAGCTGTCCTGCAAAACAGATATTGTGACTGCTTGTCCAGTGCATTTTTTCTCCCTGTAAGAAGAGCTGAACCAAGGCCAGATTAGCCAGACAACTGTCCAGAAGAAAAAGTGAAGAGATGGTCTAGCCAGCTTTGGATTTCTGCACATGACTCCTCACACAACTGGCTAAATGGAATTGGCTCCACTTCTGATTCAATAGATTGGTGCTTGGTAAGGATTTATTGAATATATAAGTTTTCTATTACACGTTTTGTGGAAATAAAAATCAGTCCTTGCCAACACCAATCTATCTCTTTTGAGATCTTTTCCAAAATAAACAACCATGGTGCATTTTGGTTAAAAGATGGAGCCTCTAACTCTGAGACCTCCTGGTCTTCTATAGACCTCCTGGTCTTCTATAACAATCTGCCTCTGACTTTTCATCATTGATAATCTTGGGGAAGAGCCATTTTTCTTCTTTCTTCAGTCCGACATAGATGGGGCATTCTGGCTATACATAGATGTTATACCTTAATCCAAATTAAACTGGGCTGCCTAAAAGTGTGTTCTAGGATGGTGGAAGGTGTTGCATTTAAATCAATCTCTCCGCAAAATACTCAAGATATTAATTTAATAGTATCATTAAGTTAATGTTAACAATCTAATCTCAGATATTTATTCAAGATTTTGATTCTCCACATTGCCTGAAATCAACTATGCATTTCTAACCTAGGAGCCTTTCTACTATTTTAAGAGGTATTTGTGTATTTCTGATCTGATTACCTGTTGACTTAGCATTCACATAGTGCTATAGGAAATTGTTTAAATAGGAGGCCTTGGATTGATTTCAAAGCCCAATTCTTGGATAGCCAAACTATTTCACAGTTACTCCCAATTCTGCTTAGCTGTCTTTCTTAGTAAAATTTGAACAACTTGAAACCTGGGTGGAGTCTCAGTGGCAGGACCTAGCACTCAGTCTGACACATGGCTGGCATGTGGTTGAGGGTTCTTGAATATGAAAGTGCTCTGTTGCTAGAATACCCTGGTTATTTTCATAATAATTGCTGTAGATACTGATTGAAGAGGGATTTAAAGAATTAGTGAATTAAGCAAAGGCATTAGCTTAAATCCTTTAATGTGTAGAATTACACCACCTACTGTGAGGAAAAAAATCTTGCTTTTTCTGTTAGGGATAGGATTTCCATATTGATTCAATCTCATATTTGAGAGTAAATTGACAGCATATCAACCTACATTATAAGAAAATGTTGTGGTATATTGTTTAAGTATTTGGATTTGAACACTCTATCAAGAAGTATGAAATAATCATCAGGCCAGGAAATGCCATGGTCTGTCTGCTTACTGTGATTAAACAAACAAAAAAAGGGTAAAACTCCTTGGAATATTTGTTCTTTGTGTGGATGAGTTTGCTTTTTGTGAGAGTATCCTTAATTTCTAGAGAGATGATGATGACCTTTGCTGTTATAAGAGAGCTGTGTTTTGACATCTTTTAATGACTTCATATATATATATGAAGTGTGTCTGTAAAGTCATGATGCACTTTTGACCGGTCAGAGGAAAGCAACAAAAGACGATAGAAATGTGAAGTTTGCACCAAATAAAAGGAAAACTCTCCCAGTTTCATACCTATTCAGTGCAGTTCGATGTGGGCTCACGCACAGATTTTTTAGGGCTCCTTAGGTAGCTATCCCATATAGCCTCTACAGACTCATCACTGACTGATGGCCAACCAGAATGGGGTTTCTCCACCAAACTGCCGGTTTCCTTCAACTGCTTATCCCACCGAGTAATGTTATTCCTATGTGGTGGCGCTTTGTTATAAACGCGCTGATATTCACGTGGCACTTTGGTCACGGATTTGAATTTAGCAAGCCACAGAACACACTGAACTTTCCTCTGTACCGTCCACATCTCGATTGGCATGGCCGTGGGCTGCTCTGCTGTATACACGGTGTTAGGTCATCATCTACACATGTGCACATGCTGCCACATCATCCTACAGAAACTGGGAGGGTTTTCCTTTTATTTGGTGTAGATTTCAAATTTCTATCATCTTTTGTTGCTTTCCTGTGACCAGTCAAAAGTGCACCATGACTTTATGGACACACTGTATATAAAATCACATATTTTTTTCTTTTCTATAGCCATCAAAAAGTAAGGCAATGCTCTCTCTTTTTTTTAAAGAGACATTATGTACTATTAGCTGCAGTACAAATTGTACTCATATATTATCTGGGACACTAATTAAATTGAATGGGGGTAGTGTTGGAGTTAATGACCAGTGCATTAGTAGTGATAGAGAAGGCACATTTGAAGACAAATGTCTTGTTTTAATTGAACTATTGTACTATTTGAATAAAGAGAGTGACATTTCTTTCAGATTGTCTGTTAAGTAAAGACTGTCATTATATGAATGGTAAAGTATCATCTATGTCTCCAGACTAACTAATGTTTAGTAAACATTTTTCCTTTGTTGATTATATTTATTCAGGGACTGCAGAGTCAGTGCTGCTAATGTAATTTAAATGGGTATTGATAGCAATTACGGTTATTATACTGTTGGAAAATTTGACAATATGGGAGCCTTAGAATTACTTTTGAAAAGATGATGTATATGTTCTTTCTAAAAAGTAGCAGTACCAACTAACAACAACTAAAGCCTATATTCAAGTCCTCATGACAAAATAGACGCAGAGATAAATAATATATCATTTAAGAGTGGGGTTTTGTTTTTGTTAACAGCTATTTCTCCAACACCTAGAATGCCTAGCACATAGTATGTTATCATACATAGTTGTTGGATGAATAAAAACCAGAAGTCATAAATAGTATCCTAGGGTCCATCTTTTCATGAGTATTTAAGTTTATTTTTGTCCAGGGCTTTTAGGCTGCTGTAACTGAACTATCATAGACTGGTTGGTGGCTTTCACAATAGAAATTGACAATTGGGAGGTCAAGATTAAAACTCAACTAAACTTCTTTTTTTTGAAACACCCTTCTTGGTGGATGTCAAAGTAGTTAGAAACAAACTCTGAAGCAGTGTGGCTGGACTGACTCATGGTTCCAACACTTACTGGCTGTGTGATTTAAAGCAAACTACTTATCTTGTATTCTTCAGTTTCCTAATTTGTATCATGTGAATAATACCAATCATACGCATCTCAAAACTTTGTTTTATAAATGAGACCATATGTAGAGGGCTGAGAAAAGAATGAATGTCAGCTATTGTTTCCAACCCCATTGCTCCAACATGAAATCTGGGGCTGCTGTTCTTGACGTTCCCAATTCCCTAACCCTTCCATTTACGTCCAGTCAGTTGTCACCAAATCCTAGTGATTTTTCCAATAAAATCTCCTTTTGTATCACACTTGCCATTACTACAATCTTCATCCCATTTCGGGGCTGAAATACATCCCAGTAACTGATTTTCCTAGTCTCTTTCTGTCCCCTTCTTGGCAGTCTTCACAGGACAGCCAAATCTATTTATTACCAACAATCTGATCATATCACTGTCATTTATAAAGCTCATTGGTGAGTGGCTCCCTCATTAGTGCTGGTAGTGGGGTCGAGCTCTCCGACATGGGAACAATGAATGAGAGACGCTGGAAGCCGCTGCTGCTGAGCTGCTGTGCTAGTTCTCCATGGAGGGCGGTAGGGAGCACATCTGATTCTATCCACAATCCCAGTGTGAGGCTCTTTAGATCTGAGGAGGAGGATCTGTCTTATATGCCTTTTTCCTGATGATTCTCTCAAGAAAGTTCAAAAACTCGGGATGAGAGCTTGGAAGAAATAAGGGGAGTCTAAGTAGAAACAGAACACTCATATAATCAGGTGGGAAGATGTGGCTGAGGGAAGTGAGAAAGTTAAAGGCTAATTTTTTATCTCTTTGCAACATTCTTACTCAGTGATAAGACTTAACTAATGTCATTGGAGCAAAGCTTAAGTTTAGAAGCTAATTTCTAGCCTGACCTGTGGTGGTGCAGTGGATTAAGGCATCCGCCTGGAATGCTGAGGTCGCCAGTTCGGACCCTGGCCTTAGGTCGCTGATTCGAACCCTGGCCTTGCCCAGTCAAGGAACATACAACAGCTGTGACTTGATGCTTCCTGCTTCTCTCCCTTTTCTCTCTTTCTCTCCCTTCTCTCTAAAAATCAACAAGTAAAATCTAAAAATAAATCAAGACTAATATCTAATTTTCACTTGGTTAAATATTAGTATTGTAAAACCAAAGCAAAGGAAAGCATGGTATTTATTTTTAGTTGAGCATTTCACCCTAGAGTCTTGTGTCCATTCAAGAGAAATGTTTCAGAATGAAATAGACCCAAGTGTTTGGCTTCTGGATGTGCTTTCCTAACAATTACATTGGGCTGCCTTCAGAGGAAGATGTTTCCTGTTTGAAGCAGTTTGCTCACTCAGCAGGAGAGGAGGGAGCTGCTTGCCTTCCTGCAATCAAGGAGAAGACCTTCAGGTGGTCTGACTTGGAAGGGCAACCAGGCTGTGGGAGAGAGGAAGCTTTGGGCTAAGAGAAAAAGGCATGGGAGAAAGCCAGGGGAAGGAAATGGAGAGCATAGAATGAACTAGAAAAAGTCCACGGTGCAGAGGGAAAATCCTGCTGGATTGTGTGCTCTGGTGAAGCTGGGCTCCTTCTCTGGGTCAAGGACAGAAGCTGCTCGTCTCATCCAAACAAGTGGGTACTGTGTGTCGCTCAGGAAAACGTCACACTTGAGTGTGAAGGTTTTGAATATTTTGTGTAGTGCCTGGCTTTGTAAAAGCAGCATGTAGACTGGAGGGGATTCTGAGATGTAGAAGAAATATCACACTGGATGCAGTTACACAGGCAAAAAAACTTTATTCAAGGCAATGGCATAGCGTAGACAGACTGAACTCGGCCCCCTGGAACAGAAGGCAGGAGTGCTTTAAGTGCTGATGTGAGCTAGTGGAAATTACTGGAAGATGTCAAGGGGGATGCTGGTCAATGTGATTAAAGTATCTGTGCTTGCTAATTGGTGCTTAGTGACGTTAAGCTCCTACCCCTGCACAGAGACTGGAAGATAGATGCTGTCTCCTTTGATGATTACATCTCACAGGAGGGCTCCAGGTCCTGGAGAAAGACATTCCTGGCTTGTAAAACCTCTTAAAAGATATACTCAAAGGAGCAGGGGAAGCATCTCAAAGGGGCAGAGAATGAATTTTCAATGGAAATTTTTCTAAAGTAAATGCTTTAAGTCAGTGGTTTTCAACTGCTGATCCTTGAAAGAGTTAACCACCTGGTGCTGTAGGAAGATAATAGAGTCCTGTCTTCAGGGTGGTTACCGTAACTCTTTTTCAGGCTGGCACGAAATTTCTGGCGGCCTGCAACTTGAAAAATACTGCATTCAGTAAAGGGGTGTCAGGGGCCTGTGGTCAGGAAGAAGTCTTTCTCAAGTTTAGTGAAGCTGAGTGGAATCTCAAATCCACTATGTCAATATAGGTGAGGTGTGTGACAGGGTTTAAGAGGCCAGTGAGAGCAGCAAAATGTCTAAGTGGTTGCTTCTCTAAAACTCAACGCACTGACTTAAATAATAAAAAGAATGTATTAGTTCCTGTAACTGACACTTACAAATAGTTTGGTTTGATCCAAGGCAGAAGTGAATATTTTCTTTTTCTCGGTATCTCTGCTTTGTTCTCTTGATCCTAACTGTGCAGAGGGAGACTCCCACCTGAGAGTTTCAAGATGGCTGCCAGCAGTTTCCAGGGTCCAGGTGTTCTTGCTCACATCTGAGAGAAAAGAGAGTTTTGGCAACAACTCATGAAAAGAAAGAAGGAGTTTTTCTTTTCCAGAAGCAGCTCAACAACTACCTCAAGTCTTATTGGCTCTTTTTGAATCGCATGTTTATCCTTCCGTGAAGCAAACACACACCCAAGGAGGTGGGCGTGGCTGGTCTCTCTGAGTTAGGGGTAGGTACCATCTGACCCAAAGATTTGGCTAAAAATAGGGATGAGATTATATTAGTTTGCTTGGGCTGCCATAACCACTTACTACAAACTGGTGGCTTACCACAATAGAAATGTATTCTCTAGTGGAGGCTAGACATCAGAAATCAAGATGTTGGTAGGACAGTTCTCACCTGAAGGCTTCAGGGAGAATTTATGGCATGCCTTTGTCTTAGCTTCTGGTGCTGCCAGCAATCCTTGGCATCCCTTAGCTTTCAGCTGCAAAATACCAGTCTCGCCTCCGCTGCTATTTTTCATTCTTATTCATGTGCCCAAATTTCCCACTTTCTAAAGGGACACTAGTTATGCCAAATTAGGCCTACCCTAATGATCTGATTTTACTTGATTACATTTGTAATCACAAATCACAGGAGTGATTTGGAGAATGTTTTCTCTCTTTTATGTGCCTGAAGTTTTATTTTTTTAGGAAGAGCTAGAAATGGAATATTATAAGAGCTAGTAATTGTTGCTTCCTTTATTACTTGTCTTCTTACAATGCAAGTTGGATAATTCTGCTCTGTAATTATCTTGAGTATTTAACTTCATTCTATTTACCATTTTCAGAATGTTCACTAGATGTGTGTTTTATTTCATAAATGGAAGGTAATCTTTTAGGCTATTTTTTTTTTTAAATAACACTTTCTTTTTTATTTTGGAGTCAGCACACTTACCCTTGTTCATGCAGAAAACCTCTCCTTTTAGGAAACTCTCTTTTGATAATTAAATTGCTGGCCTTGCTCCTTGTGTTTTGGACCTGGAGGCTTGCCCTGATTCTGCAGCTGATTTTGATGCAGATCATAAGATAAAACCACTTTTCACTCTTGCTTTCCAGTTTCTTTAGATAGCCATGTGGACCAGTAGACCCCAGTGGACCAACCAATTGCCAAGTCAACTAAGAAGCTCAATGAGGGCTTGTTTCATTGTCTTTGAAGAAGAAGCATTAAAGTTATTATTAATAAGTGCAAACTAGTGACTCCTCAAAAGAAATGATTCTCTTGATCTATGAATGCCATTGCTTATTCTTTTAGGGCTGTCTGCTATTTTCCCACTTTGCTTCCTAAAAGAATGATGTTCTCATGTTCTTCCTGCAACACATGGAGTCACAATCCAGTGTGTGTTATCTCTGACGCACGCATTCATACATGCAGGAATACAGCTGTTCTTCTGACACTCTGGGCCAAACTTGAGAATAAATGACTTGGAATCAGCTTGCTAATGACAGGGACTACGAACCTGCTGCTACACTCAGTTTTTGAGGAAAAATCAATTGTGTCAAATCACCTTGTGGTATGATGGGAAACACTGTGAACACAAGTCAATTCAACATTAATTTAGTACTTTGTATTTGACACTGTGCTAAATCTGACTGTCTTGCCTCATGAATGTCTTGCCTCATAAAACAGGCAGGATGGGGCTGCCCAATTATCATTTTACTACTACTTACTACTTTTTTTTTTACCAGTACTACCACTATTGTCTCCACTACGACGATTACTACTGCTACTCCTATATAACTTTTATAAGGCATCCCGTAGATGGCAGACACTATTCTAATTATTTTCATTTAATACGTACAACAGCTCTTATGATAGAGGAACTATAATATGTCTATTTTAAAAATGTAGAAATCAAAGCACACAGCAGTTAACTAATGTGCCCAAAGTCACAGAGCTAGTAAGCAGAAGAATGGGACAGAAATTCTAGCTCCTGTCCTATACTTAGCATCAAATTTATACTATCAGATATGCAATTGATGCATCAAAGGAACATTTTTTTTGACAGAGGCAGAGAGAGGGACAGATAGGGACAGACAAACAGGAAGGGAGAGAGATGGGAAGCATAAATTCTTCATTGCAGCTTCTTAGTTGTTCAGTGTTGCTTTCTTATATGTGCCTTGACTGGGGGGGGGGTGCTGCAGCAGAGCGAGTGACTCCTTGCTCAAGCCAGCGACCCCTCACTCAAGCCAGATAAGCCTGTACCCAAACCAGCAACCTCGAGGTTTTCAATCCGGGTCCTCCACATCTCAGTCCAACACTCTATCCACTGCACCACCATCTGGTCAGGCAAAGGAACATTGATTGTATATTTTAATGTGTTAGTGTAAGCAATAAGAACAGTTTGCTAGCATGAGCTGCATAAGCAATCATATTGTTTTATTATTTTTTTTAATTAACTGAATGAGATGGGCCCACTCTTTTTTTTTTTTTTTTTTTTTTTTTTTATTTTTCTGAAGTTGGAAACGGGGAGGCAGTCAGACAGACTCCTGCATGTGCCTGACTGGGATCCACCTGGCATATCCACCAGGAGGCGATGCTCTGCCCATCTGGGGCATTGCTCTGTTGCAACCAGAGCCATTCTAGCACCTGAGGCAGAGGCCACAGAGCCATCCTCAGTGCCCGGCCAACTTTGCTCCAATGGAGCCTCGGCTGTGGGAGGGGAAGAGAGAGACAGAGAGGAAGGAGAGGGGAGGGGTGAAGAAGCAGATGGGTACTTCTCCTGTGTGGCCTGGCCGGGAATCAAACCTGGGACTCCTGCATGCTAGGCCGACGCTCTACCACAGAGCCAACCAGCCAGGGCGGGCCCACTCTTAATAGCTGGATATTCTCTTTTTAAGGACTTCTATTCTCACTCTCCCTAACTGGCCAAGAACCTCAAGGATTTACTCAGTCCCAGAGGTTGGTTTACCTTCCACACACCAGGTGGGCTATTGGGTTATCTGCTCAGTGCCCTCCTTCTTGCTCTTCCTTTCCTCCTCAGTGTGATCTTGTGTTGCTCTTGATGACTACTCCCCCCAGGATGCCATAGGCTCATTTTCTGTTGATATTATGTCTTACCAGTTCATTCACTCAGTAAAATGTTTTTAGTGATTACATATTATATGCCAGGCTGTGCAACATGTTACCAGTGGGACTACAAAGACGATCAGGAGAGACAAACTCCCTCTTTATAGAGCTTACATTCTTATGTAGGACAGGTTGACAGTAAACAAGGAAGCCAATTACTAAGTGAAGTAACTGCAAACCATTATTAGTGCTTGAAGAAAAGCAGGGAATAAGGGGTGTGGGTCTATTCAGAATAATCAGGGAGGACATCTGTAAGGAGGTGCCATGTAAACTGAGACCTGCAAATATGAGTGTTCTGAAATTTGGTTTTGATAATGGTTGTGCAATTCTGAGAATATACTATAAAACCATTGAATTGTACAGTTCATTCAGGTAAACATTATGATATGTAGGTCATATATCAATAAAATGTTTAAAGAAAAAGAAAGATTCAGACATCCAGCAGATATATGACCAGAAGCAGATTGCTCTTTTTTTTTCCTCCTGCATTTGTGATTTTGAGGATTGTAAATATTGGGTACATTCTCATTTTTATTTTGTATTTTTCTGAAGTGAGAAGTGGGGAGGCAGAGAGACAGAATCCCACATGCGCCCAACTAGGATCTACTGGGCAAGCCCACTAGGGGGCAATGCTCTGCCAATCTGGGCCGTTGCTCTGCTGTAACTGGAGCCATTCTAGTGCCTGAGGTGGAGGCCATGGAGCCATCCTCAGTGCCCGGGCTAACTTTGCTCCAACAGAGTCTTGGCTGCAGAAGAGGAAGAGAATGATAGAAAGAAGAGGGGTGAAGGTTGGAGAAGCAGGTGGGTGCTTCTCCTGTGTTCCCTGGCTGGGAATTGAACCCAGGACTACCACACACTGGGCTGACTCTCTACCACTGAGCCAACTGGCCAGGGCCTTCAGTTTTTTTTCATGATTTGAGATTTGGCTTTTTTGAGTGGGTTATCATTTGTCCATTTGTGTTACAGCTTTCATACTTCTACTGGTATTTTCTCTTTTGTTCCCCATTCCTGTCAGTTTATACCCTTAAAAAATTCCCTTTGCTATCTATGATTTTGGTGAAGTTCAGGAGAAAGCAACATTAATTGTGTTTATTTAACCCGTAATCTTAGCTAAGAATTCCTATGACATTTTTGACACAGTTACTGCTCATACTATACATATGAATGCTGTTGTTTTGTATGCCAACTACAATACTTAATTTTCTATCACTTATAATATTTTTTTAATTTTCTTGGGTTTCCTGAATATATAATTATATCAAGTGCATATCAGAATCATGTCTCTATCTTGCCAATATTTGTTTTATTATTCTTGGCAATTGAATTGGCCAGTACTTTCAAAAAAAAATAATAATAATGGTGATAGTGAGCATCTTTGAATTCTTCCTGAAGGTTGATGGGAATGCTTCAAAGGTGTCACCATAAAGCAGGATGATTGGTTTGAAACACATCTTTACAAAAAAAAAAAAAAGAAAACAAAACAACAACAGAGACGTGAATGATGGGAGAAGCCAGCCACATACGGAGGCAGGGAAGAGCATTTCATTTGGTGTATGTCAAGCAAAGGAAGGGAGACCAGTGTGGAGGCGCTTGGTGAGCATGGGGAAGGACAGATGGGATGAACTTGGAGATGTAGGGGTGTGCAACTGTGCAGTGATTTCTAGAACGTGGAAGCAGGGTAAACACAGAGGTGACAATTCCTTGCTATTTCTGGTTAACTGCTTGGCTTTCCTGACATGTTTGAACCTGCACTGGTCACCTCTGCTTCTAGCTCTCAGTTCTGCCACTGCCCCTGCCCAGCGCTCCTCCCACTGATGGACTGAATTAGCCCACTGTAGGGTAATGGTAAGGGTTGAGAAAGGGAGTACTGCTGTTTCTCTGAGGCCTTGTTGTGACTCATTTTACTGTTGGCTTGGGCAGTCTACCCTGTGGTCTTGTGCTACAGGGTCAGTTTGTCCTTTACTGGGTGGCTCTTCTCCCTACCTACCTCTGCTACTGCCAGTCCTCTGGTGAGCTCACAGCCAGTATCCTCAGCTGTCCTTTGCATTATCAGTGGATTGAAGAACATCTGGATCCCAATGTTCAATATATAACATTGTTTCTGGTTGCCTCCCTCTGGTTCATGATGTTACACTGCAATTTCAATTTTGCTCTTGCTGTTCTATTTTGGTCTAAGTCTCTCCTAAGACACCTAAGAGTTTTCTAAATTATTCTTTTGATAGTAAGATCCAAGCCCCTGCTTGGGCTAGAATTTTCTGATTGTTTTTGATACTACCATTATGGATTTGAGATATGATAGTGTATATTGGTAACCAGGTAAACAATTTGACCTTTACCTGCTCTCTTTCTCTTGCCCCCAATCCTGAAAGGACAGCTGACTCACCTGGGAAGGTTTTTCCCATTTTCTCTACCACCTCCCTCTCTACACAATGGCTTCCAGTGTAGCTTTATGCTCAGGCCTCCTTGCTTTTTTTTTGGTATTTTTCTGAAAGGAGAAGCGGGGAGGCAGGGAGGCAGACTTCCCCATACTCCTGATTGGGATACACCCAGCAAGCCCATTAGGGGGAGATACTCTGCCCATCTTGGGTGTTGCTCTATTGCAACTGGAGCCATTCCAGTGCCTGAGGCAGAGGCCATGGATCCTCCTTGCTTTTGATTAGTAAAATTTGGGAACTTTAGAGGACTCCTTCCCTTCTCACTGGCTATATTATTAACAATAATCTAAGTGGAGACACAAAACTGAGTGATGATTTCTAAGTCCTCAGCTGGGTACGGCCCTTCCTATGGATGAGTCATGCCTTTGAGTCATGGGTAAGTAGCTATAGGGAATAGGGAAAAATGATTGACATGAAGTGAACAATTATATATCAGTTTATTGTCTTAAAAGCATTGTTTCTATTAATCCTGTGGGAAAGGTTTTGAGTTCCAGCTGGTTGGCTCAGTGGTAGAGCATCAGCCTGGCATGTGGAAGTCCTGGGTTCAATTCCCAGTCAGGGCACACAGGAGAAGCGACCATCTGCTTCTCCACTCCTCCCCTTCCCCCTTTCTCTCTCTCTCTCTCTCTCTCTCTCTCTCTCTCTCTTCCCCTCCTGTAGCCATGTCTCAAATGATTCAAGTAATTGGCCCTGGGTGCTGAGGATGACTTTATGGCCTCACCTCAGGCACTAAAATAGCTCAATTAAGCAACAGGGCAGTGGTCCCAGCTTGCTGGGTGGATTCTGGTTGGGCACATGTGGGAGTCTGTCTCACTGCCTCTCGCATCTCATAAAAAAAAAAATAAAAATAAAGGTTTTGAGACTGGCCAGATTAACTGGTTGAATGCTGGGCCTGATCAGCACAATGAATTATTGGTTCAGCAAAAGAGCAGTGGGTTTTGGTGCTTCTTACTTACCTTCCAGTCTAACAACCCACAGGCGTTCAGGGGTCTGCCATTCCCATTAGTGCTTGTAACTTAAGGGAAAACTGAGACTTGTCCCCACTTCATCTCCCACTCCAAGAAAAGACACTAATCAGTTTTATCCAATCAAGGTAATTCCATTTTAGTTGTGATATGTTTTCATTTAAGATTAGATTTAATCTTAAACTGCGTGTGCATTTCACAGGTGAATTTCATTGGTAGTGGGTGCCTATGTGACCTAACGTAACCAAATCACACTCAACTGAAGTTCTTTCGTTTTACAGTTGGGGAAGTCTCTCTCTCTTTCTTTCCTTTTTTATTTTTATTTTTTATTCATTTTAGAGAGGAGGGGGGAGAGAGAGAGAGAGAGAGAGAGAGAGAGAGAGAGAGAGAGAAGGGGGAGAAGCAGGAAGCATCAACTCCCATATGTGCCTTGACCAGGCAAGCCAGGGGTTTGAACCGGCAACCTCAATGTTTCCAGGTTGACGCTTTATCCACTGTGCCACCACAGGTCAGGCTCTTTCTTTCCTTTTGAATATGCCAAGGAAGCCTTCTAACCCATTGCTTCTGATAATCTTGATACTAAGGTAAAACAGTCCTGAAATGAGGCAGATCTTGTATTTAGCAGAAAAGAGAGAGAAAATGATCTGGGTAAACCAAATAGCTCTGAGAGTCTCCCCTAGCTCTGAACTTGTTGTTATGTGAGACAACACATTTCTCAATTGTACTGTCTCACATAACAGGATTTATGTTTTTGTTCTATTTATTTTTCAGCTGAAATCCCTTATATAGCATACATGGATTGATGAGAGTAGTAGATTGGGACCACGTAATTGACATCCTTCTAGACTCGCTGAGGCAATGAACTAGAAAGCCAGAGGTAATAGTCTATGAAGGGGATAAAGTACGAGTGGGTGGAACAAGGCATTTGTATCTCAAACATGTTAGCAACAGTTGATCACCAATATATATTGCACAGTCACGATGGGTTGGGGAAAGGGTAGGCATATGTAGAGTTTGGGTTAGAGGAGAAGAGGGAATGAAAGTAACATTTATTGAGAACTTAGGTCCTTGGCATTGATTTTTGTTTTGGATATATATATTATCACATTTCTGCTGCTCAACAAAGAGACAGGTGCTTAGAGATAGAAACCCAGAGACACTGACATATTAAGTAACATTTCTATATTACACAGCTCCTATATTCTGATTCCAGTTCAAGTTTGTCCACAGTGCTTTCTGAGTTTCTCACCATGTATGGCATCATGGTTTAATAACTTAAGAAGGCAAGAAAGTACAATTCATTTTTTAAAGGGGTCCATCAGAAATGCTAATATGAAGAGAAGCTGTATCTCCCAGCTCTAAGGAGCATTTGCTAATTCAGAATAGATTTGGAATAACTTATTTCTTAAGGTTTTAGAGTTATTGTGCTAATTGTTTCAATGTTTTGAGGAAAGAACACTGTGAGCTTCTAAATACTTATCACAAGACTGACAATTCAGTTATCTGAAAGATAACAGCATAAAGATCCATAAATCCCAATGCTTGGAAATTCGGGGAAGTCTTCTTCTGTTACGCTGCGCTGCCCAACACCAGAAAGCCGGCAGAAACCAGGCGCTCCATGTGTTTCTCTAAATATTGCTGGAATTACTGAGAAGAGAGGTGAAGCAGGGGATTTAAGGGGTATTAGTTGTGGAATGTTATCATCTCTCCTTTTCTTCCATATTCTTTTCTCCTTCAGAGTTTTGCTTTTCCAGATGGGTAAGAAAGGACTGATTCTATAAATTTCTGAGGAAGAAGGATCAGGATGGTCTAGTTAGCATTTTATATTAATTGTTTTTCTTCCAAAAATTGCTTTTCTCCTAGGAGCTTTCTTCTGTTATCAATATGGCCATCAATGAATTTAACTTCTTCCTCTTTTCCTAGTTTAACCAGAGAGGTCAGAGCCACATTCTTTGAAGGAGTTCCATATTAGGCTCTGGAGGAATTCTAACATCTTTTCCTTCAGGAAATGTTGAATTCTCCTGAAATATGTGAGTACACAAAAGCTATCTTTTTTATTTACATCTTAAACACAGGATTGTGCCACTTAGCCATGGGGATACATTCTGAGATGTGTTGTTATGCAAACATCACAGTGTGTACTTGCACCAAGCTAGATGGTATAGCCTACTACTGCAATTTTATGTGATATCCTTTTACAAGACTGGCAGCACCAGTAGGTTCCTTTAACCAGCATCACCACAAACACCTGAGTAATGCCTCATCCTATGATGTCAGGATGGCTAGGGTGTTACCATGGTTACAATGTTACTCTATTTATGACATTATGAGGGTTAGGACATCACTAGTTGATAATTGTATATGAAGTTGCTTGTTGACCAAACGTTGTTATGTCTGGATGCAGTTTCTTCTCTCCTGTTGCTTATCTTAAAGATCTGGATGGTTCTGGGGTGAGACTTCTCCTGAAGCTACTTCTCTTATTCATTAACCCTGCCTCGATCATTCCGGAAGAGGGCCTTTGGGTAAGTATGATTCTTAGGGACACTGGAAATATGGAATTTTTAAAAAATTAAATGTGTATTTTGCTTTTGTGTTTCTGAAGGTAGTTATGAGGTGAATCATATGAAATTTTCATTTGTGTAGGTAAAAAATTACCAAATACTGCAATTTTGTTAGGTTCAACCTAATTTTAATATTTTGGCATATCAAGTGTTCAAAGATTTTGCAGAGTTGTTCTCTCATAAATATTTCTTTTTCTTTCTCTCATAAATTTTCTGACTGGAAAAAGAAACCTGATATGAACTTATTTTTAAAGTTTCTGGGGCCAATCACTGACATTGAGTATTTTCTTGGAAATGAACCAGGTGCTATATTTTTACCCTTGGTATCTATTTTGAATCACAGCTTAAAATGTTCTTTTCTTCCAAAGACTTCATGGTGTAATTGCATGATGAACTCATAAAACAACAGTAAAATATCTGTCTTTGATGTTATTTATAGGGAAATTAGTGGAGTTAAACTTTGACTGCATTGCAAAATAGCCCTAATTAAAATAGATTAAATATCTTATTGCCTGTCTGTGGCAGTGCCTCTTTATTTAAAATTATGTTCATAAACTCACTAAAAGTAAATCACGTTTTTCATTGAGAGTGAAAAGGAGTACAATTTCAAACTTGCTAAACACCAGATTTTAATTCTGATGTAAATATGCATACTTTATAATTACTGAGAGTAGGGACTTAACATTTTTCAGCCCTCTAAAAGAAAAAAAAGAACAATTTAATTGCACACTAGGTTTTACTGAGGATCAGCAAGTATAAAACATTTGAGATCAATGAATTTTACTTTTTTTAAGTACTCAGCATTTAAAATATTACATATTCAATAATAAAAAGATAAAAATCAGATCTCACAATCACCCTAATATTGATAAACTAAGTGGAAACAGGTAAAGTGTTTCCTAGGTTACTGAAAATGAGGCAATAACTAGGACCACAAGGAAAACCTGCCCCAAACTGATCTGTTAGAAGTCTGTGCTTCCACCCCCACCTCTTTCAGGTCCTGAGGGATCCAGCAGTTATGATGTTTCTGTATGCAGCGTCCCTTTCGCCTTCCTCTTTGCAGTTCTCACTTCATTTGCAGGTCTGTGACATTGCTGGCCTGGACATGCTCACTGACTGGGGCAGCATAAGTTAATGGGATGGGCATAGAAGATTTGGACAAAATTTTGAGATTCGTTGTCTTTATTGCTAACATCACATTCAGATAGCAGGTATTCTTTTTTTCTTTTCTCCTTGTGCCTTTCCATGCCTCCTCCTTCTTTCTCTCCTCCTCCTTTTTACTTCTTCCTCTTTCCTTCCAAGTCATTCCCAAAATTACTTGGTAAGCTGGCTTGGACAGGAAGTATATTTTCCAATAAAATGATATTGTAAATGATGGTTAGATTTCATGCTATTTCATAAGCTTTAATTATCAGTGTTGTTAAAATTTTGTATTGAGATAATAAAACAACTTTGCTGCAATATTGATAATTAAACTCGACAGAAAACATTTAATTAAAAGTAGACATATTACTGGCAAAGATAACTTCTAATTTTGAATCATATTTTACATTTCATTTAATTTGTTCTCATTTTAACTTAATTTTAGGGTTCACTATAACTTCTAATTCAATTCTGATATTTAAATGTTAAATCATTTATTCACTGTTTTATTTAACTTGGTTTAGAGAAAATATACATGAGACAATCTAATCAATAGTCTGTAAATGAAGAAATAAAGAAATTAGAAAGAGTAATTTCTTAAGAAAATGATTCTCATCATTATTAATTGAGGCAGAATTTTTCTTTCTTTTTTCTTTTTTTTAAGTGAGAAGAGAGAGGAGGGGAGATAGTGAGACAGAATTCCACGTGCACCCCAACCAGGATCCACCTGGCAACCCCCATCTGAGGCTGATGTTCTGCCCATCTGGGCCCATGCTTGCAACCAAACTATTTTTAGCACCTGCAGCAGAGGCTCCACTAAGCCATTCTCAGTGCTTGGGGGCTGATGTGCTCAAACCAATTGAGCCATGGCTGCGAGAGGAGAGGAGAGAGAGAATGAGAAGGAAGGGGGAGGATTGGAGAAGCAGATGGTTGCTTCTACTGTGTGCCTTGACCAGGAATTGAACCCAGGACATCCATTATGCAAGGCTGATACTCTACCACTGAGCCAAACAGCCAGAGCCAGAGCTAAAAAATTTTTTTTTAAAATATATCTTAGACTAATAATTTTCTTTTTCTCTATCCATGCAACCTCTCATAGTTGGAGTATCATCTTTTCAAGTATCCTGGGTTAGACATTTCAGAGACATTATTTGGTGATCTGATCCTGCCCACAGTTTCTTTTGTTGTTGTTTTTTTTTGTGTGTATTTTTCTGAAGTTGGAAACGGGAAGGCAGTCAGACAGACTCCCGCCTGAGCCTGACCAGGATCCACCCGGCATGCCCACCAGGGGGCAATGCTCTGCCCATCTGGGGCGTTGCTCTGTTGCAACCAGAGCCATTTTAGTGCCTTAGGCAGAAGCCATAGAGCCATCTTCAGCACCCGGGCCATCTTTGCTCCATCTTGGCTGCAGGAGGGGAAGAGAGAGACAGAGAGGAAGGGGGGGGGGTGACGGATGCTTCTCCTGTGTGCCCTGGCTGGGAATCGAACCCGGGACTCCTGAACACCAGGCCGACACTCTACCACTGAGCCAACCAGCCAGCGCTTGTTTTTTTTTTTTTAAATTATTGATTTTAGAGAGAGACAGAGAGAGAGGAAGGGAGATATATATATAGAGAGAGACAGAAACAGTAATCTGCTTCTGTATGTGCCCTGACTGGGATCATACTGGCAATTCCTGCGTACTGGGAGGATGCTCCAGACAACCAAGTCATCCAGCCAGGACAGCCAATCATTCTTAAAACACATGTGAGCAAAACTTCTTTTTATTTTAATTTTAACTTTATTTTAAGAGGGAGGCAGGGAGAGAGAGAAACAGGAACATTGAGCTGCTTCAGTATGTGTGCTGACTAGGAATCAAATCAGCAACTTCTGCACTCTGGGTGGATTCTCCAATCAGCCAAGCTATTCGGCCAAAGCTTAATTTTTTTATTTAGTGATTAGAGACAGAGAGCGGGAGGAAGAAAGAGGGGAGGGGGAAGGAAGCCTTCCCTTGTTGTTCCACTCAGTTGCACATTCATTGGTTGCTTCTCGTGTGTGCCCTGACCAGGGATCAATCCCAGAACCTTGTCATTTAGGGATGATGCTCTTAACCAGCTGAACTAACTTGCCAGTGCCCACAGTGTTATTTTTCATCTGAGGATTCTTTCATTCTTCTACTTAGGACAGGGTCTACTGGCTCTTCCACTCCCAGACCCTACAAAATTTCCCGGGAGTTCTAGGGACAATAATAGGCAGGGCCTATTTCTTCAGGGATCAATCAGTGCCTTGGTTCTCATGATTAATATTCTTTCTCTTCTCCCAGCCCTTGAGAAATCTTGGTGTGTTTGTGTTAATGTAGTATGGGAAGACAAAAAAAAATAGTAGGGACTAGTTATTTAGAGAATATTCTACCAAGTATTATTAATTATCTCTCCTCATTAACCACATTTAATTGGCCCTATGTCCTCTGGATGTGGATATTATTCTAGCTCTTGAATTCATTCTCTCATTTCCAGGATAGGTCCAGGGAAACCTTCAGTGGCTTCAAACTTCCTGCAGAATAAACTCCAAACTTCTCAGAATAGCATTCACATTTCTCCAAAATTGAATCTATTTACAACCCTTGTTTCAGCTTTCCTGTATCCTACCCACCTGATATTCTGTCATTTCTTGAAAATGTCCTTTACATCTCCACCTTTATATCTTTGCTAGTGCTGATCTCTTTATTTAGAATCTTTTTGATGCCTTATGAAAGATTATTTATATTTATTATGCAAGGCTCAGGTTAAAGGCTACCTCATCCAAAAAGCCTTCTTGGGTTTCCTCAGGAAAGAAATCCTGACTTATTATTATTTTTAAATCACTTCCAACCACTGGCTTTCTTTCTTTGTTAAAACAGTTTTCAAGCATTAAAAAAAAAAAAAAAAACCTGCCTTGATTAAAATTGTTTTAATCTTCAGAAACTCACTAGATTTTATATACTTTGAAGGAAATAATTGTGTCTTATTTTGCAATTTAACAAGGTTTTATGATTTTTATAAAGATTGTCTGCCCTTTTAGCTGCTTTAACAAAGGCTAAAATAGCAGTGGCTTTTTTCATTTTGTACCTTGGACATCCTCAGTAAAGTTTTCATCTAATGGCCTCAGATATGGTAACCACAGGACCCTGGAATAACAGAATCGAATGTGAGTGTCCTGGGTAAACCAGGCTATATGGTCCCCTTAACTGAATTGGCTGCTCTTTTTAAAATAATGAAAAGCAAGGAAGGGAGAAGACGAGTAGGAGGCAAAATTTTGAAATTTGTACTCATCACTTTCATTACATTGCTAAAGACTGAGTGCAGTCACAAGGGTACTCTGAACTGTAAGGGAAGCCGGGAACATATGCGTGAGTGCCATATTACCTGTTAAACTCAGGGTTACTAGTGAGAGGAATGAGGGGACGCTGGGTATTTAGGGACAATATGTAGTCTCTGCTACACAGAATAAATTTGAACATTTCCTTTTAAGTCAAATACAGTAGGTAACTACAAACTTTTAGAAAGAAGTACTTTTTGGGGGGAAATGGGGAAATGTATTGTTTTTTACTCTTCCATTTACAAAGTAGATACAAAAAAAAATAAAAAGTAGATCATTGCTTTTGCAAAGCAAGATACAAGATAAAAATTCCTTAGAAAATGTTTTGAGAAAGCAGTCCAGGAATACAGTATGTTTGTCTTTTGTATTTTTAAAATAGATTTTGTCATGGAATTAACTGAATAAAAGACAGTTATTTAATAGGCTATTCCAGTACATATCGTTTAGAGGACACACAGGTGAGGAAAACTTAAAGCAAAACTGAGGGTTTTACATCCTGATATTATCAACTTGCTTTTGCAGCTCTGCTCTGGTGAGGTTGAGGTTTCATACTGGCATGACATCTAGTAGGACGGAGTCTTCAGCTTTATTCGTTAATTAGCCACGCCATCCTGTGGGCCAGCCCAGGTGAAGGGAACTTAGCCAGAGGCACTGTGTGTGCCACTGCCTCTCCAAGTGATTCCCCTGAAGATTTCTGAGGACGTGAAAGGCTCCCTTGCAGATACTATGTCTTTTTAATCAATGGTGACCTCAATCTGTCATCCCACATTTTTGAAAGGAATCTGAAATACAACAGCTATTCCTTAAATTTGAATGGATGCTTTTCCCTCTCTCTGCAACCCCCAATTTTGCTATCAGTCATGGCGGCTGATATCCCTGCAGCCTTCCCTTGCTGCCCACCCTGTCAGTTACTGACATAGTGTGTGTGCAGGAGCCATTTATTTTTCAGAGAGATGAAAAGCAGATTGCAAGAGCAGGATATTGCCAACGTGTTGGAAAGCATTCTAGTTCAGAACACTTCGATAGAATTTTTGAATTATTATTTATTATTTTATGTTGATTGGTAAAGTAGCTCCAAATAACTGATTCAATGAAAAGCATTATATCCTTGAAATAATTGCCAGTGTTCCTTTATTTGTATTTATAAAATAATCTAATTTTATATTCTTGAAAATATTGGACATACGTGGATGAATTATAAGTGCTTCAGTGTAACATGTTTTTCTCATGTAGCACATGAGCAATGTGTAATTTATGTGTAGAAGCACATTTTAATGTACTTTACATTTTTATTTATTTTCTAGAGAAAGAGATATATCAATTTGTCCTTTCAATCATTTATACATTCCTTAGTTCAGGAGTCCCCAAACTACAGCCCCCTGAGGCCATTTATCTGGCCCCCGCTGCACTTCTGGAAGGGGCACCTCTTTCATTGGTGGTCAGTGAGAGGAGCATAATTCCCATTGAAATACTGGTCAGTTTGTTGATTTAAATTTACTTGTTCTTTATTTTAAATATTGTATTTGTTCCCATTTTGTTTTTTTACTTTAAAATAAGATATGTGCAGTGTGCATAGGGATTTGTTCATAGTTTATTTTTTATAGTCCGGCCCTTCAATGGTCTGAGGGACAGTGAACTGGCCCCCTGTGTAAAAAGTTTGGGGAACCCTGCCTTAGTTAATTCTTGTATGTGCCCTGAATGGGGATCGAACCCACAATCTTATAGTATTAAAACAATGCTCTAACCAATTGAGCTACCTGGCTAGGGCTAATATATTTTTAATCTTCTTTTAAATGGTTTTTCTAAATAACCTTTAAAATTTTTGCTTTTTTTACAAAACTTAATAGCATACAGGGGAAGCACAATGGTTTTTCTTTTATTCAGTGGTTTCCTTTTTTTTTTTTTTTTTTTAGAAAAGACAAGCAATAACAAACATTTCCACTTAGAACATGATGTAGGGAAAAAATAATACTTAAAATTGGACTTTCTGCCTTTCATTTACTTTTCTCCTTTTTTTCATTGTATAGCATGCTATTTTCTTTCTAGTATTTCTCCCTTTCATCCTCTCCTCAATTTTTTCTCTTTATATTTCCTGCTCCCTGCTCCCATTTTTATATGCATAACTTGCTGTAGTAGTTAAGGAAGTTCTAAATTAATTCCCTATCTTGGCATTCATTATCTCAGAAAAATGATCAGTTTATGACTATTATTTTATACTAAGGAAATCTAAATTGTTTATGAGTTTTAATTCAAGTAGCATACTGGAAAAATCACTGACTTCTTAGCTCTTTCTAATTCTCTATTGCTTCCTTCTATTATACATTTTTCCAAACAGAATAATATGAAACATTATTATAAACCTCCTTCCATAAGAGAGAAGAAAAACAATAGCTAGGACCTATTTCATAGCAGCAGTTATTATTTCTGCTTCCAGGCATAGTGACCATTGTTCAGTTTGACCTCCATTAACTTGTTGAATAATTCTATTAAAAAGTTATGTTTTGTATTTCTTGACTGAAAATGCACTAACCTACATGCTATTTGAGAAAAAAACATTAATTTTTCATTGAGATTATACCAAATAGAAAAATGTGGGAGTTCTCTTTCTCTCTCTGGACAGAAAGAGAAGAAACCCTTTTTAAAAGTGTAGAATTAAACAAAAAATTAAAGGTATAATACGAACATTTCAGAAACCATGTTTTCAGCCCTGGCCGGGTAGTTCAGTTGGTTGAGCGTTGTCCTGCTACAGCAAGGTTGTGGGTTCAATCCCTGGTCAGGACATAAGCAAGAATCAACCAGTGAGCCTGACAAGGTGGTGGTGCAGTGGATAGAGCATTGGCCTGGGATGCTAAGGACCCAGGTTAAAAACCCTGAGGTTGCCATCTTTTTTTTTTTTTTTAAATGAATTTTTATTAATGGTAATGGGATGACATTAATAAATCAGGGTACATATATTCAAAGAAAACATGTCTAGGTTATTTTGTCGTTAGATTATGTTGCATACCCCTCGCCCAAAGTCAGATTGTCCTTCGCCATCCTCTATCTAGTTCTCTGTGCCCCTCCCCCTCCCCCTAACTCTCCCCCTGTCCTCCCTCCCCCCACCCCTGGTAACCACCACACTCTTGTCCATGTCTCTTAGTCTCATTTTTATGTTCCACCAATGTATGGAATCAGAGGTTGCCATCTTGAGTGTAGGATCAAAGACATGACTCCATGGTCACTGACTTGAACCCAAAGGTCACTGGCTTAAAGCCTAAGGTCACTGGCTTGAGCCCAAGGTTGCTGGCTAGAGCAAGGGGATCACTGGCTCAGCTGGAGCCCCCTAGTCAAGGCACATATAAGAAAGCAATCAATGAACAATTAAGGTGCCACAACTATGAGTTGATGCTTCTCATCTCTTTCTCTCTCCCTTCCTGTCTGCCGGTCTCTCTCTCTCTCTCTCTCTCTCTCTCTCTCTCTCTCTCTCTCTCTCTCTCTCACAAACACGCATGTGTACATGCACATACACACACAATATCTACTACTGTTAGAAATTGCTAAACAGACTTAACCATTTCATGTTTCACATCAAAAAGTGCACAGTGCTCTCTTATTATGTATTGAGTTTTCCCTGAAATGAAGTTTTGAGTGAATGATAATGAGACTGCTACACACACACACACACTCACACACACACGGAACTTCAGAGTGGTAAGCATGCCTCTTTTGGAATTGCGACTTAGTTAGATGTGGAAACTGATTTTGTATAAATACAGTGTATCCCAGTTATTGGCCAGCCAGTATTTTTAGGTGTACAGATATCCTAGAAACTGAGAGTCTTGTGGTGCATAAACTAAGTCATATACATTAACATATGCTTGGTCAGATATTGAGAGAACCCTCCTAAGCAAGGGAGAGAAGAAATAGAGGGAAATGCTACAAATAAAAGGAGATAAGTTTTCGTAAGATTTTTGTTAGCAATGGACATTTGTTAAGGTCCTCAGAATTTATTTCCTATGTAACTCTATTAACTTCCTAAACTCATTTCTATGCCAACATTTTGCCCCTTGCCAATGCACTCCTCACATATTTTTTTGTTCCTGGATGCAAATTGATCATAACATGTTCTAATTTGGAATCCCTCATTTATCCATTTTTACCTATAGGATAGTCTATGCTAATTGGTTTGGTGTTCAAGGCCATCCATGTCTTGTCCTGGTCAATAGTATCATCATTTTTACCAACTCTGGTCCAGTCATCTGAGGAACTCAAAATTGCCTAGGAGCTTTTCACTTGTCCTCTTCCAAGTCAAACTCTGCCACTGACCTTGCTCTTATGCTTTTGGACCCAGCTCAGTATCAACATTGTGGGGAAGACTTCCCTAGTTCTAAACCCCAAAACTTCTGGCGAAGAGCTTCCACTCCCTTCCAAATACTCTCTGAATAATGTTACCATATCATTTACTTGCCTGTCTTACCACTAATGACTGACCTAATGTATATCATGTGTATTAACCAAAATGACTTTGATATTCCAATGAAACTGATTTCTTCCATTAGATATGTCAGGAGCTCTATTTCTCCTAGTCTTTGAGACATTCTGGCAAATGAATTCTAACTTTCTTCCCCTTACTACTTCTCTATAGTATTCAGGCAGGTTATGAACATTTTCTGGACTCGCTTTTTCAATTACTGCTAAAGGAAAAGATAGAGACTATTTTCCTCTGTATATGAATAATTCTATTTTATATAGAAGGCAATGCCAGCTACAGTCTGGTTGGAGAAAACATTCTCTTTACAACAAAGAAATGAATAAATAAATGCATGAATAAATTCATGAGAGAGTCATACAACATTACATTGGCTTGAATAGCCACATCTTATAAAAAACCTATTTATTTCTGATAAAGGCTATATCATTAGTTCATGATATCTTTAATGTTAATTCATTTATTTAATTTTATTTGTTTTTTCACTCAATTGTTAGCTGCCTACGATGTGGCCAGGACTGCTCTCAGTACTGGTAGTGACTGAAACACAATCCCTGTTCTCAAGAGCTTGTTGTAGGAGAGAGGGGCTGCTTTCATCTGCTGTCAGAGAACTAGAGTCACTCAAATGGATCTGATTATTGTGGTTCTGAGGATTGTCATGTTTTTTTAATATAGAAGACTTATTTCTTAAAAAATATTCTTGGGTAAATGAAATGGAAACTTAAAATTTTCTATTTGAAAACAAAATTAAGAGTAGCCAGCCACCAGTAAACAATTCAGTGTATTCACTGTCACTGCATGAGGACCAAGTGGGGTTCTATTGCTCAATGGAAATAACATCCTGAAGAGAGGAACATCTATAGAAAAAAGAGAAATTTCAACTCATTTCTTACTTGATTATTTGTTAATAGCTTCATATTTCACATGATACCAGAGGATATTACTGTGGTGACATTCAATAAATCTAAGGCAGCAATAGAAATAATTAATAATCCATTCATAGAAATCATGATGAAATACTAGGAAAACACAATCTGATTATGGTGGTAATAGAAAGTAAATTGGCACAGTATAAAAACAGTGACAAATGAATAAAATATAATGAATGCTCTTGTACTTTATTTTTTAAATGGCTGAATGTCTTTAAAATGGTTAATTGCATTTAGTTTTAGAGAAATGTATAAAATTTTTTGTTCTTGGTTAAAAACATTTTTCATTCATCAAATTCCACAGTAAGTGTGCTTTGTGACTAATTCTGCTCACTATGCAGTTTCCAAACATTGAATAAGTGAGGGTTTAGGAAGTAACCTTAAAAAGTCAGAACCTCACCCACGTCAGCATGTGGTATTTTCTTTCTACTTGATGTATAAAGAAAAGAAACGTGTATGAATTTATTGCAATCACTGCCTGTATGATCCTGATTGATGTTGGGAAATCTTAGATCCAGCTTAATTCTTTTGTCATTTGGCAAGATTTTTAGGTCTGTTTTTGACTCCCCACTTCTTGTAAGCCATTAACCCCTTTTATTAAACTCCAGGAAGGAAGGGGAGGTGGAGGGTTGTGGGAACAAAAGCAAGCATGGGGTGGGAAGAGGTTTGAACTGGGGTTATAGACATGATTTTGGGCTTCAAGTGTTCTCTCAGTGCCTCTGTAGCAAGCGCTCAAGGAGGACATTGTGCTACTTTGGCAAAAAGTACAGATTGATGTCTTCCTGTGAATGCTGTGCTTTGTATCAGGCCCTGATGGTCAGTTAAAGGTATCTGTGTTTCTGAACAGACTGTTTGATTTGAAGCCAGACTAGGCATGGGAGTCGATGGTAGTCGCCACTTCTTCTGAATAGGCTGGGAAGAAACTTGGTTCCCAGGATTCTGGAGTCTGAGTTGGTTTATGGGGGTTGCCTGGAGAAGATTTCCTGAATGAATTCAAATGGTCTCTGTTAATGGAATTGGGCCCTGTGGATCTATTAACAGAAAACTTCTTGGTTGCATAGTTATTTGGGTAGATGGATATGTAAAGGAAAGTGAAGAGAATCATGGGCACATCTAAGGACAAGATTATTATACAGTCCTTTAGTTTCTGTAGTCATGTCAGCTTACATCAGGTTTCTTATTATTTCTGATGCTAAGAAGTCTTCAGAGAGACTGTTTGGAGTAATCTGTACTGCAAGTTATTTCTCTTCTTTAAAAGAGAAACTTTTGTAGAGGAATGTGTGGAAAGATATACAGTAAACTGTTGTTACTAGTTACCTTGTGAGTAAGATGGTATTGGGAATATAAAGTCATAGTAGTGGTGACGGTGACAGAAGATCTTGTTTAATGTATGCATTTCTCATTTTTTGAATACCAAAAATACTGTGTTTATTATTAGGATTACATAACCTCAACACTTTTAACCAAAAAATAAAAGATGGAATACTGAAAAGTATGGACATAAAATCACACTTAAAAAAATAACTAATAGTCATTGAGTGACCAGAGCCATCTCCAGAGTGCTTGCCCTCCAGCTAGTTTGCAGTGCTTTATAGTCTTATCTTTTTGGTGGTTACTGCATTTCTTGGCAGAGGGGAAGGGACAGATACACTTGGTTTATTTCAAGAAGAGAAAAACTTTAAGATGGAAAATTGCTTCTGAGAATAGTTGACAAATTATAGAGCATTCATATAATATAATGCATTACAAGAGGTGGATATATCTGACTTGGAAAATTTCTGCAGTATGTTGTTATATGAAAAAAATAACAAAATAAAACAATTGAAAATGTCACACAGAGCTCATACAAACTTACATAGGAATATTGTTGGGATAAAAGGAATTATATCCATGTGATCGATCAAATTTTTTTCATTGTTTTAACTTTTTATTGTGAAATTTAAACATAAAAGTATAAAACACACATATGTACATAAAATGTATATATGTATATGGTGTATATGTATGTATATTCATATCTATGTGTGTGTATACACATAGATATAAATATATGTAAAGTTACAGAAAGACGTGATCCACTCAAGCTATCAGGATATCCATCTCTAAGTGCATCTACTCTCATCTTACTTTCCTTTTTCCAGGTAACCACTATTTGTCTTTTGCCTGACTCATTCCTTTGCTTTAAAAGATGATTTACTTTTTATATATTTTATCTGAACAATTTATTGCTTGGTCTGGAAAAAACTGAGTAGCACATACAAATCTATTACCTTTAGGTAAAGACTCCCAAGAGAAGATAAAATGAACATTCTCTGATTCATTGGCTCTGGGCGTCTTTATAGTTTCCAAGAGTCCTTTCTCAGAAAAGTCAGTTTATAAGGTTCTGATTGAGTCCTAAGCAAAAAGGGCTCACACAATTAATCAAGATATCTAGTGGGCCTAATATTGAATGCCCAGTAGAAATGTCAGAGGGAGTGGACTGTTTTTTGTTTTATTTTTTAAAGGTCAGCATGGACTACTTTTTAAATCTCAGGTTTATCTGACGACAATATTTCTATAGAGATGAAATGAGAGAACTTGTTTGCTTCAGGGTACATGGAATTTAGAGGAGAGTAGGAGCTTCATCAGCACATAATTAAGACAAAAAAGGTATACTGATAATCTGTGTCAGCCTTACCCAAGCATTCTGTCATCAGGTAAATAGAATTATATGATTAGAATCCTTAAACATGTATCTCTTGAGTGACACTACTCCAGCCTGGACTGGTTGCATATATCCCTGTGCACAGCTGCCACCTTGGGATCTCTCTTTCTTGTCCTGAGGATTCTTCTTGTCTGTGTCTCTCTCCTGTTTCCTATACTAGTATTATTTTGTTTGTTTGCTTGCTTGCTTGTTTATTTTTCCTGTTTTCTTAGCACACATCCCCTAGTAGATTTTTGAGAAAGGATGGGAGGGATATATATTTTTAAAAGATATTTTATATTTAAAATGTCTTTATCTATTTTTTCTACTTGATTGGTAACTTAGCTGGGTATAGAATAATATTTTTGAAATCATTATCCTTCAGAGTTTTGATGCACTTATTCAGAGTCTTCTTGCTTTCAGGTTGCTATTGAGAAGTCCAAAGCCATCTGATTCCTCATACTGTCCATGTGATTCATTCTTCCCCATTCTCCCTCACTCTGCCAGAAATATGTGGAATTTTCTTCACATAATCAGTGAAAAAGCAAGTTATGCCTTGGTACAAGAATTTTCAATGCTCAGTGCTCAGTGCTCAGGATCTAGCAATTTTTATTAAATTATTTTATTAGTAATTTTTTCTCTTCACTTTCTCTGTCCTCTCTCTTTCTTGCTCTCTTTTTTGAGGTGGGGGGAAAGAGGGAACCTGTTATTTGGATTCTGCATCTGAGAACTCTTTGTTCTAATTCTCTTATATTTTCATAGCTATTACCCAACTCTTGGCTTTTAGTTCTACCCTGTGAAAAAGTTTATTCTCCTTGACCTATTAATGCTTATATTGGGTCTTTCATTTCTCCCATCATGCCTTTTAATTTTCATGAGCTCTTTTCATATTCTATGTGTTTTTTAATTTTAATTTTAAAATTTATTATGTTGACATGGTTTCAAGTGTCCCACTCAATATAACACACCACATCGTGCCCCCCATACCCCATGTTCTTTTAAAATTAGTAATCCATTTTGTATTTCAGCATCTTCCTCTCCTTGAAAGTGTTAACAAGAATGATTATTTAAGTTTTTCTTCTGTTAGAGTGTCTGTTTCCTCAAAATCATCCCATATGTATGTTTGTTTGGATTTTACCTGCTATGTTAGAGCTTTACCTCGGATGTCTAGTCATCCTTGGCTATCTGGTAATGATTAAAACATTCTGCTCCCCTGTGTGTGAGATTTCTTGATATTATGCTTTATTGTAGTGTAACTTAGGTGGGCTGTTTGTGGGGGTAACGTGTAATGACAACATTCTGGGTGTTTCTCCTTGGGCTGGACAGATTCTCTAGAGAAGAGCCTTCTAGTATTTTGCTTGGGGGATAAAAATATGGTTGCCATAATTCTAGAAGTAAATTTGCAGCGTTTGCTTTCAGAGTTGGGAATGGCTATAGACACACAGTTTAAAATTAAAGATAGGAACATGTGCTGTCAGCTGTGCATGGTGTCCTTCCAGCCAAAGAGCCTCTGAGATTAAATTCACAAATGTCTGCTGTGATGAAGGAAGGTGCTCAGCAATACAGATTAGAAGATCTAGTTTCTGATCCAGTGCTTCTCAGTTTTCCCACAGTCCTTCTAATTGTAGTCTCCTTCCCAATTCTTCCTCAGTTCCAGAGGTATCAAATATTGCCAGTTCTTGAGTGTGCAAGGATTCTGTAGTATAAGTAAGGTAATTTCACAATCTTCTCCTCTATCAGCAGGCTATTTAGCTTTCTTCCATCTACTGAAACAGTTACTACACACCCATATACTTTGCAGCACTCAATGTTTTATTATTTCCTCTTCTCTTCACCCTTTCCTAATGGGTTATATCTTTAAAAATCCATTTACTTTGGTTTCAGTGTAGTTTGGGGAGGAAACAAATTTCAGTGAATGAATTTTGGCCTCTTAATCAAGAATGACTTATATTTTAAGCTTTTGTACCCTGTTTAAGAATTAATATATTACTTAAATAATCCTAAAAATACTAAAACCATGTTCATTTGACATAAGGAAGACAAAATAAGTGTTATAATAAGCAAAAAGGAACCAAATATTCTTATGTATCTTTCCAGTATCTATACTGGTAGTTGAGAAAATTAGAAATTTCTCCAAATTTCTTTTGGAGAAGTTAAGTGAGTCCATCAGAAGAATGGCATAGTTTTGAGTGGCCTGGATGGTAAATGTTGTAGGGAGTGACATAGGATAATATGCATATAATTAAGAATAGGTGTATTTATATTGCAAATGCATATGTTTAAGAGATTAGGTACTATTTTGAAAGTTTATTTTGGGTAAAGAATGGATATGTAGAACAAGCTAATAGGGAGCTAAACAAAATCCAGGAGTAGAGATTCTATGTGCAGCTTCTGCATCCTGCAGGTCTCTAGATTGTACACTCTGCATCTGAGGGCTAGGGTCACACTCTTCAATACATACATTAGTCTCTGTCCTAATGAATTAAGAAATATGCCTCAACAGATCTGATTTCATGGTAACGGCATTAAACATTAAGTGTATTGCTTTGTAATCATGGGTCAGAATTTGGGGAGATTTATACTGGTTTGACAGCATTGTTTACTGCAGACAGATTGATAACAGTGTAATTAGTAATTTATACCAGAGAATTCTGTTCTTGAAGCTGTGCAAATATTTTATAATTTATTTATCTATTCTGATTATGGCCATTTGGGTAGTTTTTCACTTAGTGCTACTATAAACATTAGTACATGTGTTTTGGTAAATAAATATATTCATTTCTGTTGGGTATATACTTAGGAGTAGATTAATTGGTAATAAGATATCCACGTTTTCAACTCTAGTAGATGTTGACAAAGAGCTTTCTGAAGTGGTTGTACCAATTTAAACTTGCATGCATATGATCTTTAGATGATAGAAATTGTTGCAAGCTTCCCTGGTATATGAGGAAATTTCTTTCTTGGTGACTTTATATATAAATCATCTACTTATTTTAAAAGCTACTAAACTAGAGGTTTTACTTGATGGAGGACAACAGCTTGGTTCTTGTTTAACAATTTCTACCACTGATTTACTTTTTTTTAACTTAACATTTTATTACTAGTGATTTCCCTGTCCACATCCTTTTCTCACTTTATTCTATAGTATTTAGAACATATGATGACAAGATCAAAGCAAAGCCACATCTTGCAATTATGCTTTGCTTTAGATTTCTGAGATCAAGATTGGTCAAATCCTAGTTTGAAACTATTTTGGAGTTTTCTGGTTATTGCAACTTTGACAATTTAACCCCCTACCCCCTTAGCTATTCTGTAAATTCCTGTGAGAAGGAGAGAACAAAAGCTTCCACAGAGCCATGAAGTTTTATTTTTCAAGGAGAAGCATGATTAAGAAGAAATTTGAAGGATAACTAATTCACCTTGGAAATCTGGGTCAATATGTGAAAGTTTAGAAAATTAGACTTGTTATACAAGCCAGTTAAATTTAAAAGGACAAAATGACTCATTTGGAATTAAAAACAAAACAAAATAAAAGGCATGCCCAAATTGAGACCAGTCTTGCTGTTGGTGCACAAGGGGTAAGGCACCTCACAGCAGTAAGCTTTAATAGTCAGAAAAATTTGTCCATTTTTCCCCCATCAATAGATATTCCTTTGAAATGTCCCAGAAATGTCCAACTATCAAATGTTAATAAGTTGGAAATAAATGAAAATACAGTATTTTGTTCAACATTTTAAGATTTCTTCCATACAGTATCAGTAGATCTTTGACAAAAGAGTGGTGTTTTTGTGCATGACACCAGGGATGATCTGATTAGAATCTCTGAGCCCACAGAGGTTCCAGCGACACCATCAGAGACATTTGGGTATCCTTAACAAAGAATCTCACTCAGTGCTTTGAAAAGGGAGGGTAAAGTACAAGTCCACAAGCAGTGGACAAAGAGTAATCACTGAAACTAGTGCAGTGGTACTTTGCTATCCATGAATATTTATGTTCTATAAGAAAGAAATGATCACTGATGTATTTGCTGCGTATGAAACCTGTTGACCTTTTTAAACACCTCAGAAAAAGATGGGCAAGCTTGCAATGAGTACAAAACAGTATATTTGGGTACTTTTTTTTAAGAAAAAAAGAGGTTATTTATATAATTATATGATTTATAATTATATTAGAGCCTCTTCGTTGACCTTTAAACCAAGAAAGGATTACTGTCCTACTTCTGCAGGCTATAACTCAAGATACCACAAGCAGTATGCACCTGCACAGTGCCAAATTTGAAAGTTTTAGGCCATTTTCCACTTCCACTGGCTACTGTGGCAGCATGAATGTCTTTGAGGGGCAGCTGTACAGTACCTTGAAGCTCTCTAGCTCTCCACTGCCCAGTGGCAGTGATGACTTTTCTTTACCTCATTTCACTGATACCCTGCCAGTTGCATTGGTCAGGAGAGAGGCAGGGATGCTACAGTATTAAACCCCCAATATCCCAGAGGCTTGTAATTTACTCACACGAAATCTGCTGAGGGTCAAGGTGTCTCTCCAGGGGCAGCTGTCCTCCATGAGTTGCTGGAGTGATGTTCTGACTTTGAATGTTGCTGAAACTCTCTACTCCATGTTCTCTGTTTTTTGTTTGTTTTTATTTTTGGCCGTGTGTGTGTGTGTGTGTGTGTGTGTGTGTGTGTATAGACAATAAAATGACACCTCTTTCCTCCTCCTGTTTTTTTTTTCTCTCTTATAGCGCTTGCACCTTGACATGTGCTTCCTGAACCCGTTAGCTGTGGAAGAAAGAACCTGGAGACTGGAAGAAGGTACACTAGTTCCTCAGTGCTCCCACATGGGGGCGGCATGCCTCCGTTCCTGCTCACATGTCACCTGCCCGTGCAAGTGGCCCGGCCACTCCCAAGTTTGAGGGGCAGGAGATGCAATCCTTCCACGCAGTACTCAGAGTGAGAGAGGAACTGGAAGTCTTGGTGGGCCTCATTGCTATCTGTATTGTAGGCCAGTTATATTCTGACTTATTTTATTTTTAATATTGCTATAACTCTATACTTTATGTTCACCATTTTGGTGAACAGACCAAACAAGGACACCGGGTTTTTTGTGGGGTTTTTTCTTCCTTCTTTTTTTCTTTATTTCTCTCCTTAATCAGAACGTTTATTTTCCTAAATATTGTGTATTACCACAGACATTTTAATGGTGTTAGATCAATGTTTTTCAAGCTTTGATGTGCATACACACCACTCAGCATCTTGTCAAATTGCATATTTGGCCTGACCAGGTGGTGGTGCAGTGGATAGAGCGTCGGACTGGGATGCAGAGGACCCAAGTTCGAGACCCCGAGGTTGCCAGCTTGAACGTTGGCTCATCTGGTTTAAGCAAGAGCCCACCAGCTTGAACCAAGGTCGCTGGCTCCAGCAAGGGGTTGCTCGGTCTGCTGGAGGCCCACGGTCAAGGCACATATGAGAGAGCAATCAATGAACAACTAGGGTGTTGCAACGCGCAATGAAAAACTAATGATTGATGCTTCTCATCTCTCTCCGTTCCTGTCTGTCTGTCCCTGTCTATCCCTCTCTCTGACTCACTCTCTGTTTCTGTAAAAAATAAATAAATAAATAAAAATTGCATATTTGGTTCAGTCGACTTGAGGTGGGGCCCCAGAGTCTGCATTTTAAAAGAGCTCCCAGGTGAGCCGTGGCTGGCCCTCAGAGCGTGCTTGGAATAGCAAGCCTCTATAACTCTATTTAGGGAGGAAGAGATGTTATGATCTTAGTTGGATTTAAACCAAATTTAGGCCATTCTTTCTTTTCCTTTTCCTAAATCTGAATTAAGGGCAGGATCTCATGGTGATAATTGTCAAACATGTGGGAAGACTGTCAATGCAACCCCAAAATATGCTTCTAAAAGATAATTGGCTTTGTGTTCATTCACATAAAAACAGGACTGTTAGGAAGAAAGGAGACCTAATTGAACACTCAAAGCATCCCACCAAAAGCCAGCATCTAATTATGGCGCGGCCCCCACAACAGGGGCACTGAAGGGAGGAGGAGGCACTGAAAATATCTTCACACTCATCTGCTCTGAAGAGCCCTTCCTGAGAGCAAACGCAATTTGTGCGAAGGAGGCAACGACTGACAAGCTTTACCCCCCAGCAAACATCTGAGAGGCAGGCAGAGCATTTGTCATTCTGCTTCGAATTTGCCTAATTATTAATAGAACACTTATTTTCTCCAGACCTTTTACTAATTAAGATATTTGCATGTTTTAGGCATTTCACTTAGCACTCTGGATTCCAGATGAGTTGCCATTTGGCTCCAAGAGGCTGACAGGAGTTCAGCTTCAGAGGGCCGTATTAGGAGTATTAGGATCCGTGTGGATGTGCCCTGGGATAAAAATGAGGCTGAACTGGGTGAGAACACTTAACAGGCACTTCTCATTTTACCCACAGGCTGATTTTTTTCTGTTGCTCATTTGTAATGCCAGCCCATGATGGTGAAATGGGTGTATTGCTATAAATTAACAGCCATGTCTCATACTTCTTATTCTGGAGGTGTAAATCAAAGAGCTGTCACAAGGAATAGCAAAGCTATATATTCTTCTTTATAGCAACCGTCATAAAAAAAATCCCAATTACTTTAAATTACCACAAAATGACTTCAGAATCAACCCCAGACTTGATACTGTTGATTTTCTTGCATTTAGTTCAAAGGGCAGGATACAGAGCAGTAATTTTGGGGGTATATTATATAGCAGTTACATTTTTCATGATCAAAGAACTTTTAGTTTATAGCTTCTTTCCTTTGAACTAATTTATCAGAGACAATAATTCTAAGTCCTTTATTTATTTATTTTTATTCGGTTGCCACTCAACTTCTGGAACGTGGGCATATTTCACTTCCTTTTTTATCATTCAAATATTTAAAACTCTAATTTTAAATCTTAGCCAGTGCTTGGCTTTTATGTGATAAACTGAAACTCGTTAGCGTTAGCCCAAAGGGATTCAGCAATGGCCAAATCCTGCTTTAGCAAAGCCACTTCTCTTGAGGAGGCCCTGATGGAGCTAGGAACACAATGGACAACCTCAGAGGCAAGTAAAACTTGAGCCCACATGTCCAGTCCCCCAAGGTAGGATTCTTTGTTAAACCAGGCTGTAACAGAAGGCCTCTGCTGCAGGCTTGAGAACATTTCTCCTTTGCCTTAAAATTAGACCCTAGTTTTACCATCAACAGTTTGGCCCGGGAGGATCAACCAAAAACTGAGAGCATTCAACCCCGTATTAGTAATTCATGTGAGGGACATGCCAATGACTGCCCCAATGGGAGATGCTCTGGCACACTCACTCTCTACATTAAGTGGGGTAGGCTCCCATGGATTTTGGCACATTGGAAGTTGGATTACTTTCTGTATAATGCTCCGTACCATTTGATAATTGTGAACAAAGAGATGCAAAGTTCTAGTACAAAATGTAGAAGCTCTACTTGTGGATCCGTCTATTTTCCACTCATCCATCCTTCCATCCATTCATTCACCCACCCATCCTGCCATCCATCTATCCGGTCTATTAAGAGAAAAAAGGCAGGGAGTGATTGTGTCTGTTCCTCCATTTCTGACTAGAACATCTGTTTTGGTGTCTTTTCCATTGTCCCTACAAAAATCAGTCACCTGCACAGCAATCGCTTTAGCAATTACAAGTATACTTTTACAAATATATTTTAATGAGAGGCAGGGTGGATGATGTGGTGTAAAGGCACCAGATCAAAAAATTTTTTTTCCAAAAGCCCTGTACCCTCCAAATTCAAATCACTGGATTACCTCTGCATTTTGATCATTGGACATAGTATCTACAGATGTAAGTTTTTTTTAAAAAGCCTTTCAAAAATTTTCTTTAAAAAAATTTTAAAATTTTAGAGAGAGAGGAGGGGAGAAGGAGAGAGAGAGAAATATCAATTTGTTGTTCCACTTTTTTATGCATCCATTGGTTGACTCTCATATGTGCCCCAACCAGGGATCGAACCTGCCACCTTGGCATCTTGGGAAAATGAACTATCCAAGTGAGCTAATGGGCCAGGGCTATGGATGTAACTTTTTTTCTGAAAGAGAGAGAGAGAGAGCGGGAGAGGAGAAGCACCACCTCATAGTTGTGTCACTTTAATTGTTCACTGATTGTTTCTATATGTGCCTTGACAAGGGGTGGGCAACTTCAAGTTGAGCCAGTGACCCCTTGTTCAAGCCAGTGATCATTGGATTATGTTGATGATCCCATGCTCAAGCTGGTGACCTAGTGCTCAAGCTAGTGAGCCTGTGCTCAAGCCAGATGAAGCTGCACTCAATACGGCAACCTCTGTTTCAAACCTGGGTCCTCAGCATCCCAGGTGGATGCTCTGTTCACTGTGCTACTACTGGTCAGGCTGGATGTAATCTTTTTTTTTTTTCTGAGGTGAGAAGCGGGGAGGCAGAGAGATAGACTCTCGTATGCCCCGACCAGGATCCACCTTGCAAGCCCACCAGGGGGCGATGTTTGGCCCATCTAGGGCATTGTTCTGCTGCAACTGGGGCCATTCTAGCACCTGAGATGGAGGCCATGGAGCCATCCTCAGTGCCCAGGTCAACTTTGCTCCAGTGGAGCGTTGGCTACAGGAAAAGAAGAGAGAGAGAGAAAGGAGAGGGGGAAGGGTCAAGAACCAGATGGATGCCTCTCCTGTGTGCCCTGGCCGGGAATCGAGTCTAGGACTTCCACGCGATGGTGGACGCTCTACTGCTGAGCCAACCGGCCAGGGCCATGGATGTAATTTTTAATAGTTATTCTCATCCTGTGTTATTCTCTACCCATATGAAAAGCACATGGGAAAAGTTCATAAGTTTACTGTATTTTTTCCCCTTTAATGAATACTTTCAAAGAACTTTAAAAGATATTTCTCCTTGGCTGTTATGAAATATCTAATGTGATGCTCTTTCTTTTTTCCAGAATAGGTTGCTTTGGGCCATTTTTTTTCAGTGCTTTCTTGGTCATTCTGCTTACCACCATATTTTGAGTTTCCAAATCTCAAACTTCCTGCTGAGAGCATTTCCAATACCAACACTTCTCAGAGTTGACTTTTCTCAGGAAACTTTCCCATTTGATTAGCTCTTATCTCTGTTGTATAGTCATCTTCTTGTCAGCTAAATGCTGTTCTTTGTTCTGTATCCTGGTCATTTGACCTCTCTCTCATTCTCATCCAGCTACCATGAAATTATTCTTTTCCACTTTGCCTATATATATTGCCTCTATTTTCTCATTAAACACTCATCCAGTGGCACAATTTAATCTGGCTTCTTGTCCCATCACTCCACCGAAACAGCTCTTTCTAAACTCACTAAGTTTTTTCATGTTGCTAACTCCAAAGGATTTGTTTGTTTGCTTGCTTTTTTTATCATGCATGTCTTTTGAATTGCACTCAACACTCTTGGTACTGCCTTCTTGAAACAGTCTCTTTGCTTGCTCTTCATGATACAAATCTTTCTCATTTGCACTTGAACCCCTCTGTGGGTGCTTCTCCTCCACTTTTCTTCTGTGGCTACAGAGCTCCTCTAAGCTTGGTCCTGCATCTGCTTATCTTCTCATGCTCTAGTCTCTCTCTAGGCAACAGCATTTACACTTAAGGTTTCAATCACTTTCTATACATAAGTGACTCACACATTTTTATCTGTCGCTAAGACCTTTCTTCCTGGCTCCAGTTTATCCACTCTTCTTTATTTCTTCACCTCTCTCTTAGATGAGTTATAGACATCTCAAAATCAATGAGATGAAAGCTAAACTCATGAACTCTTACCCAGAGTCTAATCTTCTTGGGTGTTCTATCTCTGCATGGTGTCACCATTCACCTAAGACAGCGATTTTCCGCTGGTGTGCCTCAAGAATTTTTAAAATGTGCAATTTCTGACTGTTTAGTCAGGGGCACTGACCTCTTTTAACCCTTAGATTATCAAATAAAAAAATGACAACAGCCAACACAACAATAGCTGTCCAGTATGAATGAATGAAAATTATACTTTTTTGTTAGATCAGTAAAAAAAAAAAATATTTTTTTGGTGTGTAACAGAAGTTTGGTAATTAGTTTATGTGTGCCAGGAGATGAAAAAGGTTGAAAATCATTGATCTAAGATACACCGTCTAGAATCTCAGGAATCATTCTGATACCTCTTTCCCCTTACCCTCGTATATACTTATTCAGCACTTATTTCACAAATACTGAAGTGCTATTAGGTACCAGGTACTGACTGCTTTTATTTCCAGATACACATCATCAATTACATCCACCCCCAGTCCATCGCCCAGTTCTGTCATGTTTACCTCCTACATGTAACCTCCTCCTACCATGTCACCCATTCTACTCCAAGCTATCACCGTCTTATTTTACTGTAATAACCTTCTCTCAGGTTCGTTTACCCAGGTACTGGGGCAGACTTTTTAAGGCTGGTAATGTCACCCTAGCTCACCCCCATACCCTCCTGCTCTTGCTTAAATCCCCCCAGTGCTCTTGCAATTAAAAAAATACATATTATTAATGTAACTTGATGGGCCATGACTGCTCTTTTCCCTGCTATCTCTACAGTCTCATCTATTCTTATGCTTTTACTTGCTCCTACCATTCCAGCTTCTTTCCATCCTTTTTACCACAAGTTCTTTGAATATTGTTTCCTCCATTTCTTGCAAAATCTTATTTCATAGCTCAGCACAACCCTTGCCTGTACAGAGACACTCTCCCTGCCTCCCCACACTAGATCAAATGCCATTACCCTACATTCTCATGGAGCACCTGGTCATTTTCTCCCCTAAAGAGTCTGCAGTGCCTGGGACATAGTAGGAATTTATTAATATTTATAAATGAATTAATAATAGCTTCTTATCTCATTTTTATGAAGATGAATTGCTGGGGCCTTTTTCTCAGTTGCTCGTCAAAATGAAGTTCTTTGGGTTGCCAGGGCCTTTGTTGACCCTTTCTTAGGCTCCACCTAGATGGTTAGTTGCTGTCCTGAAGTGACCTTTTAACCAGTTTCATGTAGATGCTCATCCTTGGTTATTTAAGATGCATCAGAGAACCTCAGACTATTTATCTTAAGCCAAAGTTAATCATTGGGGAATATGGAAATTAACATCAATTACTTGCGTTTATCAAAATTTTCATTTAAACTCAGAGTTGAGTGGTACATAGTTGCATAAATTATTTTAAAAGGTGATATTCATGTGACAAAACCTTGTAATTATGCCAGAGTAGAAAGACGACTGACAGAGAGGAAGATGGAACTATTTATGTTACTTAAAGTAATTTAGAAAAGTGCCCAAACACTTCACCATGGTCTTGTGACTGCCAAAGTCAGATTCTAAAACTTGGCATGTTTGAATTTTTATTTTGTCTTTTCCCTTATCCTGCTTGATTCCTACAGTGCCTTTGAGAAGTAAAGATGAGGAAAAAGTGGGTCAAGCAAGAATATGGAACCTGGATAAGCCACCAAGTGAAAAGTGAATTCAAAGATTAATAAAAGTTAAAAAAAAACAAACCCAAAATCACCAGCTGCTACCATTGTTCACAGGTGATATACATTGTCCACATAATCTTGAAAAGACCTCCTTCCTTCTTAATAAAATGGGATCAATAATATGTGGTCAGAAGGATTAAATGGGAGGTCAGGAGGATGAAATAAGGTATTATCTGTGAATGCATTGTGGCATGCTATTCCACGGTTAGCTCTTATGTTATTTCTTGTTATTATTAATACCAGGTGTCCTGCCTTCTTGAAATTTCTTACGTCCAATATTTTTGAAATTGCAAACACTTTTTAGATCTGTTTTATGTGCCAAACATTATTCTAAGTACATTGCAGATATGAATTCACGTAATCCTTTTAACACTTCAGTATGGAATAAATACGATTATTATCATCTCCACTTATAGGATAAGAGATGATATAAAGGAAAGTTAAATAGCTTGCCAGAGGTTAAAATTACACAAACTAGGAAGGAGTATGTTATATTTGGAAAAAAATGGGTTCATTCTAGAAAATTTCACATCTGGGCTAAAACTCCACTTCTCTGATTTACCTTCTACCCATAGGGTACAAACTCCATGTCTACAATTTAGCCACTATGAAGAAAAAATCTGTGTTCTGTTTCAACGTCTCATGAGCTGTACTCAGTGTCTCGGATCAGTACTGTGGCATACGCTCTTACCTGAAGGTAGCATGTACTCTTTCACTTCATTTTCCTTTCAGTATACTATGCCAGTGTGCTTTTGAAATTTTGTTATTCTGTGGATCGATAATTTGTCCTTTGCAATAGAGAAGAACATTTGTCATCTTGACAATTGGAGATCTAGTCTGTGCCATTTGTCCCTTCTTAGCCTTGTGATAGGTAGTAAATCAGGCATGGTGTGGAGGTAGCTTGCTTGGAGATGAGATGTTATCTGTAATAAGAGTCTCTGGGTGTCAGTATGTAGTGGATACAAAATTTGGGATTTTTTTTTTGGTTTATTTTTCAGATTTTTTTTTTTTTTTACCTCATGTTGTTTTTCCTTTAAGGATTTTGTTTTAACCATCTCCGTTCTTCTTACAAATGTTGAGGGGTTCAATTTTGTTGCTAGGATCTTAACTCTTCTGACTTCAGATCAAGAGTATCTGTGTTTATTAGTCTCTGTTATTTTCTCAAGGTGACTTTGGGGGTGCAAATCTCAAAGTTAATGATTTGATCTGACTCTTAGAATGATGAGATTAAATTACTTTTTGGTTAAGTTTTGCTGCATAGACCATAGATTTGTTTGTTTCATGTATATATGTGTGACTATTTTAAATTTAGTAAACAGTTTTTAGAATCTCTCAGCTTAAATTTGAGCAGTTTTTGAGGTCTGATTAAGAGAATAGTAAGTTATTTTTTTAAATGTTTATTTATTTATTTATTTACTTATTTTTATTCAGTGAAAGGAGGAGAGACAGAGAAACAGACTCCCACATGTGCTCTGACCAGGATCCACCCGGCAAGCCTACTAGGAGTGATATTTTGCCCATCTGGGGTGTTGCTCTGCTGCTCAGCAACCAAGCTCTTAGTGCCTGAGGTGAGGCCATGGAGCCAATCTCAGTGCCCGGGGCCAGTTTGCTCCAAATGAACCATGGCTGTAGGAGGAGAAGCCAGAGAGAGAGAGAGAGAGAGAGAGAGAGAGAGAGAGAGAGAGATGCAAGAGAGAGAGGGGTGGAGAAACAGATGGGCGCCTCTCCTGTGTGCCCTGACCAGGAATCAGACCCAGGACATCTACATGCCGGGCCGACACTCTACACTTAATCAACCAGCCAGGGCTTGAATGTTGATTTTGAACTGTTGTAAGAATCATATTCTCAGTTATGTAGGAAAAAATATTTAAGAATGAAAACTGTTTAACTTGGTCTAATTTTGTAGTTCTCTTTTGTGCTTTGGATACTCTTGGATTATGCTATTTTCAATATATTTATAATTAGGTTAGTGAGTATACTAGAAGGCAATTCTTTCATTATATATATAAAAAGTCAGTGAAAAACAATGAGACATAAATCTGCATTGCTGTCTTAGACTTTCTGAAGCCCTAAATCAGTTTTGCCAATTAAATGTAGGACATCCAGTAACATTTGAATTTCAGATAAACAGTGAATAATTTTTTTTAATATGTGCGTGCAACAAATACAGTAGGTCCTCAAATAGGTTGTTGCATTCAACATTGTTTCATTTTAATGTTGATGGGATGCTATGGGAACTTAACTCTTATTTATATCTATTAGCCCAGGGGTCCCCAAACTTTTTACACAGGGGGCCAGTTCATTGTCCCTCAGACCGTTGGAGGGCCAGACTGTAAAAAAAACTATGAACAAATCCCCATGCACACTGCACATATCTTATTTTAAAGTAAAAAACAAAACGGGAACAAATACAATATTTAAAATAAAGAACAAGTAAATTTAAATCAACAAACTGACCAGTATTTCAATGGGAACTATGCTCCTCTCACTGACCACCAATGAAAGAGATGCTCCTTCCAGAAGTGCTGCGAGGGCCGGATAAATGGCCTCAGGGGGCCGCATGTGGCCTGCGGGCCGTAGTTTGGGGACCCCTGTATTAGCCTATGGTAGAATTGGTTTCATTTTATATCATTCCACTTAAAGTTGCAGAACCTATTGACAAGTGAGCACTTACTGTATTGCATGGGACATAGTCATACTAAAAGAAAAGCAGTTTTTTATTGTGTCCTGTATTTTTATTTGCTAAATTTGGCACCCTTATTTTAGTTCTGATTAATACTACCAATTGTCTCTTATTGAACACTGGTTTCCTCTCAGGCTTTCTATTCACAGCTAAGAATTTCATTTCTAAAAGTCAAATCCAAATAGGATTCAAAGCCATTATAAAAGTAATCAGATAAATAAGTACATAAAAGAGGGCCATGCAAGGATTGTGATTAATCCATTTTTGTCCATCTAAGGACCATAAGGAAGAACAATAAAATCCTTCCCCATGCCAAATCCATCCTGGAGACAGGCTAGCAGGCCAGGAGGGGAGCCCATCAAGCCCTATCCCAGCAATCTCAGACTGGGTCGGGCTTTTTAAAAGCTGACGGCAGTGCTGCACAGGATGTGAAAGCAGTTCAGAACTCCTGGCAAATGCTATATTCAGCACACTACCTTCCCCTCAGTTCCCTGCCTCCTTCCTGAACTGCCTCTTGTCTCTTCTTGCTCTCTGCAAGTACCTTCTGCCACAGCCGTTACACACTGCTGATTTATAATTCACTCCCCAGACTCACCCCCAGCACTTGGACCTGTACATATCAAACAATTGTTACACAGATCAAAATGCTGTAATTCTATTATAGTCAAGACCCCCCTTGTGTTCAGGTTATATTTATGATGTTAGATTTTTAAAAACATTTAAAAATCCTATTTGAAAAATGTCGATTTGGTTTCTAATGGTATTTGCTGTGACAACATTGACCTCTGACATAGTCTTTTCTGTAAACTTTAAATTACCGAGCTTATCCCATATTAATATATGTAGACAGTAGTATTAAAGGCATGATGAATATACACTTCTTTTAAACACAAATTAATAAGAGTAACAGTGACTTCATCAGGACTAAGAAATAGGTGAAGGCTATTTAATTTGATTCACCTTTACTATTTTTGTTTACACAGGATATTTTTGTTACATTTTCTAAGCGTTTCCATTTGATTTCTCTGTTGGCCTAATTTGTTGAAAAAAAACATCTTGATATAAAGACAGTATAATTTCATTTGGTGGATCTTATTTTACTTACCTCTTTTTGTATTTCATAAATTATTCATCTTTCTGTGGCTAAAACAAAGTGTTGTTTGTCTGAGCTTTGATCCAGACATGCACATTAAAACCTCAGTATTCTTGGTGAGTATGTGTTTAAAATTTATTGCGGTGACATTGGCTAATAACATTATATAAGTTTCAGGTGGGTGCTCACTGCCCTTCTGTCACCGTGTATTTGACCTGTTTTACCCTCTTCAACCTTCCCTGACCCCACTTCCCTCTGGGAACCACCGTACTGTTATCTGTGTCTATGAGTTTGTTTTGTTTATTTGTTTGTAAACCTCAGTATTCTTAATTACATCTGAAAAGAAGGCTACCAGGAGGATCTTTATCTACTGATTTATATGCTTATCATCTTCAAGAATATCATTGAACTAGATACTTGAATTGTTTGTAACTCTTTGTTGAAAGAAAAAAAAAGTTGATGGAAAAAGGAACTTCTTAGAAAAACGGTTCTCTTTTTCAGGCCCAGAAATGACTAACCACTTACTGAAGAATGGACTAAGGAAAATATATTCAGAACACTGACAGTTCAGTCAGGATTGTTATTCTCACAGAAAAATATTTGAACTCTAGGCAAGGGCTTTGACCTTGAGCTCTTCGCCCCAAACAGGCTGTCTGACTGTCAGACACTCAGATAACTTGTTCCATCCTATGACAGCTTCTGAAGTGGAAGTGACAATCTGTCTACAGTGGGACAACATGTGGCTGCTTGATGTAGTGCAGCAGAGGGGGATGGCACTGTTTTTCATTGGCTCTCATGTGTGACTGGTTAACAGTAAGAGTAAAGTATATTCAGTCATTCTCAGGGACCAGAAAGTTCAAGACAATGCACTTTTGTTAAAATCTGAGGTAATGGCAAGCAGAATATTCCTTGACTTTACTTATTCTCAAATTCCTTCTCTCAAGCTTTTCTTGTGCTGGATACCTGGGTAAATAGAGTTTCTGTCTTATTTTCTCACCTGTCAAAGCTCTAGCAGGTCTCTTTAATCAAGGGTGAAAAAGGTAGGTGTGAGCAGCTCAGAGGTAGATGTTAGTATAGCCAGTATTTTGTTGATTTCATTTTTGGATAGAAATGTACCACCATTCTAATGTGTGGGGATCCTTTTCTTCATGAGGACAGTGTAGGAATCGTACTGCCTAGAATCATCAGCCTCACCAGCACAACTGTTTAAGTAATTATTTTTGTGTAAAACACGGTACTAGTTCTGTAGCACATTTGCTGACTTTTTTACTCATATCAACCTTAGAAGCCCAAATCAAAGCTATACAGATGAACTGCCTTCTGATTGTGAGTGATAGTATAGGACAACATTCACAACTGCAGACTGGTTTCACAACTGGAGACTGGGCATTTCATACTAAAATCTGAAGAAACTGGACTCTGACTTTGTATTTCTTCATCATTAACAAGGAAGGGGGTCAACTGAATGCTCCTTAAGGGTCTTCCAACTGTACAATTTAGTGATGTCAGGTGATCTTTTAGTCAAAGGGGATTTCATGATCATGAAAGGCAAATGACTTTCACTTCAGACCCTTATGTTGTGTTCTTCTTTATATTTGATTTTTTGCCTTTTTTCTGTTGAGATTGCATTGTGTCTGTGGAATATTCTTTTTTCAAAGATATAGTACTCAGAAAGGCCATTATTCAGTTTGAGTCTAAAGACACTATCTCCTAAGCATGATATTTGTGGCTCTCTCTCAAGCTCCAGAGTATAGTGTTACTCAGTATGGTCTCCTTACAAACAGGCAGGGTTCAAAACATGTAGATGCTTTCTTATAGACTTTGGCTCTATGTGATATCAGCCTGCTCTCAAGTGTTTCTACGTTGACTCTAATGTTTTCTCAGAGAGCGACCTTACTCTCCTTGTAGCTAGTTTGAATAATAATAACAGTAATAAACAATAACAAATTGATTTGAGTGCTTCATTTGTGGAGGAAAGGAGGGGCAGAGAGAAGGATAAAGATGTGTGGGTGTGTTTGTGTGTACTTGGGGAGGTTCAAGGAGGAATATCATTTGCAAAATGTTTTCCTGGAGGAGCAGTTTAGAATTTGTTTTGGTGTAAATCGAGCCAGAAGTTTGAAAATAAGGAGAGACTTCATAAACGCTTGGTCTCTGTATAACCACCTTGTTAAATAAATACGGCCTTTGGACCAATTCCGCCTTCCTAATTCCATTGTACACTTGGGAGAGCAGAAGGCATTTTTGCATTATGCAGAATCCAATGTTTGGTTATTTAGAAAAGGCTGCTTTACCCGCTAGGTCACAGTAAATGGCTACAGATGCTAAGAATATGTTGACGATGTCAGAAGTGAAATCTTTGCCACACAGATGGTGAAAAATTACAGGAGGGCAGGACATACTTTATTTTGTTAACAGTCTATTTCCCATCTGCAGTTTGTACCTGTTGAAGCTGAAAGCACACTCTTGTTTTGAGCCTGTCCTTGCTTTCCTTCCTCGGAGTCTGTCTCCTTTCTTTGACAGACGTGTAACACGTGAAGCCTTCAGTTCAGATGAGCATTATTAACAGCAACCTTTACAGTCTACTGGGGCTTAATTTAATTTTTGGTGTGTGCTTTTACAATAGTTTCAAGATGCTGGAATGTAGATACAGTCCTTGCAAAAAAAATAGTTTAGACAGGTTGATTCATTTAGCTACCCAGCAGGGATTGATTGCTTTTTTTCTAAAATTAAATTGTAAAGATGGAAAATATAAATGCAACTCCACCCACATGCATTAGCATACCATACTCAGCACATAAATACATATATACACAGTGTGGTAGTGATGCCCAGAACTGGCAAGAAGAGCTTTCTTACATGTAATAGATTGGGTTTTAATTTACATATATATATATATATATATATATATATATATATATATATATATATATATATATATATATATATGTGTGTGTGTGTGTGTGTGTGTGTACACACATATATATGTAAATATGTATGTGTGTGTAAGAGAGAGACAGAGACAGATAGGAAGGAAGAGAGATGAGAAGTATCAACTTGTAGTTGCTGCACTTTTAGTTGTTCATTGATCACTTCTCATATGTGCCTTGACCTGAGGGCTCCAGTCAAGCCAGTGACCCCTTACTCAAGCCTGTAACCTTGGTCTCAAGCCAGCAACCTTGGGCTTCAAGCCAGCAACCACGGTAATGATTGGATGCTAAAACCGGTGACCCCACACTCAAGCTGGTGAGCCTGTGCTCAAGCCGGATGAGCTAACACTCAAGCCAGCGACCTTAAGGTTTTGAACCTGGAACCTCAGTGTCTCAGGTCCACACTCTATCCATTGAACTGCTACCCAGTCAAGTTTTAATTAATATTTTAGAAGTATTTTCACTTTAGTCCATTTTCCCCTTGGATGAGCTATAATATGACTGTGTTCTTATTGAATTCTTATTTTTCAATAATTTAACCCTCTAGATTCTAGCGGAAATTGTGGTTTTCTTTATGTGTGTGTGTGTGTGGGGGGTGGTAGTTGTATATATATATATATATATATATTTTACTTATTTGATTATAGCTGACACAGTTAGAAAACTCTTCCATTCTTTTTTCTTTTTTTTTAAACTGCCTGCGTACTCCATTTCAAAGCTGAATATGTAGGCAGTGCTCTAAATTATATGTTGTAGATGTGCTAATAACAAGTTATTCTTTTCTTACGGCCTTTCCAAGAAATCATTCTGGAGGAGAGGCAGTGGGGAGTATGTATTGCTGTTTTTGGAGCACACAGAGAATGAATGATACTCAGGAAAAAAAATGAAAATGTTTAATTTTTGTACTCTCACCTCAGTTTGAAATGCAGATGAAAGTTGCATTTTTATTTATGCCTTGAAGGATAGCACGACCTGATAGCAAATCATAAAGAAAGATGAAAGCCCCAATGGCAAATTTTGTGCTGAAAATTTCATCATTTGTCACATATAATATATTTTTTTTGAAAAGAGAAGAAAAACCTTGAATTTGTGCAATACTGCCAACTCCAAGTGTAGCTGAAAATGGGATGTGAATTAGGCCATTCTAAGAGCATGTGCAAAGACCTGGCTCTTCTCTTTTGTATAATATAGGGTAGGAAAGTTGAAGTGCCCTGGGTACTTTCTTTTATTAAAGACACATTGCCCTGTTACAAAATTTTTTTCCCTAATACCCAGAGCCTTTGGCTATCTGAGGCCCCTCACTTTGCACAGAAACACAGGGGTCAGAAAGAGACTAAGGATATTGAATTAGTGCATTTTATGGTTTGGAGGTTAGAGGACAAGCAGACTCAAGGGTTCTCATGGTCCCCTAATAGTGTTAATGCTCTATATAACTAACTAACTTTAGAGTGCTGGACTCCAGGGAAACAATGACATAGGGACCTTTATACTGAGCATTCCATTTTAATACCTCATGGCTATCATTTTTTCTTTCTCCAGCCTCTAAACAATACTCTTCACTCTTTCCCACCTTCCACAAACACACAAAACAAGACAGACTCCATTCCCTATTTTTATAGATCTCACCAGTTTGCTAGATGATGTTCATTACTTTCATTCTTTAAAATGTTACCTGATCCTAGTTAGATATGTGACCTATTTCTTAGGGTGGCTTCTTTCCCAAGATTATGTCACATAAAGAAATAATAGGCAGTAGAGAAGATGTTTTGGGATGGAGTCTTTTCAAATACTATTATACACATTGTTTCTCTGTTGGAAGAATAACAATATTTTTTTTTGTGACAGAGACAGAGACAGAGAGGGACAGACAGAAAGGAACAGAGAGAGATGAGAAGTATCAATTCTTTATTGTGGCACCTTAGGGTGCTACAGCAGACTGAGTGACCCCTTACTCGAGCTAGTGACCTTGGGTTCAAGCTGTTGAGCTTTGCTCAAACCAGATGAGCTCATGCTCAAGCTGGTAACCTTGGGGTCTCGAACCTGGGTCCTCTGTGTCCCAATCCAATGCTCTATCTACTGCGTCACCGCCTGGTCAGGCAGAGTAACAATACTTACACCATAAAAGATTGATGGAGATAAAGAGGACATAAGATTGCGCAGCATAAGGAGACCTGAATGATTAGAAGCACATTGAAAATATTTTAAATGATAATTTTTATATCTATGATGTAATAAATTGAGAGACAGTGTCTAAACATTGACACTGGAATCAGATGACCTGGGCTTTTGGCTCAATTCTGCCCTTTTTAATGGAAGATCTTGGGTAGGTCATCCGGTCCCTCTGAACACTACCTGGATTATAAAATAGAAATGATTATCAAATGATACTAATGACATTAGACAGTGTGAGTTCAAATCTATATAAACGTGGAAGATATGTGAAAATGTTAGATATCAATAATGATTAGTAGTTTCCAGCCCTTTTTAGAAACGTTGCCTGCAAGTTAATGAAGAACCGATTAACTATGATCTGTGGAGTGGAAAAGGAGTGAACAGGGAGTGGCAAAGCAGACTTTTCAAAGATTGGCACAATTATGTAAACAGCTTGAATTTACTGATTTAATGGTAATTATTTTTAGCTTGAGTGAGTTTGTCAGACATATAGTGTTACATTAATATATCTTAGCTAGTTGAATTGGTTTAATTTTCCATGTAATTTTCAAGGCAATATTGAACATCCAATAGCTATCATATGGGATATTAGAGAACACTGCAATTACTTTATGGTAAAGACTTATTATCATTTTGGGCAATGGTTTTAGAGTATAGTAATATATGAACTCTTGGATTTATATTTATTCATTCCATTGGAAGAGATTCAGAAGAAAAGAAAATAAATAACAACCCAAATGAAGTCTGTTCTATTTCAGTAATCTACATATAACTTTCTAAATACTATAATGAAGAAAGAACAGTAGAGACTGTCATTCTACTAAAAGAAGACTGTTACAGCAGTATAAAACTCTCTTAGTTGGAAACAGAAGAGCCACTCATTATTTATAAGGCTGGTGCCAGAATATCCTTGATCTGTATTCACAGAACATAGTGAGAAAAATCCATCGTGGGAATATGTGGATTCTTAATAAAACTTGTGGAAATCCCTGGGTTTCAGGGAAGCATATGTGGTCTAAGAGAAATAAGGAGACATAGAAGCAAACTATTTCTGTGACTGTTTATAAGAGGTGTTTTTAGAGAAGCCTACAAAATGCTCTAATTAATTCATCATGAGATACCAAGTAGGGACACCCAGGAAATTGTTTCAGTGCCCTCCAAGGTGCAGGCTGTGCTCACCTTTCTGCAGTTCCCAATTATGTGCCATGGCACATGACTGTATTCCTGTCAGAGGAGGGGAAGGAAAATTCCCTAAGCTCACAATCACAAAACGCTAGAAATGCAAGACTTTGAACATTATCTGATTTAATCTCTTTTCTTGGTGAATGATTTAAATGAAATCAAAGTAGTTAGTCTGTGTTCTACAAACCTATTGCCCTAAGGAAAGAAGGTGAGAGTGAACACTGTATTCCATACCACAAAGTTTCATTTAGGTATAATTATATCTGTTTCACCGATGAGAAAATCAAGATGCAGTAAGGATAGAAAACTTTTATAAAGTTCATGTATTGGTAATTCACAGGATTTGAACTTTTTCACCATGTCATATTATTTCCTCAGATATAGATTTAATTGTAACAAAGAAACTCATGTTGCTTTGAAAGCAGTGGTATCTTTTTCTTTTGTATTATAATTTGCTGTTAAAGTGTTGAATATTTACAGCAAATAGATATCCAATAAGGAAAGAAATAATCTAATATGGGAGACAGGAAGAAAAAATTTCTATGAAGATAAAGGAATGTCCGTGCCAGGCTGAGGAAATATGGAAGTGGATAAATGTGACAAAGCAGAGTAAAAGAAGGAAAGAAAATTTAGAATTTGGGATTTATCTGAAAACCTAGAAAACTAAGCTATAATTTTTCAGAGAAGATTTTAAAAGAACCAGACAACATGAAACTCTAACTTTCAAGGAAACTCTAACCATGCAAGGAAAGTATGGGCATTAGTAAGTAGGATAAGTATAACTATAACTCTTATAAGCAATGATTGCTTATATTTTAAACTGAAAACTCCAGGAAAAAGTAAATTGACATGCCTAATCAAAAATTGGACTGTTTTCTGGGGTCATAAATCTAAGCCATAAAACTCACTAATCAGTTAACTCCAGGTGGGATTGAAGGAACAAAATAAGAAATTTGTTTCCAAACCTTGTTCCAAAGGAAAGCTTCCAGAAGAAGGGGCAGACGGCTCTGTGCTGAAATAAGCTCAGGCCATGTCACATTCCAAACCTTTGCCGGGAGAATGTCAGGGAAGAAACTGGTAGACTTTATTTTTAGCCCAGAATTTTCCAAAGCTATTTGACCAAGGAACACATTTTCAGTAATAGATGTATTAATGTATGGAACAAACTTTTTCAACATGTGGTTCTTGAAGACCTAGTAATACCCATTTGTCTGTCAACTGATTTGATATTTACAAAGAGAAAAGGAAGAAGTACTTCTCTTAATATATATATTTCAAAGCTTTAATCTAGAAAATTAGCTATTTGACTTTCAGAAATTCCTGTACTTATTTTTACAACCTAATATGTATTATATTGATCAGTTCATCTTGGTTTGAATTTAGTTATCAGAGAATATAGTTTATTTTGGCTAAAGTTTTTGCACATTGTTTGCTTATTGCTTAAAGTAGCTTTACAATTTGTTTTTACAGTTGTTTTGCCTTTTACTCCCAATGCATGAAAAGTTAAAGTGTTTTATAAAAGCAGTGATAAAAAGTATAAAGTAAATGTATCTTAAAATAATCATGTGAATATAGAACCTGAGTCTATACGTACCTAGAAAAAAATGATCAAGTATAAGTTTATACAAGCAGCCAAACAAGAACAATGTAGGTAAGAGATATAATGAATATTAACGTGAATATGTGAAAATGTAATTTTATGTGATCTGCAATCCATTTATTTATGGAATTTTGTCAAATATAAACAAGAAGCCATATTATTATGATGCTATATTCATAGTACTGGTAAAACAATAACTCAAATAAATCTACATTTTTCTAGAGTAATAACAAGAGTAAAATTATGCTTATTCATAGAACTGTTGGGATTTCCAAGTTGTTAGAGCACAGCAGTCACAAGCTTCAGGGAAAGAAAGGAAAGAAAAATACAATTGATAAAACTGGAAAGCTGTGGAAACTCCATATCCTTGAGAAATAAAATAAGTTTACAAAAGAAACAATTGAATCTTGTCACTAAATCAAAGAAGATACAAAAATTAGGATTTTTTTCATATTATTTTTATATAATATTATATTATTATCAAGTACAAGTCTTTTTTTTTAATAATTTTATTTTTTAATGGGGCAACATCAATAAATCAGGATACATATATTCAAAGATAACATGTCCAGGTTATCTTGTCGTTCAATTATGTTGTATACCCATCACCCAAAGTCAGATTGTCCTCTGTCACCTTCTATCTAAATAGTTTTCTTTGTGCCCCTCCCCCTCCCTCTTTCCCTCTCCCTCTCCCCCCTCCCCCTGTAACCACCACACTCTTATCAATGTCTCTTAGTCTCACTTTTATGTCCCACCTACATATGGAATAATGAAGTTCCTGGTTTTTTCTGATTCACTTATTTCGCTTCGTATCATGTTATCAAGATCCAACCATTTTGCTGTAAATGTTCCGATGTCATCATTCCTTATGGCTGAGTAGTATTCCATAGTGTATATGTGCCACATCTTCTTTATCCAGTCATCTATTGACGGGATTTTTGGTTGTTTCCATGTCCTGGCCACTGTGAACAATGCTGCAATAAACATGGGGCTGCATGTGTCTTTACGTATCAATGTTTCTGAGTTTTGGGGGTATATACCCAGTAGAGGGATTGCTGGGTCATAAGGTAGTTCTATTTTCAGTTTTTTGAGGAACCACCATACTTTCTTCCATAATGGTTGTACTACTTTACATTCCCACCAACAGTGTATGAGGGTTCCTTTTTCTCCACAGCCTCTCCAACATTTGCTATTACCTGTCTATACAAGTCTTAATATTGCCAAAAAGATTACAAACTACAATAATTAATGTTGAGAAATAAAAATTATTTATAAGTTACAATTTTTAAGTCAACACTTTTGGATGTTGCCTAATATCAATATTTAAAAGTTAGGTTGAGAAGACTGGCCCTGGCGGATTGGCTCAGCAGTATAGCATGAACCTTGGCATGTGGAAGTCCTGTGTTCAATTCCCAGTCAGGGCACACAGGAGAAGTGACCACCTGCTTCTCTTCCCCTCTCCTCTATCTCTCTCTGTCTCTCTGTCCCTGTCTTTCCTCTCCTGCAGCCATGGCTCGATTGATTAGAGCACATTGGCCCCAGGTGCTGAGGATGGCTCCATGGATCCTCTGCCTCAAGTACTAAAAATAGCTTGGTTGAGACAAGGGCCCCAGATGTGCAGAGATTCGGTCCCACACGGGGGTTCATGGGGGAATCCTGGTTGGGGTGCATTCGGGAGTCTGTCTCTCTATCTCCCGTCTTCTTACAAATAAAAAAAAAAAGAGAGAAGACCAGTGAAGCATAGCTGGTAAGGTAAGAGAAAGACCAGTAGAGTGTGATGGCCTAGAATTCAAAGAAGAGCATGTATGAGGGACTGGTCAGCTGTGTGGAAGTCCGCCCAGAAGCACAGGAGGGAAAATTCCACACTGGCTTTAATGAGGTTCACAAGTCAGTGCAATATTTATAACAAAGCACTGAACATGGGTCCTAAAAAGGAAATGTAGGTAATAAATGAAAATATAGAATCAGGATTCTAGCAGAGGTTGTTCATGGTTTGAGGTCTAGTTAGATTTAAATACATTTGTGTTGTTACTGGACCCTTTGGAGCCCTCAATTTATGAGTACATAAATCAGACAGAGAAAGACAGATACCATATGATTTTACTTCTGGGTGGAATATGAACACAAAACAAATGAACAAACAAAACAAAATTCATGGATACAGAGAACACAGTAGTAGTTGTCAGAGTGGAGGGTGCTGGGTGGGCAAAATGGCTGATAGAATTCAAGAGGTACAAACTTCCAGTTGTAAAAGAAATAAATCATAGAGATGTGATGTATAGCATGGTGACTATAGTCAATGGTAGTGTAGTGCCTACTTGAAAATTACAAGAGAGTAAATCTTAGAAGTTCTCATTACAAGGAAAAAGTTTCAATCTCCTCCTGGATGTCACTTTTCTTTTATAGAGATGTGTGTGTGTTTGTGTGCGTATGTGTTTGAGTGGATATAGTTTCAGGAGATCATGGGATAGTCTTAATGTTGGAATATGGAATTAGGAAAATAAATGTATCCCAGTTATTCTGTGTGACAGTGTAATACCATGCCCTAATTTAAAAGCACAATGTGAAAGTTATTGTCATAGATGAATTAGATACTTTATGATTTGGTGAGGAAAGTTTAATGGTATTCTAAAATTATGAACAACCATGCTAAACTCTGATTTTATAAAGATGTTCATTTTCAGAAAGACAATAACTAAAAGCCCATTTCTGCAAAAATATTACATGGAAAACAGCAAAGAAAAACTCTTTTTTGACTATTTTATAATATATATGGACAAGGATTTATTTATTATTTTATGAAATTAATATTATAAAAGAAAGTGGGGGTAAAGGACAATTCTAAAATGTTAAAAATCTTTCTTTTATAAAAAAAAATCTTGGTTTTCTTATCTTGAAGCATAAAGCTTATACCATAAAAGCAGTGTCATGGTGATATTAGGGGTACCCATTGAAAAATGGTTTATTTTGTCTGGGATTCTCAATTATTGAGCCTATTCTATATCATACTAAAATTTGTAGACATTTTGAGTCATTTTGTTGTGTTACTCAAGACTTTACACAATTCATTTTTAATATGATGGACATGATACTACTTTAAGTTATCTGTGTTTCTATTTGTTAAAATAATTTAATATGCAACAAATAGTGTGGTTTTGAAACAAAAATCAATTCTAGTTCAATTTAAATGGAAATATATTTGGAGAAA